>NW_020229844.1:0-455172 GCF_003227725.1 Camponotus floridanus
TTATCAGGAAGAATATATTTTGCGAGGAGGTCATGACTCGTTGATAACCTCTGACAAATTCATTGTTCTCACTAATAACTCAAGCGTTGAAATTTTCGAAAATTCGTTCTTTATTATTTATATTATCAGGAGAATTATTTTGCGAGGAGGTCGATGATGCGTTGATGACCTCTTTACAAATCATGTTCTCCTAATAACGCAAAGCGTGAAAATTTCGAAAATTCGTTTCTTATATTTATATTATCAGGAGAATATATTTTGCGAGAGGTCGATGATGCGTTGATGACCTCTTTACAAATCATTCTCCTAATAACGCAAGCGTGAAAATTTTCGAAAATTCGTTTCTTATTAATTTATATTATCAGGAGAATATATTTTGCGAGGAGGTCGATGATGCGTTGATGACCTCTTTACAAATCATGTTCTCCTAATAACCAAACGTGAAAATTTTCGAAAATTCGTTCTTATATTTATATTATCAGGAGAATATATTTTGCGAGGAGGTCGATGATGCGTTGATGACCTCTTTACAAATCATGTTCTCCTAATAAGCAAGCGTGAAAATTTTCGAAAATTCGTTTCTTATTATTTTATATTTATCAGGAGAATATATTTTGCGAGGAGGTCGATGATGCGTTGATGAACTCTTTACAAATCATGTTCTCCTAATAACGCAAGCGTGAAAATTTTTCGAAAATTCGTTTCTTATATATTTATATTATCAGGAGAATATATTTGCGAGGAGGTCGATGATGCGTTGATGACCTCTTTACAAATCATGTTCTCCTAATAACGCAAGCGTGAAAATTTTCGAAAATTCGTTTCTTATTATTTTATATTATCAGGAGAATATATTTTGCGAGGAGGTCGATGATGCGTTGATGACCTCTTTACAATCATGTTCTCCTAATAACGCAAGCGTGAAAATTTTCGAAAATTCGTTTCTTATTATTTTATATTATCAGGAGAATTATTTTGCGAGCAGGTCGATGATGCGTTGATGACCTCTTTACAAATCATGTTCTCCTAATAACGCAAGCGGAAAATTTTCGAAAATTCGTTTCTTATATTTATATTATCAGGAGAATATTTTGCGAGGAGGTCGATGATGCGTTGATGACCTCTTTACAAATCATGTTCTCCTAATAACGCAACGCGAAAATTTTCGAAAATTCGTTTCTTATTATTTTATATTATCAGGAGAATATATTGTTGCGAGGAGGTCGATGATGCGTTGATGACCTCTTTACAAATCATGATCTCCTAATAACGCAACGCGAAAATTTTCGAAAATTCGTTTCTTATATTTATATGATCAGGAGAATATATTGTGCGAGAGGTCGATGATGCGTTGATGACCTCTTTACAAATCATGTTCTCCTAATAACGCAAACGTGAAAATTTTCGAAATTCGTTTCTTATAATTTATATTATCAAGGAGAATATATTTTGCGAGGAGGTCGATGATGCGTTGATGACTCTTTACAAATCATGTCTCCTAATAACGCAAGCGGAAAATTTTCGAAAATTCGTTTCTTATTATTTATATTATCAGGAGAATATATTTTGCGAGGAGGTCGATGATGCGTTGATGACTCTTTACAAATCATGTTCTCCTAATAACGCAAGCGTGAAAATTTTCGAAAAATTCGTTTCTTATTATTTTATGTTATCAGGAGAATATATTTTGCGAGGAGGTCGATGATGCGTTGATGACCTCTTTACAAATCATGTTCTCCTAATAACGCAAGCGTGAAAATTTTCGAAAATTCGTTTCTTATTATTTATATTATCAGGAAATATTTTGCGAGGAGGTCGATGATGCGTTGATGACCTCTTTACAAATCATGTTCTCCTAATAACGCAAGCGTAAAAATTTTCGAAAATTCGTTTCTTATTATTTTATATTATCAGGAGAATGTATTTTGCGAGGAGGTCGATGATGCGTTGATGACCTCTTTACAAATCATGTTCTCCTAATAACGCAAGCGTGAAAAATTTTCGAAAATTCGTTTCTTATTATTTTAATATTATCAGGAGAATATATTTTTGCGAGGAGGTCGATGATGCGTTGATGACTCTTTACAAATCATGTTTCTCCTAATAACGCAAGCGTGAAAAATTTTCGAAAATTCGTTTCTTATTATTTTATATTATCAGGAATATATTTTGCGAGGAGGTCGATGATGCGTTGATGACCTCTTTACAAATCATGTTCTCCTAATAACGCAAGCGTGAAAATTTTCGAAAATTCGTTTCTTATTATTTTATATTATCAGGAGAATATATTTTGCGAGGAGGTCGATGATGCGTTGATGACCTCTTTACAAATCATGTTCTCCTAATAACGCAAACGTGAAAATTTTCGAAAATTCGTTTCTTATATTTTATATTATCAGGAGAATATATTTTGCGAGGAGGTCGATGATGCGTTGATGACCTCTTTACAAATCATGTTCTTCCTAATAACGCAAACGTGAAAATTTTCGAAAATTCGTTTCTTATATTTTATATTATCAGGAGAATATATTTTGCGAGGAGGTCGATGATGCGTTGATGACCTCTTTACAAATCATGTTCTCCTAATAACGCAAGCGTGAAAATTTTCGAAAATTCGTTTCTTATTATTTTATATTATCAGAGAATATATTTTGCGAGGAGGTCGATGATGCGTTGATGACCTCTTTACAAATCATGTTCTCCTAATAACGCAAGCGTGAAAATTTTCGAAAATTCGTTTCTTATTATTTTATATTATCAGGAGAATATATTTTGCGAGGAGGTCGAAGATGCGTTGATGACCTCTTTACAAATCATGTTCTCCTAATAACGCAAGCGTGAAAATTTTCGAAAATTCGTTTCTTATTATTTTATATTATCAGGAGAATATATTTTGCGAGGAGGTCGATGATGCGTTGATGACCTCTTTACAAATCATGTTCTCCTAATAACGCAAACGTGAAAATTTTCGAAAATTCGTTTCTTATTATTTATATTATCAGGAGAATATATTTTGCGAGGAGGTCGATGATGCGTTGATGACCTCTTTACAATCATGTTCTCTAATAACGCAAGCGTGAAAATTTTCGAAAATTCGTTTCTTATATTTATATTATCAGGAGAATATATTTTGCGAGGAGGTCGATGATGCGTTGATGACCTCTTTACAAATCATGTTCTCTAATAACGCAAACGTGAAAATTTTCGAAAATTCGTTTTTATTATTTTATATTATCAGGAGAATATATTTTGCGAGAGGTCGATGATGCGTTGATGACCTCTTTACAAATCATGTTCTCTAATAACGCAACGTGAAAATTTTCGAAAATTCGTTTCTTATTATTTTATATTATCAGGAGAATATATTTTGCGAGGAGGTCGATGATGCGTTGATGACCTCTTTACAAATCATGTTCTCTAATAACGCAAGCGTGAAAATTTTCGAAAATTCGTTTCTTATTATTTTATATTATCAGGAGAATATATTTTGCGAGGAGGTCGATGATGCGTTGATGACTCTTTACAAATCATGTTCTCCTAATAACGCAACGTGAAAATTTTCGAAAATTCGTTTCTTATTATTTTATATTATCAGGAGAATATATTTTGCGAGGAGGTCGATGATGCGTTGATGACTCTTTACAAATCATGTTCTCCTAATAACGCAAGCGTGAAATTTTCGAAAATTCGTTTCTTATTATTTTATATTATCAGGAGAATATATTTTGCGAGGAGGTCGATGATGCGTTGATGACCTCTTTACAAATCATGTTCTCTAATAACGCAAGCGTGAAAATTTTCGAAAATTCGTTTCTTATTATTTTATATTATCAGGAGAATATATTTTGCGAGGAGGTCGATGATGCGTTGATGACCTCTTTACAAATCATGTTCTTCTAATAACGCAAGCGTGAAAATTTTCGAAAATTCGTTTCTTATTATTTTATATTATCAGGAGAATATATTTTGCGAGGAGGTCGATGATGCGTTGATGACCTCTTTACAAATCATGTTCTCCTAATAACGCAAGCGCGAAAATTTTCGAAAATTCGTTTCTTATTATTTTATATTATCAGGAGAATATATTTTGCGAGGAGGTCGATGATGCGTTGATGACCTCTTTACAAATCATGTTCTCCTAATAACGCAAACGTGAAAATTTTCGAAAATTCGTTTCTTATTATTTATATTATCAGGAGAATATATTTGCGAGGAGGTCGATGATGCGTTGATGACCTCTTTACAAATCATGTTCTCCTAATAACGCAAGCGGAAAATTTTCGAAAATTCGTTTCTTATTATTTTATATTATCAGGAGAATATATTTTGCGAGGAGGTCGATGATGCGTTGATGACCTCTTTACAAATCATGTTCTCCTAATAACGCAAGCGTGAAAATTTTCGAAAATTCGTTTCTTATATTTATATTATCAGGAGAATATATTTGCGAGGAGGTCGATGATGCGTTGATGACCTCTTTACAAATCATGTTCTCCTAATAACGCAAGCGGAAAATTTTCGAAAATTCGTTTCTTATATTTATATTATCAGGAGAATATATTTTGCGAGGAGGTCGATGATGCGTTGATGACCTCTTTACAAATCATGTTCTCCTAATAACGCAAGCGTGAAAATTTTCGAAAATTCGTTTCTTATATTTTATATTATCAGGAGAATATATTTTGCGAGGAGGTCGATGATGCGTTGATGACCTCTTTACAAATCATGTTCTCCTAATAACGCAAGCGTGAAAATTTTCGAAAATTCGTTTCTTATTATTTTATATTATCAGGAGAATATATTTTGCGAGGAGGTCGAAGATGCGTTGATGACCTCTTTACAAATCATGTTCTCCTAATAACGCAAGCGTGAAAATTTTCGAAAATTCGTTTCTTATAATTTATATTATCAGGAGAATATATTTTGCGAGGAGGTCGATGATGCGTTGATGACCTCTTTACAAATCATGTTCTTCTAATAACGCAAGCGTGAAAATTTTGAAAATTCGTTTCTTATTATTTTATATTATCAGGAGAATATATTTTGCGAGGAGGTCGATGATGCGTTGATGACCTCTTTACAAATCATGTTCTCCTAATAACGCAAACGTGAAAATTTTCGAAAATTCGTTTCTTATTATTTTATATTATCAGGAGAATATATTTTGCGAGGAGGTCGAAGATGCGTTGATGACCTCTTTACAAATCATGTTCTCCTAATAACGCAAGCGTGAAAATTTTCGAAAATTCGTTTCTTATTATTTTATATTATCAGGAGAATATATTTTGCGAGGAGGTCGATAATGCGTTGATGATCTCTTTACAAATCATGTTCTCCTAATAACGCATTTAAAAAAAAAAAAAAAAAAAAAAATTCGCGAACAATTAATGTTAAGTAATGAAATAATTTACGCATTGCCATCCACGTTTTGTGGGCTCTTAATGCTCTTTACTTAATTATCATGTTGATAAATACATAGAGCCGTATTATTTACCAATTTATTTTGAAAAATATTTATTTCATCTTTGAATATTACAGTATCTGTCGCGATTGAATAATTTATTTATTATCAATTTACACACATAAGTATTTAATTGTTATATAGCACTGGTGCTACCGGCATTTCGTGCATATAGCACGGAACAAAACCAGAAATTGTGCAATTATATATTACCCTCTGAGAACATTCATGGACTCTGATTTTGTAGTTCATGTCCATGTTTTGAATGTCCATAGAGGGAGTATCACTTTTGGGGTCACTCTATAGCTTGGACATGAACCATAGCTCAGACACGAACCATGTATTATTATCGACTGTAATAGAAGTAGTTGACGTCCACTTTGTCAGGGAGCGCATTAGGACAATATACCCGTTAAAGCGAAGTGGCCGCTCTCAGGTTTCTCTCTGCTATTATCATCATATGACAAGTGCAACTGGAATTACTATCTACGATTACCATTCAACGCATGCGTCAATAGTAAAGCGTACAACGTGCAGCTGTTAAATTTGAGGTTATGAAACAATCATCTGTTATTCACATCGATAAGAAGCAATAGTGATTTCTTCAGTGAATATATAAAAAAGTAAGTTATTTAATTATTACAATAAGAGCAAATATTTTTTTATTGATTTCGCCTACTATCAAATTTACTTATAATTATATATTTTTATTAATTAAATGGACACGTGCTCTTTGCAATAAAACTACAAACAATGCACTTGTGAGATTTAAAGAAATATAAAATTGTTAAATTCTTAACTTAAAAGTTTACTAGTATGAAGAATATTCTCTCGAATATTTATATTTCAATAGTGACAACTTTGGAATCACATAACTTTGGAATATATTTTTACATTTTATAAAATAAAAAATATGATAAAACTATAAAATATAATTCTAAGAAAAAAATAAATACAGACAATTTACAAGGAAAATTTTTTTAAGAATGTGTAGGTAACAGTTCAACTTTTATAATGAAAAATGTCGTAGACACTTTATTTAAATTAATAAGTTATATAGTTATTAAATAACTGTAAATATAACAATACATCAAAATTAACACATTAGAACTTGCAATAATTATTAATGTCTTATTTCTCCATATATAACAGTGACTGTAATTATTTAAAATTATTTATAGTTTTGTTGCAATATTGATTCTTACAAATTCTATTCAATATTTCTTAAAATTACATGACTTAAAGTAAACACAATAATTTTAAAAATAAAAATAGAATTTGTCTCAGTAATATATTTTTTAGTGTTTCATTATATATCTTTTAATTTTGTTGTAAAATGTATACATTACATGTATACATTATAAATTTTGAAAATATTAATCCGGACATTTTCTCACATTACAGGAATAGACAACGTTAAAATGTCATCATGGAAAAAAGCTGGAAAGATGAGTCAAAAGACTCATCGAGAACGTCATCAGCCAGAGACTCGCAAGCATCTCGGATTATTAGAAAAGAAAAAGGATTATATTTCCAGAGCCAGAGATTTTCAGGAGAAACAGGCAACGATCAAGCTTCTGCGGAAACGTGCATTGAACAAAAATCCAGATGAATTTCACTTTCACATGATTAACTCTCAATTAGTAAATGGCGTTCATAGAGAAAAAGACAAGGAAGATCACCACACATCTGAACAGATAAAGTTGATGGAAACACAGGATATCAGATATGTAGCATATAAGAGAAATATTGAAGCAAAGAAGATAGACAAGCTACAGAGCCAATTGCACATGATCGACGTGGCCAACGAAATGCAGAATCAACACACTTTCTTTGTGGATGATAGTACAGAGATGAAGAATTTTGATCTTGCCAAGAAACTAGACACCCATCCGGCACTTCTGTCTAGACGTACCAATCGACCAAAGCTAAGTGCGATTAAAGATATGAAGTTACCAGAATTGGATGACAAAACTATTTCTAAGATTGAACAGAAAAAGCACATGGCTTACAAACAACTCGAAAAGAGGATTCATAGAGAACGCGAATTGACAATCGTGGAGCAAAAGTTGGAAATGCGCAGGGCATTAAAGGATAAAAAGATCAAAAAGCCGAAATTAGTAAAACCTGGTTCAAAGGATAATGCTCCTATTTATAAATGGAAGTTTGAAAGGAAACGGTGATTTGTTTCTATCTGTATAGAGTTTGCTATAATAAAGTGTAATATAATTTTATTAGCGCCGTTAATTATGAATATGAATATTCAATGAAAGTTTGCACTTAGCAATTTATAGAAATACAGCTCTCGTTATTTTTCTAATTTCGATTTCTTAATTTACTGTCTATAATTGATAATAATTGGTGATTGATAATGAAGAAAATTTTTAGCGTTTTTTGAAATTTTACACAGCCAATGAATATTTAACTCCATAATAATAACGATAGAAAAAGATTTCTTATAATCTATATTATTGATAAATATCTATCGATTATATCGATAGCTATCTATTTTATATGTTAATACACATTGTGTCATAATGGATATAATATAAACATATAATATTTATATAAATATTATCAAATCACTAAATAGTAGTGTAATAATTCAATTGAAACTGCAATCATTTAATTTATCATTATCATTTCTCATTATATTATTTTCATTATTTCTTTTACTCTTATAAAATTTATCGTTCATTTTCTCCTAGTTCTTCGTTCTTTTTAGTTCTACTATATTATTTCTTTAATTTTAATCTCTGCTGTTATTTTTCTTTTGCAACATTCCAAGTCCACATACAATTGATCATTTAATTAGTAAATTAATTTTTTTTATAATTCGTTTTACATTAATCAATCATTTCTTACAAAATAAGTTCCAAGTTTTTAGTTATTCCTCTCAGTTCTGTCATTCCGTTTGTTTCCAACACTTGCGTAGTCATCATCCTCTCAATGCCATTGATTCTGTCATTTACGATTGTTCCATTTGTCCATTTCCTATCGTGGACATTTCCCCGTTCGCCATGGCTGTCATTCTTGTCGTGTTATTCATTGGCATCATCGGCAGCTGCATTGATACACTTATACAATTATAATTGATCTGCCAAAGTTGTTTCGTAGCATAAATGTCTAGGCGAAGGCAAGCCGTGATGGATCTGCATTAAAAAAAGAAACAGAAATTACAAGCTGGAAATAAGTGTCTAAATAGCCTCTATTTATAACTTTATAAGTTACATGACAAATTTGATAAAACAATAAAAATTTTGAAAATTATAATTAAGAATTGTTGTTCGATTTTGAATTCTTTCCCATCAATATAAGAAATTCCGATATATAAAATCGAGCTTGGTAAAAATTATTTAGATATTTACGTAGGAAGTAGGTTCAACTCCAAGATGTTGATACATGCAGTCGAGAACATGCAATTGGGAACGTTCACGCAAAAATTCAATGCTTTCAGGTCTGTAAAATAAATTTGCAAAACAATAAAATTGCTCTTGTAAAAACGTGACGATTGTTTCTCTATTTTGACGTTTATGAAATCTCTGTCGCTTCTTTCATATGCAAATTTGTATGTTATCTCGGAAACTTTACAGACTTTTAGAATTATCGCCAATATTGCACAGTGAGATTGACGGAAAAAACTTACTCGTGATTGTTCTGGTGCTGATTGTGTCCGAACTCAGCGTGACATCGATGTTCAATCCGTTTCTCTGATATGTGAAATTCACACATACTGCGATAGAAGTAATAATTCAGCTTTTAATTTATTATTTTCAAATACGTACGTTCATAAAAAAAATATTTTTTCTCTCCTTGATAATTTTTCATTTTGAAAATGTTAAGACTTGGCAAGAAAATGAGTTATTCAAATATGTACAAATAAAAAAAATAAATAATTTTTCTCGAAAAAAATTTTCAATCAAGTAGAATTCCAAAAACTTACGATCCTTTTTCTCTTTAGTATATTGAATGATCACACTTTGACAGCAAGAACAGGAGAAAGACATCGAGCAATTGCAAGCTTGTTGAGTAATTGAAATCGTTCTATAAATCAGAAATCCTCCGGATACAATGCCTGATAAAATGTTTTACTTATTAGCGTTTCTTATTTCAATTGGCAATTCATATAATAAATGTCTGATAGAACAACATTTTTTTATGAATTTATATTTTAATTATCCTTAAAATTTTTTTTAATTATCACTGTTTGTCTGATTATCGATATTATATTTGGATAGAAATAAAACTTCCTTAACTGATTTTATATGTATATATATATGAAATATAAAATTATAGAATTATAAAATTTATTATGTATATATATTTATTTATTTATTATTTATTATATATAAAATTTTTTCTATATGATTAAATTCATAATAAGATTAAAACTTATTAGTGTGATGGAAATGTAGTCGTTAGCACTAACTTGTATGTGTAGCAATAGGTTCACGAACAAGACATAAACATATTAAAATAAGAGCACTGATGGTATGCGAATTCATATTTACATATTACGTTTATGATGGTATAAGAAAATATATATGTTCTCTTCTCGTGAAATTATATTAGTTTAATATCCAGTTGTGTGTGCAGCGACGTTTCGTTTCGCACTAAACACTTTCTGCTTTTATGCTAGGCATTCTGCTAGGCATTGTACAGGATGCAATCATGAGTTATTATATTATGGGAAAATATCCGGAATGTTTTTGTCAACTCTGAATTATATATGGGAGTGAAATTCACTATTACATTCATGCAACCAATATTCATTTTTCATGACTCAAACTAAAGAGCAATGAATACTGTTATTATAACAAAAATATATTTTAAAATATGATTAATCATAACGAATGATTTAATAAATAATTCTAAAAGAAAGATATTTTTCATACATTAGATTTTAAATCATTTATAATAATTGTGAATATTTAAATGAAATTAAAAAATAACGTGATTGCAAACAAAACGAATTATAAAATGTATGAATTTTATTTTTAACTGAGCGCATCAGACATATAAAATATTCTTTAATATCTTATATGTACACACAAATAGTTAAACTTTTATTTCTTTGATCTATTTATTAATTATTATTAATAAATAATTTACATATAAAAATAATATATATAAACAATAATCAATATTTATTATACTTATACATATTTTTCTAAAATATTGTTTTATAATCATATGCACAGATATAATCACAATTTCACTATTTCAATATTAAAAAAATTATTTAAGAAAAGAGGAAATATTATGTGATTTGTATAAATTAAATAAAATATAATAACATTACTACATACATTAACAAAAAACAAGTCGATATTCTTGTTTTATAATAAAATATTAAGATTTTAATTATTCTTCATATAAAGTATGTACAGTTATTTATAATATTAATAAATAAATATGTATATATAATACATAATTTATAATATTAATATTATCTATTTTTACAAACAGCATTCTTAGAATAAATCATCATCGTCATCATCATCATCATCACCATCATCATCATTTTCATCATCTTCCTCGTTCTCATCATCGTAATCGTTTTCATCATCATTACTGTCATCCGGAAAAACTTCTAATTGACCCAAACCACCTCCATCTTCTGGTTTTAAAAGGGCTAATCCGTTTGAACCGAATCTAAGGCAGTCTAAACTTACCTGTACAAATAGACACATTTTACACATCGTGTAACTTAAATATTTATTATATTTAATACATCCCATACTTTTAATATGAAATTATACAAATTATAATTTATGTGTTTTCTCATTTGCATTACTTCTATAGAAATACATGTCGCGTATCCAATAATATTCTTTACAACAACGAATTCTTAAATCTGACCTTAAACACCGTCGTATCCTGGAATTTTCCCTCCATATTGACACACAGATGAATATTTCTACCTTGGAAATATATATTATAAAATCTCACGCATGCTCTCAGGAATGGTAGCCTTGGAAAAGGAACACATACTGGTCTAGGATTCTTCCCTGAAGATAATATTCTTTACAATTATATAATTGTTTACAATATATAATTTACAATATATAATTGAGAACAAAAGAAAAATAGAAAAAAATATTACATAGGATCAAATAGAAAAAAATATTACATAGGATCAAATAGAAAAAAATATTACATAGAATCTCTATCTAGAGGTCTTCTCTTTTTCTTTCGTCTACAATTTTGTTGATCAATCGAACGTAAACCCACTGTACGCCTTACTCACCAGAAACAGTCCTCGTATAAAGGGTTTTATCGTTCATCAAAATGTGTACGGTGAAGCTAAACTCATCGGGATCATACGTGATGTTCGCACAAGCCTTCTGTTTCCACCTGTCATACAAGATCCGCGAACAACATCCGCAAACGCCACCAAGACACTGACAAGGTCCTTGTCTTGTAGCAGTAACCGTATCATTTCCCGATGAATTCGTAGCCTGTTTCAGCAGCGTTTTTAGCTGTTTCAACTCCTCCACCGAAAATTCCTCGATTTTGCTGTTGACAATTTCTCCCTTTGTCGTAAGATTCTCGTCGATTCTCGATACCGAAGTCGATCGCGTCGCAAGGACCACGATCAACAGCCAGAAAGTGGTCTGCTTCATCCTGTGTCCTTGATCTTGCCCGATGTTTAATCGAGGCAAGAAGACATCTCCTCGAGATGTGCTCCTTCCCGAACGATCGAAACTTGACTGGCCGGTTAGTGAATGCTCGTTTGTTGACCTCGTTTTACGGTGAAATTTAGCTTAGCAAGTTGTTCTGCATTTTATGTCATCAACTAGAACTTGTTATAACGAAGCAATGATTCTTAAAAAATATTGTCAAACGTCGCAAATATCTTCGAATGTTAAATATAACAGAAATAAGAAAAAATTACCTAAAATTACAAATAAATTCAATTATAATTTTAGAATTAAATTAATCTATAATTAATTATCTATAATTAATTATCTATAATTAAATGAGAGTATATTTTATATAAGAAGATAAATGATAATTAATATTTATATGTATTCGATAAGTGTCTCACAAAATATCAAGGCAAATTTAATGTGATTGTACATTTAAATTTACTTTATAATGAATTTATATACATATGCATTTGAACATTCATTATATTTTATTATAACAAATAATAATTATATATTAATTGTAATAAATATAAATTTATTTATATAGAGCGCACGAATAATAATAAATAATATATATATAATTATGTACACAAATATCATAACTTTAATTGGCCAATGTGATCTTCCCCTTCGAGCGTCAAAGTTTGATTGCTTGGTAGCTCGGTAGGATCTGATTCGAAGTTCACGTCGTCAAACACTTCCGGCCCGTTCGATTCTGCTATTTCTGGTTTTGCCACTTGGAGAACATTATTGGCATTTTCAGGTTTTATCCAAGAGATCCCGTCCTCGCCGAGCTTTACACAATCGAAGTGCAAGACTAGGATCGGCCAATTCACCACACGCGTCTCGAAATCGATACACGCGTGTAAGTTTCTTCCGGAAGTGTGGATGTCGAAGAAGCGCACGCAGATGGATATAAAAGGAACATAGATAGGCATGCACAGTGGTGGCGGATTTTTAGCTAGAAATACAATTATATAATTTAATTTGTTACATTATAAAATTATTGTATATGAATATACAAAGATTATAATATATTTAAAAATTATTATTTTTAAAACAAATACACTTAAACATAGTTATTCAAAAGTTTAGTCATCAAATTTCGTGCAAAACTTATGTAAAATTATAATTTACTTTTTACTTCCCTTTCTCTCCATAAGACGAACAGATATTCCTTTAACTTTATAGAATAAAAAATTGAAGTAATTCTAATTTTCTTCATTAATAGATTTTTTAAGAATCTAAAAAGAATATGTATGATAATTATTCAATCACTCACCAGATATAGTACCTATGGTAAGTACATTCTCGTTTATTATAAATTTAAATTTGATGGCAAAATCTTGAGGAATATAAGTGAAATTGGTGCATGCTTGACGATCAAAATTAAAGGTGGTTATATTGATACCACCACAACAGCCGCATGTAAGATTTCCGCAATTGCATCCTATGCCGTGAAAAGCAATTCTAGGTAAAGGGTTGCGACCGCCTTCCAGTTCGCCCTTCAATCCCAACTGCGTATTTGGATCGTAGTATATCATATCAAATTTGGATACATCTAAAAGAAAATAATTTTTAGTTAGAAAAATTTATGTATAATTTCTTAAATAATGACATTAATTTCTCTGTAATATATGTAATACTAATTTTTAATTATAATATAACAATGTTATATATTTGCTTATTGTAATAAAAAATATCCTTTTATTCGTGAGTTATAATGATTATATATTTATATATTCCATAAAAATATTTTAGAATATTTTAGAATAATGTTTAATAATAAATAATATTGCTCATTTTTATATTAATTTTTATTGTTGAATTTCAAGATATTAATTGCAAGAATTATTTCTTCTCACCTTTATAATCGATATCTGCAGTGACATCCTGAACTATTAGGATCAGAAGAGACATGCAAAGCCAATTGATTAACATTATTGGACGATTATTGAACGATACAACCTTCACTCTTCGATGTCAACAGCAGACTGGAATTGGATACACATTGGACCAAGCCACAGGGGCGTCATTATTCTCATTAATTATGCATCAACTTTCCATAGAAGGTAAGATCGGTTCACTCAACAAATCGTTGCAGCATAAATTAATCGAAAGATGATCCCAAAATATTCTTGATTTTATTAAAAATTGATATTTGGCGAATCTGAATATAACTATTATATAAAAATACTTATCTCGAGACAATTAATAATTTTAAAAATATCTTTTTAAAGATTTTCTTCTTATATCTCGAGAAATATAAAACAGAATTTTAGATTAGTATTGAACAATGATCTATCAAAATAGAAAATACATAGCGTTTGTTAAGAAATAAAGATTTCTGATAAATTTTTCTCTTACACATAAAATGAGGATATGAATAAGTTAAATTATATTTTAAATTACTAAGCTTAAATTACTAGCTTCTATTTTTAACAAAATAAAATGCATTTGGAAACTATTTTTTCACAAAAATCATGTACATCGCAGAAATCTCATGCGATACTAAAATAACACGGTTCAGTTTTTTGCAAGTAGATAAACTTTTTTAATCAGAATTTATAAAGAATTTTTTTATAATAATTAAAGTTTAAATAAAAAATCCACAAAGAAATTTTTCTTCAGAAATATTTTTCAAAAAGTTATAAATTTTTATGTTAGATATTGAATTTTACAAATCTCTTTTTAAAAATTGATAAAAATAAATTATTTAAAGTATTTTTTTGTAATATTCTTATGTAATAATTCTTTAATAATAATTTAGTTATAATACATCTATAATTTAGTTGTGACAAAAAAATAATTTATGATAAAAAACAAAAACCACAAAATTGATAAGAAATGCATGATAGCACAAATTATATATTTTTTTAATTTATTTAATTACAATAATTACAATATCAATAAATAACTTAAATATATATATAAATAAATCATAAATATTTTTTTTGTTCTTAATAAATATCATTAAGCTAATCGAGCAAATTATTATGGCTGAGGTCACAAACAATCATACATAAGTCTTCCTCATAAACTTTTTCAGATTCTTGTATTGAAACCTTTTTAACAGCTTGTATGCTAAAGAATCTCATTCGATTTTATTTGAGCTTTCTTTCGAGAGAGCTCTTCCATCTTTGTTCTGTCGAATCTTTCTGTATCAGTCTCCATATAATTTAATAAATACAAAATTAACTATATAAAAAGATAATTGTGATAATGAAGTAAACCGTTATTTTTCAACAATAAAATTAATTTATATTACAAAATTATCTCTTTTATATAATATTATCAAATAATAATTAGAATATTATTATTATTTTTATATTTTGTTAGAAAACAAGATATAGAAAAATGTAAAGACTTTTATAATTTTATCATTTAAAAATGGGTCTAATAGTTATATCACAATTATATTAATCCACCGATGATTTTTTTATAAACATTCTGCTGATCCGATAAAATGCCTCAAGTCTTATCGGAACAGCGAATTTATGATTAAATAAGAACTTTTCCCGACTTTCAATTAGCCTATTGACTAAAGCTCTATTACTTTTTAAAACCTTGTGAGTTTGCTTTGACGATTTCCTCCGGAATGCTTTCTAGTCAAAAAGTCCAATTCAGCATCATAATCCTCATTGTCATGTTCATTGGTGTTTGTCTGATTACCTTTATTTTTCTTACTTTTGCCGGTCTCCATAAGAGCACTCAGCATAGCGTCTTCCTCCTCGTCATCGTCATCGTCCAATTCAGCAAGATCCTCAGCTTTCTCATCATCGTCATCGTCATCATCATCGTCCTCATCCTCTGTATGTTTTTCATCATCTAATTTATCTTCATTATCTCCATCTTCATCATTCTTATCTTCGTCATCGTCATCGAGTACTTCATCCTCATCGTCATCGTCGAGTACATCATCGTCGTCATCGTCTAAAATATCGTCTTCATTAACATCTTCGTCGTATTCGTCTTTGATGGGCTTCTTTACTGGTTTCTCAGGATTATGGATGGCATTGACACTAGTGGACGTCACACTAGGTTTTTTCTCTCCAACAACTCCCTTCTTCACTTTATTAATGGTCGCCTTGTTAGGCTTCACGAGATACGTAATTTTATTAGAAGCCTCCGTGATTTGTTCCTGATTCTCATCAATGTTGTTTTCGGTATTGCTCTCAGTCAATCCCTCGTCTATCACTTTAACGGGTTCCTCAGTGTCGTTTTCGTGTTCCTCGTTATTTTCCAATTCGGTGGGGAAAGTTGACAGTTCATGATTCTCCAGCGATATCGGTGTCGTTGGCCTCGATAAAATAGGAATAGTAAATTCTAATAATGGCGCCACAGTGGTAATTTTAGGTTTCTTCGTGGCAGTGTCATCCTCGCCAGTGAAAATATCCAGTAGAGCACTAAAACCTAAGATATCGTCGTCATCGTCGTCGTCATCTGACTCTTGCGTGTTGCTGCCTCCTGAAGCATCCGGGACAGAATTGAAAGAAGGTCTTTCGTCCTCTTCGTCATCGTCATCGTCGTCATCGGAGCCAAGTCCAAAGAAATCATCATCATCTTCTTCTTCGACAGATTCCGCCTCGACAACCGGAAGTGGCTCGGCCGGTCGAAGCTTCAAACCTTCTGGACCAAACCTAAAATTTAAGGTAACATAACGATATTTTTAATAATAAAAAATGCCTTAATAAATATAATTTACAGATTAAATTTTTATTTTTCTTGAGTGTAAATTCTCTCTCTCGTATCATACATGTTATGAATTAAAATAAAATAAAAATCCAAGTGATATTTTAATCATTAAATACCTGAAGCAACTGACGCGAAGACTAGCTTCCAGTTCGGTAGATGATTGCAATTCTAGACCAAGGCAAGCTTTGAAGTGATTCTTCGCATCGCGTTGGATAGAATAAATTCTGCCGCAGAATTTGGTAAAACCACCCGGTAAAGGGACACATACAGGCTTCGGATTCTTTCCTGGAATTTATAATATTTTCTCGATAGATATATATCAAACTCTTTCTCTTCCTTTAATTTTTATTTAAAGAAATTATTAAGAGAGAGATATGTGTATATATAATAAATATAATATCTCTATAATAAATAAAATAAAATGCATCTAATTTGAAAATGTATTATTAAAAGCATCTTAAATATATGATTTATATATTGAAAATATTTAAAATAACTTGTCTAGTTTAAATAAATTCGTTGATCGAAATGGAAAAAAACGCACTCGATATTGACATCGAAATTATCTAAACAAATACTTTCACTTTGTCTCCAGACTAACACAAATTTGCCGAATAACATCTACACATATCTTCACACATTTCAAAGGAACTATATAATCTATTTTTTATAAACTCCGGAGAAATATAAATGTGCCATTTCACGGCACTGGAATGTGAAATTTGCCCAATACAACAAATTTAAACTCAATATACATATTTTATTCGTCATTATCTTATATTATTTGGCTTGCATTAAGAGTTATATAAATATATATATTGGGTAAAAGTCGGATTATATTTTTTTTTACATTACACTAATTTTTTTGAATGCACAGTTAACACTTTTTCCGCTAGTTAGATGCATATTTTTTATATTAATAATATTATGTAAATTATAAAGAAAATATCGGTCGTATCATTCATTGAAATATAATCTGTAATAAATAATTCCTGGCAAAATATTGGTTTTACGAAATACAATTAGAGAAAATAGCGGGACGACAACTGTTAATCGTTACCGTTACCGAATACCAATATTTACCGTTAACGATCGTGCTGGTTAATATGTTGTCGCCAAAACTCAGCTGTACTGCCAAATTGTCACCTTGTAGATATTGCAGCGAGGCACATCCTACGAATTTCAAATGCAAAAAGATTCTTTTATCATAAGAAAAAATAATATAATATATATTTTATTACAAACAAGAATCTAGAAAGAATTATTTGATATAATAATACATGTAATGTGAATACAATGGATAGACATTTATGACACGTTTTCGCTGCACTCTCATTTTTCAATACAATTGCGTTGCACGATAATTACCTGGTCCTTTTAGCTGCACAACCGGTATGTGAAAGTCCCGACAGCAATTGCAGATGTTCTCATTACAGGTACAGTATCGGTTTACGCTATCGGCCGCCTGTTTCAACGACATCGTCGATAGACTCATATCACTATACTTCACGTTATCCGCGGTGCGAGCTGCTCGATGTATCTCATCGTGATCTGAAAATGTTGTTATAATTTTATAAGAAAGGGTTTTATGATTTCTTTTTTCAAAATATTGCGATTAACACAGAAAATTGTATTTTTTATTTCACATAATTAAAGTTTTTCTTTCCAGAAAAACAAAATGTAACCATTTTGCCTATATTTTTTGTACAATCTAAAATTTATATATGTATCCTCTTTTTTAATTTTTTAATTAAGTTTATTTTTTTATTCTCCTTCACCATTCTTATTCTACTCTTAAAAATTTATTCTTATTACCAATTACTCGACCATAAGCTGCAAATGCCACCAGCAAGAGGATCAGCAATAACTCGAAAATCGTCGACAATCGCATCCTGTCGCCTGTTCTGCAAACAATGACAAAATCATGGAATGCGATCGCCATATTACTCAGTGAAAAGATCCGTTTTGTATGTGACGACACGTTTCAATCTTTCGACTGATTTCGATAAAAACTATGATTTAAAAAATCGTGAAAATACAAGAATTTTTCACGCGCGTGCTGACGCAGACATTGAGCAAGTTATTCTGAACCACAATAAATTTTATCGCAAATTTTATTGCAATTAATTTATTTATTCACATGTATTTCATTACGCAATTTAATGTAACTTTTAAGGACTACAGCTTTTAATAAATACAACTGTAATAATAATTTAACTAATATTTTAACAACTGCAAATTTTATCATAATTAATTAATAAAAAAAGTGAAAAACTTGATCGTGATAACTAGAAAATAAGATGTCTCTTAAAAGCCGCTTAATCAGCTTAACGAAAATTTCGGAAATTTATTTTTTTGAAATATAATGTTTGTAAAATCTCTTGAGTATATATTTTATATTAAAATTCTAGAGAATTTTCACGGAAACGTTTCATCGATTGAGCGACTTTTGAGATCATCACATTTCAATTTTACGCAGAACGCGTTTAATTTGTCACGCAAAGCGCACATTGAAAAAGTTCATTGAACGTGTATTTCTTTCCTTCTTCTCTTTCCCTCTTTTTCTCTTCCCTCTCATCTTTTAATAATTATCTCGTAGTTATTGTCAGCGAACAATAGAGACACTCGTTCCGCTCGTTAATCGTCGAGATAGACCGATAATTTCGGATCTTTCTATCCTTTGATTCTGTCAAGATTTTCACTTTTTTTAATGATTAGAAAAATTATTAAATTATTCCAGACAGGGAATAAATTTTTCTTCCGGTTTCAAACGCAAGTTCCTTTCGCATGTCCGCGACCGGTTGACCTAAATCCCGGTCACGGTCAAAGACGTGCGTCAGAGAGGCGCTACTTGAGACTTGATGGCGGACTTTAGTGATACTATCGAGGAAACACGCGGGAGAAACACATTCGTGTCACCGTTATAGAACGCGTTATATGGTCAAGGGGCTGGATACGATCGATGTTACATTTTATCATGTCGCCAATAAAGTCGATCGATCGATTCTCTTCGCATCTTGTCCAGAAAACGATTATAAAAAGAAGTACTAGTGCGATCTGCAGAATGATTTTTGGAACTTTGTGTATCAATCTGGACTTGTTAGATTTTACTAGGACAAGAGTAATAGATTATTAATACGTAAATAGATAATATAACTGTGTAATATAATTGCGTTTGCAAAGATTCAGATTTTTACTATTTAAGTTAAGCTTCTTTTTTTCTTTTTCTTTTCTGATATATTATTTTCTCTACTTATTCTCTCTTTAATTCTTTACTTCTAACTTACTTGCCTGATAATGTTTGAAATATTAAATAAAATTTTATATAATAAACGAAAAAGATACCTTCCCGGAAATGTAAACATTGATCCCGTTTCACATTCTATCAACTCTCTCCTTAAGGAATTAAAGATAGTAATTTAATTCTATTAAATGCAAACAGAAATGAAAATTATAAATGTTATCGAGAGGAGATTATTTAAAGAAGATCAAGAGATCAAGAATATTGGATTTAAAGAATTACCGTGTCTAGACAAGTCTTCTTTTATTACCTTTTCCAACCTTCGAACAGACGGATTGTATATACGTGAGTCTATCCACCTGGTTGTTGAGAAGAAATCCAAGGAGGCGGCCGTGCTCGTGCTCTCCTGCACCCTGCGGCTCTTTTTCCCTGACTCTTCGTCTTACGGAGGCCAATGTCCAACTGAAGATGCCGCCCAACTCCCCCCAAGGTCTCTTTAAAAGTCGGTCAGACCGACCACCACCTGCCGTCTCACAGATCGCTGCTAGGATTATTAAACATTCTAATGCGTTCTAGGTAAATGAGAGACGGTTCTCTCGCACCAATCGTTCGCTTCCGAATTTTCGTCGCACCTCGTTGAACGACGACAGCGACCGGTGTCATCGTCGTTCCAACGACGAAAGCGCCTTTCCATCTCTCTATAAACCGGTACCGGAGGCTCATGATGCGTATGGATGAATGAAGATGTTCCCGAATGATTCAACTCGTACGAAAATATCCGTGAGGATCCGGGGAGTGGAAGGGAGGGAGGGAGTCATGCCAGTTGGACTTCCGGATTCCATCAGAAAAAGCGACAACAGCCTTTGCGACAATCCTTGCGGTACACTTATTTACATAAAGTCGTTCAAATGAATTATTGTAGTAAAAGGATATAAATAATACATAGGATGTCCCGGGGAAATATTCCTGAAAGATAAATACGTGAAAAGAATATTTACGTATTTTTTAAAGATACCATTCTACAGCGAAAGTCTAGAATGGTCTAAGTCCAGAAAATGATCATTATTAATTGTCTCTCTATTTTCCAACATTAGATTTCTGGAATGGAAAATTCTTTAAAATATTACTATCTAAAATATTAATTATAAAGTTTCATCGTTACATATGCCACGATTCTCAGTCGGATATTATTAAGTGCACTATAACTTTGAATTATTTATACACCTTGCAGTGAGACCTAATTCTTGCTATTTTCTATATCGTTCTAATTTTCTATATGCATAACTTACGATGCATCGACAATCGACGCAAGTGACATTCATTCTTTATTCGTATCGTACGTGCCGATTACTTTGACATCTATATTATTATACAGGTAGATTTCGAGGAATTGCTATTAACTATTTAAATCTTTTTTATATTTTTTATAATATTGAATTAATTGGAATAATTTTGTAGATGAACAAATAAAGAAGTTATAATTCACATTGTCTAATCAGTCTTCTTTAAATTCTTCTCTTTCTTTCTCTCTCTCTCTCTCTCTTTCTTCTTTAATATAGTATCTTTAAAAGACATACTAAATTTTATTATGATTATAATAAAATAAATAGGATATAATCGAATAACAAAATAAAATAAAATAAAAGATGGTAGAATGAAATAAAATAAAATAATATAATATGTATAAAAAAATAGATATAATCTAATTAAAAAGTAAAAGTCGTAAAAAAGAAAATTGAAATAATGGAAACAAATGCAATTAGTATTATACATATATATGTATCATCGATCAAATTTATAATTCAATTCTTCAAAGTATTATATTTTCTAATTTTTACGTAATGATACAATCAATTGGCGACGCAGCCATAAACTCATGCAAGACGCGACGAGTTCGCGACACAAATTCTAACCGAAGACCCACTTTCATGCACGTTCAGTCTCCTTCGTGGAAGTTTCGTCTCGTCTGAGAGAAGAAAGAGGAAAAATATCCAGAACGCGCGTAAAGAACGACACGAGTGCAACGCGAAATTAATGCTGCCTCTTGTTCGTTCGTTTGCCTCTCGTGGAATTCTCGAAGCGATCCACGTGAATCGTGTTTTGGCGGTTAAGGAGGGGCCTTTCTCCGGTTAGTGGGTCGAAGAAAGTAGTAAGAATGGTGGTTTACCTTGGTTAATATTTGTTTATTTGACGCTTGGCCCATCGATAGCGATGGCCTGGCGTCTACCGCTATTAGTATTAGAGCTTCTAATTAAATGTCTAATTAAAAGCAAATAGCGTTTCTCAGAATAAAAATCAAAAAACTTTTATTTTGAAAACATTTTTGTGACGTTTCAAATGCATAGTTTTCTTCGATTAAATTGAATCGCATTAAACATCAACAAAATAGACTCTATTACTTCCCTGTCTCGAGAATAACGATTCGATCTTTCCTAAAAATATCAGCAAATGATGTGTAGGTCATTCGATCGGCATGCGAGGGACCAACGAGTTTTTACGTAATCTGGAATAATTGTCGATAATTGTCGATCGCGGCGTGCCTTCGATTTCCTTCCATAATTGTATAGGAAAAGAAAAAACGTGAAGAAGTGATTCCGATGTGCAATCGCGCTTGCCAGCGCGATTAGATTTACATGACGATTAAGGCGGAGTAAATCGCGTGTTCGTGATATTAAAGTCTCGTGACGCGAAGAGATTATTTACGCAATTATAGTATCTAACCAATGGTCATTTCTCGGCGATGATTGACAACAGAGTAAATATTTAGTCGCTTCGGGAAGATTGCTTCCTTCGATATAATTACATAACTTTGGAGAAATCGCGGTCTTTTTGCACTATATTTTTTTAAATTGAAAATAGAAATTTTAATCTTTTTTCAATTTCGTCAAACAATAATTTAATATTGATTTATTTTAATAATTATAAAACTGAACAGCACACATCTGTCTTTATTTTCTTCAAATCGATATCTGACATACAAAAATGCCTTTATTTCTAAATAGACAGGGTGTATTTTCGCGTTATAATGAATCGAAATTTATTAAAGATGTTTTCTCTTTTAAAGAAAATATCCTTTTATTTAGTTCTTTTTTTAATAGTCACATCAGAACACACTTTGCTCCGTTTTTCATCTCGGAGTCACGTGCGAATCGTATTCATTCGAGAAAAAAAGAAAGCAGTGTAATCAATGGACCGGAATCGTAAGTGATTTTACAGCAAATCAATAGATGGCCGATCGCGATTCTTTTTCAAACGGTGAAAACCGAGAGGAGAGACGGCGGAAAAAAAAGAAGAAAAATCCCCGGCGGCGTGTTATTAAATTAGAAAACGTTCACGCGCGAAGAGCTTTTTTGAGCCTGGAAAGTGTTCCTATGCGTTTATGGAAATTTTGCGCAGTAATGCGTATAGAAACTTAGAGAGGAGCAAGAAGTCGGTAATGTCGATAATTAAATTCGAAAGTGGAACATTTAATCTTACAAAAGTTCCTCGCCGAACTTGACACGGTTATTCAAGAACTGAAAATATTTTTCCCTCCACATCTTATTCCGATCTTGTCACAGAAAATTTGTGACAGCGACACTTTAATGAACGCTCACCTTCACGGTAAAGAATCATGGGCGAGAGCGTGAAGATGGCTCGAGATGACAATGCCTGGAAGAAATTTCCAAAGAGAAGCTCTACATTTCTACTTCTCCCCCTTTCGACAAAATTTCATAAATATTACGAATCTATTTAAAAGCTTTCGGGCAATCTTATAGAAAGACTTGTGAACCAAGATGATCTTTCTTCAGGAAAAAATTAGGGATAACAATTCGCAAAGAGTAGCCTAGTGTCCTTTGTCCACTCATTTCTAGCCCTACGTCGTGGAGAGGCGCGGCGCCATTAACCGAGTCCCCATCGCACTGGTACCAAGCTGATGGAGAAGAAGGAGGTCACCCGGTCACCCAGATGAGGTTCCTTGCCCCCTCGTCGCGTCGCATCGCGTCGCGTCGACGATGCCCAGTCCCAGGGTGCCCCACCGTCTCGACGTACCCGACCAATCCTGTCCCTTGTTTTCATGCCGACCGCCGAACCGGTCGGCGATCCGACATCCGCGGGACCGGCGCCGTGTCCAGATTTAAGCTTCTTCTTTGCCGGACAGGATCTCCGAAGATCCTTCTCATCCGTTGCGCGCGTCAGTGAATCCGTCCGGCCGCGCGAAAGTATCCGTCGCGATCTTGATCATCCGAGATCTTGCTGCTCGAGGGACTGCCGATCTCTCGGCCTGTTTTGATTTGAACAAACGTCATTTTGAAGAACATCATGGCTACGAGAGCTACGATCTTGGTGCTGATGATCACGCTGGTGGTCGTCGCGTCCGCTGGATTGCTCGGTGAGCTGGGACTGTGAACGAAATTTGATTAAATACGCTGGTACGAGAATTCAGACTCGCGTAGAAATGTCGACGTCGGAGATTTCAACGTCTGGGTGCACGTGTTCTTTGCTTTCTGATCGGCGCGATTACGCACATTTTGAGGTCGATTATATGATAATTACAAAAATCAGTTCTTTTTTATTCTTGTAGAAAATAAAAAATCGTTCGATTTATCTTGCGTGTCGTAGATATATATTGTAGATCGCGTGATTTGTAAGATAAATATAGTTTTATTTTACATTTTCCTGTTGTCAGAACATAAGCTCGTTGACATAATTTTATAAAGAAATCTATTTTGCACAATACTTACAATCTCTAATAATCTTAAATATTGATTGTCAATTTATAATTACGTAAAAAGAATCTTGTTTAAAAAATATGTATAATTTTAAATTAATTTATATTTATAATTTATAATATAAATAACGTTTTATAATATAAATAACTAAATTATTTTTCGTATAAATTTATTCTAATAAAAATTTACGACATATATAATAATTATAAAAATAGATCTCTTTTTAATTTTATTTTCACTCATTAAATCTTCTTTATCTTTATTTTATTATTTTATTTTTATTCTCAAAAAAATGTAACAAGAACTATCCTCAAAATTATCATTCAATGCCTCCATCCGACGAGAAAGTCTACCAATAGAAATTCCCATTGACACGCTTAACAGTCAATATGTAGTTTCCCATATCTATTGTGAGCATAAGTGCTGTCGCAGCCTGATTCTTCAATCAATCGCTAAGAGAGAGAAAGACAGAGAAAGAGAAAGAAAAAGAGAGATTCCAAAGCAAACTTTTACGGCGCAGTGAAACGCGCGTAGAAATTCGGCTTCCATTTGACTTTCGATCGACGGCGACTTTCGTTTCGTTCCGATTTCTCTGCATCGAGTTTCTCTGGCCGCGCGCGGCGTTTCTTATCTCTCGTACCACATGCACCCGCCACGTGTCTTCTGCCCGCAGAGACCCTGCTCTCGTGGGACCTGCCGGAGATCGAAGCGAGATCGACTACGTCGCAGCCCAAGTGCCTGTGCCAGACTTCCGGTTGTCTCTGCTGCGTCGACCTGAATCTGACAGCCGCGATCGATATAGGTGGCCCGGTTTGCATCAATCTCAGACAGAAGGAGCAGAATGTGACTCTAAACTTGACCTATCGCGATAATCCCGTTCACAATGCGACGATAAAAATCGGCAAGTAGTCAAAAATATCATAACAATAATTACAATAATAATGTTCTTCTATGTTTAGATTGAATGTCCAATTTTATTCAAATGCAACTTCGAGTTATCAATCCACAAATTATACTCGTTAATTTGAAAATTGAAGTCAAATTGAAATGATGTATCTTTCTTTTCGATCTTTATATTTTTCACTTTCTATCGATAATTAAGTTTTCAATCTTCAATGTCCGCACTTTTGCAGCGAACGCAGCCAATAAACCGACATGCATGAACCTCTTGTTAGACGTGGCGCAAATCTGCGCGAGATTTACGTCGATGAAGCAAGCTGAAATCGGTGGCTACGACGGTTGCATAGCGATCGAGCCGGTTCTATTGGACAGGGAGCTAGCCACATATCATATGGGATGCTTCAATTTTTATCACGGTGTTCGGCAGATAGAAATGCCCGCGTAAGTAAAAGTACTTCTATAACATTCGGAAGTGCGAACGCGAATATATGACTCACGATTAATCTCAGCAAAAATTTCTTTTCTTTCTCTTCTAACAAATCCCGCGTAGCATCACGGAGACGACGGAATCCGTACCCGACACTACAGACGATGAGGACGACGGCTTGAATACCGATGAGCTAATCGCCGCAGTGTCGGCCAGCGCCGAGCATGGTATCGCGCTGTTTACTCAATGGCTGGGTCTCAATCTCAATCCGAAACTGAATCTGACGAACAAGGAGAATGGACTCTCGCAACAAGGTCATCAACAACGAGCCGATTCTTCGAGATCGGCCCGTAATATGGTGGACATTCAGAACGAGAAGAGCGACGAACGGTTCAAACAGCTGTTGAGTGCCCAGGATAACATTCTGAAGGGCTCGGCTACCATCGGACAGTCCAACGGTATGGAGACCACCTTCGTCTATTCCAAACCGACCGACTTGTTGACCGAAAGAAACGCGACCGAGGAGGCCAAGAGGAAACTCGAAGCGGAGGTTGTTGCACCGCAGCATCGGGTCGTGGTACCGAAGGAGTCGAGGAGAGGAGGAAGGGCGTACAATATTCATCAGCACGTCAATGAAATCTGACGTGTTGAACTCGGTCGTCGCGGGAAACTAATCGCCCATGACGCCTTCTTTAGAGCTTTAGGATGCCGCACATAGATTATACTTGTACGTACTTGCACGCGGAGCTGGGCTGACGAGGAGAAGATCATCGCTGTTGCTCGTCAAAGGCTACAGGTAGCCACCGATAATTCAATCTTCAGGATTATGATCGTGATAATATTTTGTAACTCTAATATAATAGCGGTAGAATGTTAATCTGCGGAAATATAGAAAGGATTGTAATCAGAAACAATTAAACTGATAAAAGCATCTATAGACCTCTTGAAAGAATAATATCGTTATTTGATTGATATTTATAATTGATATTTATGATTGATAAAAGTAAAGAAATAAAATTCCGTTCTTTTTATCATCAGACTACACGTAAGATTATTATTATTGATGGGAAAATAATTCACCAACTTTAAGTTATGCAATTGTTTTGCGATTCTTTTTCACTTTGATGCGTAGTTTGTTTTTGCAATATTATTTTATCCCATATGTACTAATCTTTTTCTTCAACTATGAACTAATACATTGATGAGCGTTACTCCGATATATCGCACATGCGTTTTGATTTCACAAAAACTACTTTTATTTATATTTGCCCAGCTTCGTCAGTATGATCTCCCGTGTTTGTGATCACGTTTGTTCCCGATTTCACTTGAAAATCGTCCTTGCTCTCGGGACGATATCAACCTTCGATAATTATACACAAATTCTCGATTAAACATATGTTCAATCCGGTTTTAGTAAAAAATAGCTGACCAGAATTGCGTTAACTTGCGATTTATTTATCTTAAAACTAGAGAGGAATAATAAAAATCACACGACGACATTTAGAATTTCAATAAAAGTGTCGTTCAATAAATATAAGCAACACAAGTGTTTGTATGCATTATATTATTTATTTCTTCGTTTTTTTTCGCGCATACCAAGAGTATGGAAATTTTTGTGCCGCCAGTGTACATACATGCAAAAATTATAATTGCACTTGTACTCATTTGCTGCAGACCGTACAAGTCGTTTATATTCAAAAACGATATATACAGAGACTTCAGAGAAAAAAGAATAATTACATGTGCGTGTGCCAACGCAATCGATTGCATCACGATATAATCTCACTCTCCCGTTATTTCGCATGTAGCGTTTTCTAATTAATACTATAAAATATACAGAACGTGAGATAAGAAGCTAATGTGGTTCCTTCATTATATTTCGAAAGCGTACGTAATTTTTATGTCCGAATTCTCTTTCAATTCGATACTAGAGTAAATTATATATTTTCGCACACTATTTATGTAGTTTAAGTGTTGAATAAAATTGATTGACGAGGAATTTCCTTGTTTATTTAATCCTTTTTCGCAAAATTATTTTTAACACCATAAATAAACAATAATGTGTATATCTTTATTTTTAAAATAAACATAGGAATAAAAGACGCTTGAGAACTTGTTTCTTCGAAAAGTATTTTTCATAATAAAATAAATATAAATAAACCGAAAGTATCTTTCAAAGAAAATGTTTCTTCCAAAACTCATTCTTTATAAGTAATTTTATTAGAGAATTAATATAATAATTATTCAAAATTTATTTTTTTAAATATTAAATATTAATGTAACCAAAAAACTGTAAAAATAATTTATCTGTATTTTATATCATCTTTTTGTAAATAATTAAATTATATAGTTTTATAAAATGCTCACATGACTTAAATTAATATAACGACGATCATACGGTCCGAAAAAAATCAATTTTAGAAAAGACGATATTAAGAAGTTTGGAAGACGAAGAATAGCTGCATTGTTCTTGGAATTGTATACATATGAGTTATTTCTTATGTCTAACAATAAAAATGATTTAAATGTATAAACGAAACTTTTCATATAAAAATTGTCACCAACTTGTCATACATGATTTCGACACTATCATTAATTCTAATTTTGTATATATATAATATAATAATCCTAGTTTATGATATCGCAATCAGATAAAATTTTTTTACAATATTTATAAAAAAGCAAGTTCTTTAAAACAATAAATTTGACAATAATTAGCCAATAATTAACAAAATTTTTAAAATTAGTCTGTTTTCTAAAAAGACTAAAGAGATCTTTCTATAAAACAAAATTTAACGAATTAAATCGGATACTATGTTAATTTAATTCAATCTACATACTTTAGAAAATCGCTCATTTTATCAGATGAGAAAATATTTGAAAAACCATATATGTGCAATTTTTTTAAATGTTATTATATATTTAATTTTTGTTAATTCCTTATTATCTCATTTAAAATCGTCAATAAGAAAAACTAATCTACCTAATTAAACTAACTTCGTTTCATGTGTTACAAAACAATATCGAACATACTGAAAAGTACAAAATAATAATTAAGTCACATATTATACAGATTAATTCAGATTAAATTATTCTTTAGAAACTTTTTTAAAATAATCATCAAATATAAGAAGAAAATAAATAAAGATAATGAAATAATTTCTTTATTAGCTAATTTTTGTAGAAATGATCTTTTTATATAAAAAGTATATATACTTTCTTATATCTCGAAAACATTTTATTTGACTGATATCAAAAATTAGGATATTATTGTGTGTTAATGTGCATCATCCTTAAAACAAAATAAGTATATACAAATTATTTATAGTAGAATGTCGAATTTCTGACAAACGCCATTTCAGAAAATTTAATCTTATCTTTTAACAAGAATCAGAAGCAAAATCTTCTATATTATAAGTATTTACTCTCTCATTAAAACTCTTATACTTATTAATAAGTGGAAGAGATATTTCCGAAATTAAATGTTCTCATTTATTCTGCAGAGCATACCTTACATTCGCTATGTAGCATCATCGGATTAGCAGCACTTCTAAATAGTAATCATTATTATTAATTGATTATACAATTCGTTATCTTGAAAAATCGATATAAGAAATATATCTGTGTATATCACCGTATATATTTATATATAAAAACTACTTTTTTGCGTTTTTTTTTCGTCATCGCAATCATAAAAAAGTCTTCAAAAGAAAATATTACAAATCGACTAGATGCTAATAATGTTGCTTCCATTTAAAGTAAACGCGTGTTTCAATGAAAATATATATGTATATGTATAATATATATAATATATAGATATGCCGCTTTTCTCTATATATGTGTTTTTCGTCTTTGTAGTAAAAATATTTTTTGGGCTTCATCTTTGGGCGTCTTCGTTAGTCTACAGTTAGAAATTAAATCTTCCTTAACTCTGCAAACATTCCTGAATATCGTATGTCTAATTGCAAGAGCTCGTATAAAGAAATAAAATGTAGTTAATATAAAAAAATGATCAACAAAGAATATCTCTCTTCTTTTATCTTTAATCAAATTTTGCAAGCATTTGTATAGTAATGAAGAATACGAAAAAATCAACTCATTATTGTTACTTTGAATTATTTAATAAGAAATTTAATAAAGAATTTGACAAAAGATTTGATTATCCCCTTTTTGAACATCTCTGCACATTTTTCTCCTTTATAAAGTTAAGCTTTCGCGAATCAGGCATACACGTATAACTCTCGATCAGGTCATTAGAAATAATTCTCGTCTCATAAAACTAATATCTCGATCAATTTCGTTCATTTTGTTGTTTTACACATATATCAATTAATAAATGTCGTTTCATTCATCATTAATAATCGTACAAAAATCGCAGATTACCTTTTTCGTTTTACAAAAATAAATCGTCTATTAATCACACTAATTGGAGGACTTCGTTGCATAATATATTCGATAGGTATAATATTTCGTAAAAATTCTTCTCGATTTATTCGTTCGATTTATCTATTTTCTATTCGTGTATATCGGTATGAATAAACGCATGAGAAAACGCGATCTTGCGCGCGAGTCGAAAGCTTGAACGATTCTTCGTTACATCAAAATATGTCTAGTAATTTTAGATAGTATTAGACGATGATTATGAGTTATCGATAAATATTAATATTTGATATATATATATGGAAGGTAACCGAATAGATATCGGTCACGTTGTACGATAAAATGCTTTTTGATTTGACAGCATCCACTTCACCGTTTGATTATGTGAGGTCACATTGCTTATTTTCAACTCGCTTTCTTTATGAGCGATCATCAGTTTTTTATCATTCTTATATCGATATAGTGAAACGGAAGTCTCTTGATAATGTCTTGTTTCGTGATCGTAAGCGCTTTTCGTTGTCCTGGCAAGTTTCCTTGTTTTGAATATATACGAATATCTCTTGATAATTTCGTTGAAACTTATCATAGATGCAAAAATGAGTTGGTAATTTTATCATCTCGCCTTCAAAATCTTAATCCCGAAGATGTGAGACAAATATAAATCCACTTTTTTCAACTGCACTTTCTCAACTTTCATTTTTTCTTAATGCGTCAAATTTTGCAATCTTGTTCAGTAAGAAAAATTTAATTCTATGTGAAAAAAATAAAACTATAAATAAATATAAAATTATAATTTAAAATGAAAAAATTTTAAATGAACATATTTTTGTCTCACAAAATAAGAGTCAAGAAAATGAAATGATGACTTATGATAAATCTTTATCGTGTATTATTGCCAGCAATAATTATCGATATTGCTATATTATGAATATTTGTGAAATATAAAAGAGATTAAGTATACGAAAATACGGCAGAGGAAAATTGTACGTCGTTGTGATTTTTATGCGAATTCACTTGACAGGTTGTCTCGGAGCGGAAGGATTAACCGGAGCAAGAGTCAAGGATTCTCTCTTCTTCTTATTCACGCGACGTCCTACGTGCAGGACAACGTCCCCAGCCTTCACGGACTTAAATTCAGCAATAGCCTCGGCATGGGTCATACCGTGAAGAGGTTTCGAATTTATCGATAAAATTTCGTCCCCTATAAACATAGAAAATTTTAAATATCGCGTTTAAAAACGTGCTAATATAGTATAAAATGTTATAAAACAATAGAATTATGATTCAAGAATCTTTAAAGATTGTCAAAGAGCATGATTCTTTAAATATGATGATTTGAAAATAAATCAATTTTATTGGAAAATTATTATAATTTATAAATTGAATTTTCAGAAAATTAAAGTTTTATGTAACGCTTTTTATTAAAAATAAACTCAAATAAAAACATTTCAAATACATAAATTAAACCAAATATATAATTGAAATATATAATTGAAGAAAAAAGAGAAAAGTGTTATTGTAAAAAATCATCTCATAAAAATATTCTTATTTTGATTTATTAAAATCAAGAAAGAAATAAGAAATAAGTTTAATTTATTGAACATGAATTTACCTTCCTTAACAACACCTAAATCGGCAGCTTGACCATTGGGAAAAACGGTTTTCACATAGATCCCCATATTTCCACGAGGACTGTCAGTTCCACCGACGATACTGAAGCCGAGTACCTTGTGCCCGGGACCCTTGAGAAATCTAGCGGTCAATATCGTAAAGGACGCGCCACTCTTGCCGGGTCTCGGCAAGGTACAGAAACGTGATTCCTCGCCTTCAGCAGCCTCATCAATGTCTTCGAGTTCCGAGTCCGTATTCAGGCCTTCATCTGCGTCTTGAGTACCCTGGAATAAAATTGATAAGTGGTCTTTAATCGAAACAAAAACATTAGAAAAAAGAATTTCAAATGAATGTTTATATGCATATCTTAATTTGTCAATTTTTTATACATCGAGTTGTCTAGTTTTCTCTCTCTACATTTACTACTTTTAAAATATATGCTAAATTAAGTTTAAAAAAAAATTGTTAAGATGTACTCACTTGCCAAGTCTTCAAGTTCGTGCCTGAAGAGCTAGGAATATTCGCGACGCTTCTGCTATTGAGTCTTCTCGGATTCCTCTTCCCAGGACTCCTGTCAGCACCCAGACTGCATGGTGCCTCCTCTTTGTTACCACCATTGATATTCAATGCCTCGCCCATGTAATTGTTCACCTGTCCACCAACCTTGAAGTCAGTAGACCTCTTCCTCGGTGTAACTCTGGGTATATGTATCTCCTCGAACGATGACTCCGACTGATTCCTGGTCTTAGGGGTCTTCTGGAAGTGCATATTCTCGTACGAGTGCTCTCTAGTTTCGGAATTGCTTCTGGCCAGATGTCTTCCCGCATAAGGACTGCCCGAGAAATCATGACCGCTTTGACGCTGAAAGCGTACGTTCTCGTAAGAATGATCGTATACACTGGCATCGCGGTTTTCTGAATTGCTGCGTTGAAGAATGGGACGAGTCCTCGGGCAGCAGGATGACGGCGAGGACCTCGAGAACATCACATTCTCGTAGAGATCTTTCTGCTCGTAGCTATCCTGGGAGTAAGTGAAGGCGTTGCCGTTGCCAGTAAGTGGACCAGTGCAGTGAGGTGAATTTGGAACGCTGCTCTCTGTCAGGGTCTCCAGATTGTCATGAAAGGGATAGGGCGGAAGGGACGTAGGTTCGCTCGAGTCATATCGATTCTCCTCAAAGGTCTGACTGGATGATGATGAGGTGATTGGACTTGGCACGTAAAAGTTTGAGGCGTTGTCCTTTTGCGGTGGAAACACCTCCGTCACGCTGAGAGCCTTCCGTTTCCTGATGCCAACGTTTATCTTGCTGAACTTGCTACGAAGTACATGCTGGATATCGGCGATTCCTTTCGTCGTGCCTGTAAATATTCGTTTTCAAGTAAGAATATCAAGTAGCGAATAATATAAAATGTACATTTGCCTCTTCAGCATTTAACTTTAATTTTAATAATTTTTGCTTTTGTATTTTAAATAAATAATTAATTTCAATGAAGATAGAAATATGTTGCATCAATCTGGCTTAATTAAATTAAGAGTATTGTTTTCAAGATTAAGAATATTCAAATTCACCTGGCAACCTCAAGGAACTAGTCTGTAACAGTTTCTTCGACGAACTCCCATCCTGAAGACTCTTCGCGGCCGGCGAGGCTTCTCTGCTGGCCGGTGTCGACCTCACCGCGTGTATGACACCGTGATTCGCGCCACCCTGTATCAGCGCTTCCTGCGGCTCCGATGACTCCTGCACAGAGCATCTTCGTCGCAGTTTCCGCCAGCGCTGACTGATGCTCTTGTTCCACAGGTTCAAGTCTGAGAAGAAGATAAAATTCTTCAGGGTTTGCTCAAGGATAAAGATCATTAATTTTCTCACTCGACTCGAAAATGCACTTGAGTATCATTTCTAATAAAGAAAAAAAGAAAAAGAAGTGTTTCGCTACCCGGCGATCGTCAGGCTTTAACGACCGGAAACACTTATCTCTTCCCTACACGAGGTGGCACGACATCTTTCTATTTACACGCAGATAACGAGTTGGGCCTGACGAAAAGACGCGTCACGGCTTGGATGAATGTAACGGTAACGATAAGTTACACTATCGAGAATAAAACAATGCCGAGCGAGCGGTGACTTGTGCATGGAAACAGACTGGTCGTCGCTCAAGCATGTTATTATTCGAAAATAAAATTAACTCAGTAAAAATGATATGAAATGTTATCGTATTATCATATGTATACGTATGAATAATTTTCCTATGTATCGCTTGAAAAAATGCATCTCACAAAATATGCACGATAAACAATAAATATAAATAAGTAAAATAAAGATAAAATATATAGGAAGAGCATTACTGAAAATTATCACCTGTCTAAATAAATCCTAAAATGAATGTTTTATAAAATGAATGTTTTAAAGATAAGATTACTTTTAATTAAAATTACTGTTGTGCAATTGGTTTCCAAAAAGATATTTTGTAGTCTGCATGATTATATTCCAAGTATTCGCAAGATTTGAAGGACACTTTCAAGATTTTTTAAAAATAAAATCATGTTTTTTTATACATGAATCGATTCTCTTTATTATTCTATATAAAAATATATCAAGATATAATCGTTAAAAAATCGATGTTTATGAGATGTTTTATAATTTATTATAACAAAGCATAAAATAAGCATATAGTAAAGTAATCACATTTCCAATAGAATTTTATTCTCTAAATTTCTCATTGAAAACAAATGAATAGAATCGATTGGTGATTTTATATAAGTATCACATTGTAGTATTAATGCTCATCTTTTTTTAAATGTTGTTACACAAATAAGATCTTTTTTCCTAAAATTTTTTAAGTCTATTTTTATTTTTATATTTAAATACCTATCATCGCGAATGTTCAAATAATAATTAAATAAAATATACATTTTATTTAATTATTATTTTAGTATCATCTATATTTTATTTATTAATAAAATCTATATTTTATTTATTTTATTACAAACTGTCAAAAAGAAAAACAATTTAAAAACACTCATGTCGCGATGTATTCTTGTCAGGTAAATTACATGAATTTCTCATTCCGTCGTTCCACACCTCATACCGCCTTAATTACGCTTCCAATCACAACACTAATCCGTAATTACAATTCAATATAGTCTCCATATCCTCCCCGTAGCATCCACGTGACCGGAAAACAATGAGATCAGCCGCAAAGTGACGTCAACGTCAACACTTCTTCCTCCTTCTTCCGTCTCGGCGCACCTTGAATAATAACCTTGAAGAAAGCCGGAGCATAACGCGTCTCCCACCGCGCATCCGTCACGCGATGTCATGAATTATTGAAGCAAATTTGACGAACTTTACGGCCCGCGATCAGGTCGGATCGGGTCGGGTTCACGGGAGAATTAATGCGGCAATCAAGTTCGCTATTTTCGATCGTCGTCCGAGGAGCGATGATACCGGGGAGTGTCCGGCGCTCGTCGCTGCGACGCACTGACGCGTCGACCACCGACGCCGGCTGCGCTTATCCCGGCAACGGGGTTTCCGTCATCCTGTATGAAACGCACTTTCACTTCTCGTATCTCTCCGGATGCGTCTAACTCTACCGAGGCCTTTTTCGCCGCGTCGACCGGACGTTGCGCTCGTCGATTGCACTTTAAGTCACCTTGCGTATACGTAAGAGTACGGTGTACGGTGTACCCAGGTGAACCTGTCTAATTTGCTTTCGTCAACGACATTGTGCGAAATTATGATAAATTATATCGATATTGCTTGGCGTGATTTTCGAATTACCTTCAGGATTTTTTTACGACAATGATATCAAGTCGATTGGAGAAATCTTCAGAAACTGAACTTATGAAATAGCTATCGGATATCTTTCTCTGAGGAATAAAGTCTCATACGTGGAACTTGTATATATGACATTGTATATGTCTTAACAAATTCCTGGAATATTTTATAAAATGAACATACATAGTTTGGAAAGAGATATAACTCGTAGAATCTCTCTTTCAATTCTGAAACGTTCCAATCTTATCTCAAAAGTAACACAATAAATACGATTGGAGACGAAGTTGTATGGAGTGTATTCATCAAATTTTTTTCCGATATCAAGAAATCTTACCATCGCAAGGTATATCTGATATATGAAATTACGTAATCTTATACAGTCTTATACAGAATTAAATTTCTATAAAAATTATTTATATTGTATATTTAGCATTTTAACAGTTTATCAGTCCCAATCGATGAAAGAAGGTAAATAAATTAAATACAATTATAGTAATCTTCATTGGCCATTGTTTATGTTTATTTAATTCATATTATTACCGTCACCATATTATATACGCTCTTATCTCCAAGATAGCTTAATCCGACATTTCGATAAGACGTTTAATTCCGGAACAAGTCAACTCCATTAATAGAGGTTTAAGGGGAATGTTGCATTAATTTACATTTGCCGGCATCGCAATGTTCCATGCAAATTAATGTCGGTTGTACGAAGTGCGGAAAAAGCTTTGTCGTTGCAGATATTATCATCGAAAATTTCAATCTCTCCTGTCTCGACAACATCCTTTACACATGATCAAAGAGACCGCGGAATTCTGTGGAATTTAGAATAATTTAAAAATAATTTCTCCTCAAAATAAGACTTGACATGATTTTGCCTAAATGTGTATAATTATATATTTTTCTCTCCATACCATCTTTGAAATTAAAAGGTTGACTCTAATTCAAGTCTAAGTGAATATCCTTCATGTGACGAGTTCATATTTGGATGATCTTTCCTCAATAAAAGAAGGGTTGATGAATATCTATCTCTCCAAATGCAAATAATTATTTTCCCTGCCATTTTTTATGATATTTCCAAAGACCACTTATCACATTTCATTTTCTCTTCAATTTAATATAAATTTAAAAAAAGCTTATATCTGCAGACATCTTCTTCGCATCTACGCAATTTTTTTGGATTATCTCTTTCATTTTTGTACTATTTCCCTCACAGATGATTTTCCCTTTCACAATATAAATTTGAAAAGTTTGTGTATTCTCAAGAATGTAGAATAATTTTCCCAATCTTGACGCAATTTTTCTTCACAAAAAATAATTCCTCCTTCCCCGATGCCATTTCTCTCAAGACTCGACAAGTATAGTGCACTTTCTCACAATACAAACTTAGAAAGCTTGTACTCGTCCGGGTGTATCATCATCTGCAGCTCCAGGCGCAGTAATTCGGCGTAAAAGTAGAAAAAGCCGATAATGTAAGCCAACATTTTGTCTCGCGGAAGAATCACCGATCGATCCCCGGTCACGATCGTCGATCATCCCACGATCTCTTCAGCGACGTGAGATAAATTTTCTCGCGATGATCCGCGCGCAACTCCGTTTTCCGCAATGATCGGCAACGAAGTATCCGTTTTGAAAATTGTAGGATCTATACCGTGCGCGGTCTCGGCGCAGACTGAAAGGCCACTCTCGGTCCTCACGTTGCCGTGTACAAGGCGTCACACGCGTGTGCGTGCCACACGTGCGCAACACTTGGTACCTGTGCATACACGGTGACACCAAAGAAAAATGCTCGCGTTTGGTCAACTGAAGGGATTCTCATAAAATCCAAAAATTGAATTAAATGTTTTGAAATAAGAAATTAATATATTGTGAAGATTTTAATATTCTTCGATCAAATATTCGGTAATCTTTACAATATATTGACAAATACTTCGATATACATCAAAAAGAAAACGTATGCAAATGATTATTTTTAAATATAAATAAACGAATAATTTTGTAATTATATAAATGATTGATTCTTTGAGGATTGCCCCACAAAAATTACGTTTAGAATTTTAATCAAGTGACAAAATATTATACTTCTCATTTTTTACCATTCATTTTTACCATTCATTTTTTACCATTCAACCTCAAAATTTTCATCTAAAATTTGACTATAAAAATTTTAAAAATTTCGAGAAAATTGAGGAGAGACAATATAGTCTTTTTTTAAACGAGTCACCGTGTACACGATTGTAGACAGATTATGTACTGATTATGGGAACTCTTCAGTGTGTGTAGAGCGGTCTCTTTCACTCACATACATATATTTCGTGCATCTGTACATACACACATACATGTCTCTTGATGTTCATCACGGCTGCGTGCACACCCTATGTACAATTGCATTCGTGTACCTCATGGTCAGGGCAGGATATTATTCTCCACGATAATGTGAACGTGTCCTTTATGCACAAATACGTACATGAAAGTAGACATGCGCACTTTCGTAAAAAATGCAACGACTTTCGAATAGCAATAATCACTCGTAGCAAAAGCCAACTCGAAAATAATTAAATGTACTACAAGAAATTTCCATTATTCTCTTTCTTTCACACCCACAATTTAAATTACAAGTAAAAAGCTAATGAAAGAAATAAAATAAGAAAAGTAATTATAACAAATCTATGTGTATATCTAATTCTCGTTTAATTTGCATATGTTTATAAAAAATCTAAATATTATATTAAGAACTTAATTTAGTGTCAATAAGTTATAGCAAATTAATATATACGATTAATAAATTCATTTTAAGTGAATTATAAATGAAATTTTATTTATATAGTAAGTTTTTATTTTTTTAAATAAATATTTCTGCAAAGTTTTCGATATATTATACACAAGCTATTTTTTAAAACTGTTTCTCTTTCATCCAAATAGCTCACGCACACATGCAATTCCCTTTCATCCATTTCATCGGAAGATCATTCGCCGACATAATCAATCCCATAGAAGAAGACTATCGCATGCGAATAACGCTCTATTTTATCGTCTTATATACGGGGCTCTTGTATATAAATAAGCAAACACGGCCACGAAAGTGACGAAGACTGTCGGCGAACGACGATAAACACGCTTTAAAGAGACACGCATGTAAGTATACGCACGCACGCACGCATACGCAACAGCACGTGCGCGTTCGTAAGTGCGCGGATATATATACGTATGGGTGACTTAAGTGACTCGCCGTGCGTGAGGTCAAGCCAGAAGAATATTTCTTCTATTGCTCATTGTGTCTCGGGGACCCCAAGACCAGATCCCTATAGTACATTCGAAGTAAGTGGTCGCTCTCGACAAGAATTTGCATCATAGAAGTCAAAAGTCATTTATTGTTGGATTCATTCTTTGCGATTCTAAAACTTATTTTAAGAAATCTATTTTAAGAAATTTTTATTTTTATTTTTTGATATGAAACTTTTTTACAGTATAATACGATTCTTATATGTGAAAGAGAAGCGCAATTATATTTTACAAATTATTATCTGTATTTTGTAAATCTAATTAAATTTAAATTTAATAATATATATTAAATTTAATAATAATATATATTACATATAATTTAATAATATATATTATAATAATGTATATGTATATAACACAATAATTTTTTCAATCCAAAAATATCGTATTTTAAACATAATTTAATTATTTATTTCAGTAAATGTTTAAAATAATTTCCGTTAACTTTATTAACGCGAATAAAAGATGTAGGTATATATGCTTTTTTCAAATCTTTATAAATATAGCATTATTATTAAAAATGCTTCCGATAAAAAATACTTATTAGATTAATAAGATCTTCGAGAATGTAACTATTTTTAATTAAAATTTAATTAAAAAAAAATTTTAATTGTTAAGAATAATATTTTGCGAATCGAAATGTTGGAACAAAGCTTTATTATGTATGTCACATAATAAATGTGTATTTATGAGAACTGCAAACATTGCTTTTTTCTGGTTTTTAAATTCACTTATTGCCGGAATATGTAATATTTAACATCTATAATTTCGTTTTGATCTGAAATTTATATGACAAAATTTATATGACAAAAATAGTTTTACATACAATGATCGGCGATTAAATTATCAGACAATTAAATGTATCAATTAAACGCTGTCGCAAAATTAAAAATCAATCAGAATAACAAGGCGCAAAAAGCGATTTGATCGAGGTAGAACTTCCATTGTCCGATTGCGGTTTTACAATTAGACGCTAATAATTATTAAACTTGTATAAAATAACACTTAGCTTTGTCTGCGATTGGACATTCGGGAGCACGAGCATTCTTCTAGTACACATTAGCGTGCAGAAAAGAGCTCAAGAACTTCGCTCGAAGAGGAAGAAAGACGGAGACATACGTGACAGGGAATGAAGCGGAAAAGGGGTCTTCTAGTTGCAGCTGGAACCACGTAGTAGACTACCGAGAGAAAGAAAGAGGAATGCGTAAACGGCACACCGTATAAGTAGCTCTGCTTACTCTCGACCAATTCCAGAAATGCTCAGAATGGAATGAGAAGGTGTAATGAATGATGTACTTCAAGCTTCTGAAAGTGAATCTTCAAGGTTTCTCTCTTTCTCTCTCTCTCTCCCCCTCCCTCCCTCTCCCTCTCTTTTTCTCTTCTTTCTCAAAAAAATTGAAAGAAGTTGAGATGAAATTGTTATAATCTGAAAAATTATACAAGTATTCAAATTTATAATATTTGTATAATATTGTTGTTCATAAAATTATAACAATCATATAATTTTTTTTAATTATATCATATCTTATGACTGTTATAATTATTTATAAACAACAATATTACAAATATTATAAAGTTGAACACATTGTATAATTAGCGAGAATTGTATAATAAGCGAGGAAAATTAATAAGTGTCAGAAAATAGTATAAATGTATAGTATGGCAAGGTTTAAATTGAAATTTTTTTTTAATTATAATATATTAAATTATCATATATTAATATATTAAATTACATATTATAAAATTATAAAATATTTTTATTAAAAAACATTACATATAATATTTTTAAAATTATCGACTTTACCATGTATACTCTCCTTTAATTTGTATAATTAAGGGAAAGAAAGATATTAGAAAAGAATTCTAGAGATTATAGAATAATATAGAATTAACATAAGAAAATTTTATGATATACTAATATACTAGAGCGTATTTCGCTATAAAAGTAAGACTTGCTGCAAATTTTATGATATACTAATATACTAGAGCGTATTTCGCTATAAAAGTAAGACTTGCTCACGTTCTCAAGAGCTCACGTCCTCTCATGCGAGTTAAATTCATCCCTGATCACGACAGCGTTACGTCATCGTTTCCGACGACAACGATGACAACGTAATAAAGCTCTTCTAAACTCGCGTTCGAAAAGCGGCATAATTTGCTCGTGGTATTTTTATTTCGAGCAAGGTCAATGACGCGCGTCGGAGTCGGTACGTTGCTTCGTGTTACTGATAATAGTATCGCTATATATCATGTTCAGGTTCGCCAGGATGCACATGAAATAGCTGAATCAGCGGGGATTGCATCCCTGCTTCAAGATGCAACTCGCACTAAGAACAATTTTTAGTAAAGATTGAAGTTTGCATTATCGGTCTATTAAAGTATGCACGTGTGCGCCATAAAATAGTTTCAGAGAAACTGATATCGCAATTATGCAAATTAATTCAAATCAATATTTGCATAAAAATGACAGTTATAAGCAATAAAACGAACATTAGCATCCTAAAAGAAGTGCATTTACGATCACTTTGCATCATGAAAGCGTAAGCACGATAGAAATGCGTAAATAATAATGAACAAATAAAATTTCCCCTCTCTAAAAACGAAGAAATACGAAAACTCAATCCTCGAAATATATAACTTTTATTAATTTTTTTCAATCATATATCTCTCTTTCACGAAAACATATCACCAGGATCCTCGGTTGAACAACGAGTGACAACTTGTACAAACTGTCTCGTACTCTTATGCAAATTCGTCATTACTACCCCTTGTGAGAAAGCCGAGAGTTATTGTCGTGTCCTTTCTCGGTTAATAAAAAGCTCCCAATATTTCATCGTGCGTAATATAACGACGAGGCGCGACATTTTAGCACGCACTTTTGTCGACGGTGCGAATTGTTCGAAACGTGTCCGCGGTATAATCGAGTAACTGTATGCAGACAATGGCCGAGGCCGTACGATACGCATCGTTGACTCCAATTATGCGAGTTCTCAACCTCGGCGCCGACGCTCCCGCGATTACGCGATCGTCCATGTGTATTGTCGCCATTTCGGGTGGGTTAGTTTGCTTCTGCACGAGGGATTGATCTTTGCAAAGTGGCTTTATGTGATTCAGAAATTAAATGATTATCCAGATCTTTGCAACTTGGATGCAAGAGTTTTACTAAATTGAAAATAAAATATATTTTATAGAAAAGAAAAAAATTGAGTAAACTAGACAAAGCTGTCTTGAACGTTTTTTAACAAGATAACTTAGATAAGGAAGCCGCGAATATCATTAATATCTGAATTACAACTCAGATATTTAACAAAATTAATATTATTAATGTAATTAATATCAAGCAAATTTATAAATAACCAATAAAGTATTGACAGAATTTAATTTACTGAATTGAAAATTAATTATATCTGAGAGAAAATAAGAAAAAAATAACAATCAACAAATCAAAGAAAGAAGAGAAAAAAATAGCAGATTATATAGAATTATCTTGAGTGTTTCTAACAAAGTAACTGGAACCGACGTAATGGCGGATGGTGGGCATCGTGAGCTAACTCGCTTCGCAATTCCACTGGAACTATGGGCGAAATTATTTCCATGTATCCGCGTAACATCGCGTTCGTTCTTGCACTCAAGGTCACACGCATATAATGTTTATGTCCAAGAAAAAATATCTAACATCCGTTCTCTGGTAAGGATTACCGTTACCGGATCATTTGTGGTTCTTCAAATGTGGTGTTTGCAAATAAAGAAATGTCAAAAAAAATCTTTCTAATAGAACTTCCTTAAAGAAGTACATCGAGTCTTCATGGCTCAACGATTGTAAATCGTGTCTTAAGATGGGGAAAAAATGAAGAGAGTGAAGTTCTGTCGGAAAAATGCACGAGAGTGCCTCGTAAATCGAGGAAATCAAGAATAGGAGTTAAAGAAATAAAAATGCAAACGCAAATTGTATCATAATTGAAAACTGTACAAGAGATAAAACAAATATCTATGAGTACGAATTATATGTATATAGAATAGATGAATAGATGATTAAATATCGACGGACAAGGAGATTGTAAAAGTAAATACTTGGCAAAGATGTGAAGTAAATACGCAAGAGAAATTGTGTGAGTCAATAAACTCGACGAAACGTAAAGGGCGGAAACTACCGGCTTGTATGGTTTCTGCCAACCATAGAAACGAACATCTATGAATAGATGAATAAAGATCGCGCAATAGTGAACGAGGAAACTGAAGGATCCGCGGTATATTATGCCGCAGAAAATAAATTACGTTCAGCGCAAGCTGGCTTTTATATTCCGGCAGGTATTCTTCTGCCAAGAGATACGTGAGAAAATGCGAACGCACTTAGCAATATGTACGCGAATTATGGAGTACAGCGGGTACACCATGACGTGAATGACTTTTGACAGTTGTTCAACTTATCTCCATTACAATGACGAAAATTAATGTTTCTAGACGTCTATTATGTATTTTATTACGCAAGTTTTATTGTCTCTCTCATATATATATATATATATATATATATATATATATATATATAATTAAATATTATCTCGTATGTATATATAATTAAATATTAAAGTATTAAATATATTAAATTATTTAATTATTATTTAATTATTAAATTATTATATACGATACAATTATTAATTATGAATATATACGTATACATTAATTATAATTCATATTAATTTATCAATACAAGAATAATAATTAGTATAAGAATAATATATATAACTCTACAAATATTTTTATATCAATATATTTAATAATTATTTTATTAAAATAATTAATAAATACTATTAACATAAAAATATTTGATTGTAGAGTTACATTATTCTTATACTAATTATCAATACATGATAACTATTAATTAAGAATGTATAATGTGTATCATGTACATAAATATATGATATGAATATAATTTTCTAAATATTCAAAAATATTTGATATGCAAATTTTAAAGTTATACGCGTCGACTTATATAAAGTATTAATTAGACGACATTTCTCCGATCATTAACACGAGGTATTAGAAGCAGTGATGCTTAAGCGTCCATGCAATCATGAATAAGCGATGACCGATAGTGTCAACGTTCGCTGAAGGAAGTTGTATCTTTACATCGAATTTCAATCAGGAAACTACCGGTTGAACATCCGGTCCATATATTTCCGTTAACTGAACAACTTTTATATGACTGAAAGAAACCGCAAACTTCCTTAGCGAATAAACGCTGCGAGAGCCGTTGAGAATCGCTGTAAAATGCAAACCTGATTGAGTGCAATCGCATGTTACTCTTCTCTTTTTCGGTTCTTTCTTCTTTTTATTCTCCCAAATGTCCTTTTATTTAAATAAAATATATATAAATTAATATAATCAAATTAATATTGGAAATAAGATAATTAGTCCAATTACATAATTAGTAACTGACGTTATTAATTTTAAGCCGTCTTTAACTAAGCGAAAATTCTCAGAACTTCTCTGTATGTTATATTTAACACATAGCGACATAAAGTACGAGACTTTCGCTGAATTAATCAATTATGCCTAATTAAATAAGAGGAAATTATCAAGAGCTTTTTCTTGTATTGCTAGTATTCTTCATTTGAATTCCTAAAATTTATAATTATCCAACAACGTAAAAAATAAAACTTCCACACAAGTTTACAGTATGCAAAACGCTAACTTAATTAGTTCATCCGAATCTTCCTGACAACGGAAAAGAAAAAAAATTTACCGTTAATGATCGTCGACAATAGGTAGTTTCGAAAAGCTTCAATTATCAGATGATTAAGTAATCTTCCGTCATTCTTTCGTACGATGCGAGACACGTCATTTATAATCCGCGAACTATCATCTTTAGCGTCGCGCTCCGACATCTCGTTGCGTGACCGCTCGATGAGCGTTGGAACCCCATCGGTGAAATGTCACTGTTCAACGATGACAATGCGACGCAAGACGAAGACACACGTGCATATATCTCTCTTCCCATGAGAATGTCATCGCCTTCCCGGAATTTCGCCATTACGTTGCGGACATATCGCCGCAGGAATTCCATAAGCAATAATTTGGTACTCCTGCCTCTCTCACCTCCCTCTTGACCACTCCGACCACACCGCTGAATTGAATTATAACCGCCGCAGCATTTGTCGGTCTGCGGTATAATTCGGTGACGACAACTGGCGATCCGTGTAATATGTGAAAGCACGATATTTTATCAAAGCAATTTGGCTTTGGGAGAGAGGATTTTGGGAGTTTCCGTATGAAAAAGATATATTCACAAAAGTGTTTCTCTTTTCCCGAATAAAAGATATTAAATATAAAAAAGCTCTCTCATATATAAGGATTTGATTCTCTCTTTTATAATTGAAGAAAAATATATGAATTATATAAATTGATATTAATCCCATAAAATTGCATTGTTCTCGAGCGATAAATTTATATCGTATGTTTAAAGTAGTTCAACTTTGGGAGAGAGGATTTTGAGAGTTTCCGTGGGAAAAAGATATATTCACAAAAGTGTTTCTCTTTTCTCGAATAAAAGATATTAAATATAAAAAAGCTCTCTCATATATAAGGACTTGATTCTCTCATTTAATTGGAGAAAAATATATAAATATATAAATTATATAAATCGATATTAATCCCATAACATTGCATTGTTCTCGAGCGATAAATTTATATTGTAAGTATCACACTGACAACTCACGTCCCATTTCAACGACGAAATAATAGTTGCTTCTCGCAATACTTGTAAAACAATGGTATACCTTTGGATATTCTCGCCTTTAATTTTTTGCCGGCTAATGTCGTAAGAGAATTATACAAGCTTTAATTTTCGACAATTAAAGTCATCAGTATTTAATAGCGTACATCATTATTTATGCAATCGAGAGTCGAGAGAGATTCATTATTGAAATAATTAAATTTTAATAAAAGGACGTGTTGTGAGAAAACCCGGCGCGCTGCGTCTCTCGAGGATGCATATTAATAACGCGGGCACATTTTTTTTTCTCCGATAAGAATTCTTTGCTACGGAATATAAACTACGATAAGCAGGCGCTTGCCTGCTGCATCACATCCATTCGACGACAGATACATCCTCTGTTCATCAACACTCTACGTTGAATGATTCATTAAAATCATCATAATTTCTTTCATCAATGATGCAAATATTTCATTACATATTTTATTTTTTATTTCTACAACCGCCTATACTATACGTATAATAATAAAATCGATAAAGCGAAACAAGAGATATAAATATAACATAGATTTTGTTGTAATTTTTGCTCTTATATTTTTCATACTTGTCGAAATAATATTTGAATATTTAATATTAATATAAATTACGTGAACAGAAACGCGATTTCTCCGTTTTATAATTTTACGTACAAAGCTCGCATTGTATCGATTTATTGGAGCATTATCTCTTATTGAATATAAACAGGGGTGCGAGTCGGGGTGCGCGTTATCGCGAGCAGTCGAGCAAAAGTCACCAAGATTGCTTCCAAGTTTTGCGCTATAAATCGAGAAGCTCAATAAACCACGATAACTACGTTTGAAAATACATAGAGATCAGGCACATCTGAGTGGCTTGCGAAAATACATTTATTGTTAGTGTAAATTTTGCACCTTGATTTCTGAGCTTGCGGCCTCTCCTCGACGTAAACAGACGTGACAGAATGCACAAGGGACACTCGAACAAAATATAGAATACGGTAGAAGGCGCAGTTATTTTCCAAGTACGCATACATATATGCATACATGCACACATGTATATAATACACTCGCACAAAGCGGAGTGCTCGTAATTAAGTGCATAACGAGGCTTGTTTACGCCGAGTCTGGCCGGCCCTCGTAATCTCCAGAGCCGCTTAGTCTGCCGTTTTATAATCTGACTCCTCTCGGTACAGTCATCAGACGGTGTACGATGTCTCTTCACAGCCTGTGTGCCCGTAAATAGAAACTTTCGCTGCCGTCGAATCGCATTGTTCGCGATCGTGACCGCGACACTCCCGGGGAATTTCGTTCGACACAATCAGTCCCGAAAGAGCGTGGTATATCAAATAAATTGTTGATTACGCAGAAAAGAATGTAGAATTTATTTCTTTAAAAAAAATTCCAATAAATATGGTTTAATTGAAAATGAAAATAGTTATATTTTGTGGCGAAAGACTGATGACAAGTCAATACTTAATTAAAGATGACGAAATGTGCCATCCGAGAAAAACTTGAAGAAATCAGCTTTCGCGCACTTTTAAGATGATTAATCATGTTACGGTGTTCGAAAAGCGGTTCCATATTTATTCATGCGTGACAGGGTGAAAATGTCAGGCATTTACCATGCAACTATCGCAGATTTCTCTCACCTTTGCTATGCATTCTGCTTGTAAACGGCTCGACAAACAGCATAGTAAATCACATCAACAGCAATTTATATAAAAGAGAATGAAAGGCCTTATCACGCAATTTATAAGTCGCCTTAATGACTATCTATTCGTTTCCCTCTTCGTTGAGTAAAATAAAAATATAAACTAGCAAATATTTCAATAATCTCATAATTATTATCATTGTGTGCCAGTTTTTATTTTATTTCTTTCTCATTCAATAATGAGATAATAAAAAAAATATAATCTTTGAGATGTTATTTATACTATAATAAAAATAATGATAAATAGTGATGCAACTTCCGCTAATTTTTATAATTTTATTTTTACTAAATATAATAATATATTAATTATTAATATATTAATATATTAATAGATAAATTGATAATAAATAAATATTTAAAAATTTTTAATTTATATATAATTAATTGAAATACAAACTTATTAATGTAACAAAGATTTTTGTGACAACAATATTACATTCTACAAGAAAAAAAAACTCATTTCCTGTACAATATTCTGATTTTGAGATTACCTATCTTGATACGGTGCATCCCTCATTAAAATTGCGTTGAATTAACGCAAAGTATTTACAAATTTGTTTGAAAATCACCTTGTGACGTTGCTATCACGGCATTAAATAAGATCATAAGTTCTCACCTTCATTCCCGTCAAAGATTGAACATTCGTTATATCACTCACGCGATCTTAGGCTACGTGCACATGAAACGCTATCCGTCATGTCTCCTGTAGATCCTTTACCCTTACGGAAATTCCGCGTTCCCCAGAAAAGTCCCGCAATTTCCTGTTGTCCCTCCAGCGCCATCGTAAACTTTCCCTTGTACCGTAGAATTTCTCTCTTAAGCAAAATCTCTGTGACTTTTTCACAGACGCAGATTCCTTTGCTTTCTTTAAGAATTAACTAATATCGTACGTCGTGAGATAACGATGTCAATTAATAATCATATGAGAATAAATTTGTATTCGTTTTAAATATATTATAATTTGTTACATTGAATTCTTCATGTTTAGAATCGCATAGAATGTCCGGAAATTTTCTAATGAATTTTTATAATAATTTCTAATTATATAACTATAATTCTATGCGAAATACATAAAGCAATACATTAAAATTTAAATAGAGATGTTTTATCTCTGCCATTCATTAAAATTTCTCTTTATATTCAAAACTACTATATTAAGAAGAAAGATATCAAAGTAGTTACAAAAGAAGCAAATGTATCACTTAAAAATTCTCACATACTAATATTTAATTAATAATTCAATTCAATTTTCTCGTTGCAAACATTTTTCTTTCACCCCGAAATTTTCGATTTCCGAATATATTTAATCAATAATTATTTCCAAAGCAAAATTATTTCCAAATTAAGAATTAAGGAGGAGAGTCCCTTCGTCATGACGTCGCGTATTCTTCCTCCCATAATATTTATTCGTTATCAAGAAAAAAGGAAATCACCCTTACCTTTGTTGTCACAGACGTCGCAGAGGACCATATTCGCAACAGAGAGCGTGTATCCTACCGCGTGATTGCATCTGCACTAAGATATTTTGTGACGTAGGATGGCATCGTGGCGAATCGTAAGAGGAAGTGAGAATGAGAAGAAGAAGAGAAATGACCAGTGTTGAGGGAACGAACGCTATCAATCGATCGGTCTACAAAGTCTTAACGGTTTGACAGCCACGTTTACACTGACGGCGTGGCGCATCCGAACGATGTATGGACGATCAACGGCGGGGTAGAAGAAAGAGGGGGATTACCAATGTGACCCACCATGGTGGGGATGTCGGATCAATATTAGGGCGTAGACTCAAGGGCAAGGGCCGTCAGAGCTTATACGGGGTGAATGCTATCAGTCCTTCAATGGTGGGTCCATTGAGGAATTTGTAGTCAATTTTCTCGCGGCGAAAAACGGAAATCAAAATTTTACAGCAAGATAAGATTCAAGAGAACAAATAAAATCTTTTAGTTAATTGAAGATAAATTTATTTAAAATAAGCAATTTTAAGTTTAATGTTCTATATTATAGAAAATTGGAGACAAAATAAAATTTACTAAAAATTTGTTTAAAATATATATAAGTGGATGAAATGCAATGTACAGAATAATATAATACATTTGCATATTATGCAGCTATCGATCGCGGTTATTGTTGATGCTCTATTGTGTCTAGAATTTTGTTATAGATGGTCTTTCGACTGTTATAATGTGTCAGTTCTATTATCTTGGGACGCTATGAGATTAGCACGATTAGGCGAGCTGTAAAAAGTTATTACATGGGCGTGTAAAATTATCAATATTTGACTTCCAATCGGATATTTGTATCAATCATTAAATATGTCAATCAAAAAAAGTTCCTAAATTTGATGAGAAAGCGTTACGAAATATCCGAAATTATTATTGATTAAATTAATGCAATTTTCTTATTTTTTAAATAATAAAATTAATGGGATATAAGATTATTGTTTAATCTTTTTATAAATTTTTATCAAGGAATAATAATGGTTACATATTTTACATACATTGAAATTAGAAATTAAATAATTTATGTTGTAAAAAAGATATAATTTGATTTTAAAATTTTATCTTTATATAAATATATATCTCTCTGATATATCTTTCAAATTTTAATATATCATATTAAATAAAATAAAATTAAATAAAATCTTGAAGCGCAAGAAAATAGCCGTAAATAAACGGCTAAAATAATTTTATCCTTTGTACATTAGACAAATCTCTAGCACTGCGCGATATTTATGCAATCGAATCGCGAGACTGGAAATACGAACGATAAAAATAGTTGCGTGTCATTGGACTGTTAATTAGCGCGATACGCGTTTATGAAAACTTTCGCGATACCGTGAGAATGCCATGTATTTCGCGTGACACGAGAGGGAGAAACATGTCCCTTCTGAGGTTTCGGGCACGGTATTACGCAAACAGTCAAGTATCCGAGAAGGGCATAGGTGCATAGTTCAAGCGTAAACGCGGTATTTCAAACATGACACGAGAAAGGATTAACCCCTTCGCGAGGCCACTGACGACCCGAGATCCTTTGATTCAGAAATTTTTCCCCCGAGGCTACTTTACGAGTCTTCCCTAGAAAAGAATAAGAGAGAAAGAGGGAGAGAGAAAGAGAGAACGGCTTCACATTGCAGCAAGATTACGTATGGTCGGCGTAATGTGACGATATCTATTCTGCGAATGCAATGCAAAATTCTCGTGACGAAAAGAAATTCATTTAAAATCTATATTTGACGAATATTTTGTTTTATGCAATTTTAATTTTTAATATTGAAAATTATAAATCCCTCTGCCAACACAATGGCATTAATTATTTTTTAAGAGAGAATTGATTTTAATTTTGTCTTTAAAATAAAAATACATCCTTTTCTTGTGTGGATTAAATTGTAATAAAAATATAATAAAAAAATGGAGATTAAATTGTCGCGCTTTCTAATTCCATCTTCAATTGCGCTTGAAACATTTCTTTTATTTATTTTTTTTTACTATATTGCGTATCTTGCATAAATGCAGCTGATTGTTCGATTTCAACCGAGAATTATATCAACATTCTTGAGTCATCAGGCACATATGCAAGCGAGAGGAGATATACTGAGTCTATATAAGATGATAAGCCGGATAAGAATGTTTAACTAGGATAAAAGAGCGGTACGAGACGTGCCTGTCGCTGGGTATCTTTTTTACATTTTGCGTTCAAGTAAAGGTGACGGCAGTGCTGCGCCACTCATGCATTCGTATATATGTATAAAGAACCAGAAAAATTCCTTATAAACGTAACCGTGAGAATGTACCGACACTTTTGGTATTCACCGAAACGTGATTTGTATCAATTAAATAAGGTACACGCGCTTATTACCTCTCCTCAAGTGTTTATAAACTGATATTTAACTCGTGACTTATTTAATTTTATTATAATGAAATAAAAAGAGATTTATTAAATTAATATATTAATATCTAATTAATAATATAATTTTTTTCGCTATGAAATTTCTTTAATCTTGAAAGAATTATAAATGAAAAAAAATAAAAACTATCGATGTAAGGAATAAACAAACACAATTATATTTGCACTCATAAATTTTATGCTCGAACAGTTCAATTTTTTATATTTATCACCCGCATATAGTATTGTATACGCAATTGAGAGTACTCAAAAATGCTTGGGATGATCATCAACTCGAATCTTTCACTACGGAATCGGAGAAGAGGCTCTCTCTGGTGCGTGTCTGGCTTAAATCCATATGTAGGGACATATGTTCGAGGGAACACTTCAACCACGCACACTCTATATTGGAGACACACTATCCTGATCTGCGATAGTAACACGAGTGAGGGAACGAGCGAGGGAGCGTCTAAAAATAGGGGTGCTTCGGTCCCCGAGGGATTAACAGGCACGTCGGTTGTACCGTAATTTTAAATACCTCGACAAATGTCGCTAATCGAATCTGCCGGTTTATAAAACGTGCTCTTTACCTTCAAATTGCCCGCGGTTATTAAACTCGAAGCCCTTCTTCAACAGGCATCGTCGAACGAGATACAAGTAAAATCCGCAGAATAAAAGACACCAATAAACCGATACTCATCTATCGCGATGTTCTCTTTAACGAAGCTAACTGTTTCGTAGAAATTATAATTCTAATTAATGCTAATAAAAATTTGCTTTTTCACACATTTGAGATTCATATTTTAATTTACCCAAGATTTATTCCGCAAACCTTCGCGGTTTTATAATAGCTAATTATAATAAAGATTATATATTATTATAAAGATTAAATATGTAAACTTTCTCGAGAATTTAAGAATAAAATATTTTTCTTCAAGTATATGAGATTTGCAAACTCACCCTTCCGTTGGTCCTCGCTGTCAGAATGAAGCTCCACGTCGTGCAACCTCATCGACTGCACGAATCCTCGCCAGTGACTCCGCGAGCGTCCTCTCTCGCCGAGATCGCTCTTCAGGTCCGCCAGCTGTTGGTCGGACTCCTTTAACAGCCCGTCCAGAATATCCGGTCTTTCCAGATTAGAACTGGCCTTGGAATTCTCTTCCGTACTCGCTGTTCCGTTCAGCGAGTCCTCCTCCTGACCGAGAGACTCACAAAAACGATCTGCATCCTTCCGTCCTCGATTCTTCGAGCTTCGCCTCTTACGAGCGGGCGGACGCGGTTGATCATCCCAATTTGTTTCTTCTTTCTGCTTGCTCGTTTGATGCCTGTCTTTCGAATCCTTCTCGGAAATCTTCTCTTGATGAACTTTTTTCGATGCTTTTCCGTTCGTTTCCTTGTTTGATGTTCTGTTGGACGCATTCTTTGGATTGTTACATTGATCCTTTAAAGACTCTCGATTACTCCTCGACGCTTCCAGAAGCTTTTGTGCCAGCAATCGAGTCTTATTCATCTCTGTTCCAGATTTCCTCTTCTCTCCATCATTCTTGATTTTCTTATCGATGTTACTCTTGATTATCGTCCTTGACGAAGGATCCGCAGACTGAAACATTTGCTGGATCTTGAAGATATCCGAGCGGATCTTGGCTGAAGCCGGAGGGTCATACTTTTTATTCAAGATCGACTTTGACTCCGAGTTTTCCGTCCTCTGCGAAAGACCTCTGTGATTCCTCGATGGAGTATTTCTCAGTCTCTCTAAGTCTTTCAGATCAGCCAGAAGGGAACTGTGGGTCCTCGATATTCTAGTGTTACCCTCCTCGAGGCCAACGGCGACGCTGCGCGGTCGATTTCTCAAATCCGACTTGCCGATCTGATCCATCGGCGTAAGAGATTGGTCTACAAAGACAGTTTCGCGAATCTGATTAATGTTACGCAGCCTCGGCGCCCCGATCTTCATGCCGGTGGTCCTCATGATCACCTTTTCGACCGACTCGATGTCTCGCTCGCGACCCAATCGCCTCTCCTCGATCAGTCGCGCCCGATGGGCGTCGATCGGCATCGCGTATGAGCTGTGATAAGTTGGACCCTTGACCGAAACGGCTCGTGAATTCGGCGTGGCCGAATTTATTTGCCTGCTACTACGCAGCGGAGATATCCGGACCAGCTTCGGCGCATCTCTGGGGTCGTCTGTCTGCAAACTGCCTCGATACACCATCTTCCTTCGTTTATTTCGATCGATTGTTCTTGTTACCAGAATGATTAAAAATCACTCGAAACGTTTCATTCTCGTTCACCTAAAAATTCGAGTTTTATTAGTATTATATAACATATATAAATATTAAATTATATAAATATTAAAGTTTTATATTAATTAATTTTTATATTAATTAGCCTAAGATTTGAAATGAAAAAATTGTATGGAATAAAATGAAATAAAACTTAATTATATCTAATATAATCTAATATAGCTATCTGGCTGTCTTCACGCTATCGACATAAGTAATGTTTCTTCTCTTTTTCTTATTAATTTCTTATTAATTAGACGACTTAGTCGTGATGGAGATAATTGCAAACTATTATTACTGTTGAAAAAGTCAATTTCAATTTAAAGCCCATTTTAGGTATCCTATAATTCGCGATAAATCTTAATAATCAACGCGTATTCTCAAATTACATATGTATATTTTGACACGTATTTCTATATGCATGTCACTTTTACAAATACTTTCTGTATTAAACATAACACGTAAAATCATAAGTAGAATTTTGTCCCGAATTTTGTATGTGAATTAGAATATGAGTCGAATTTTTTCACACATCATTTAAATTGAATTATAAGCGGATTTTCTCACATCATCTAAAGTGAACTATAAACTCAAGTTCACGTTTTAATTATCATGCGGGCTTAATATTATCTTTCGACAAAGAAAATCTATTGTTTTAAGAACAAAAGATAAATTTATTTAAATAAAGACATATTAATGACGTTTATTTGATATACAGCAAAAGATTTTTATTTCATTTTTTTAAATTAACGCGATTATAATATAAAAATTCCTATCGCAACGTTTATCAGGACAAGTTTTTTGGTAAAAAAATTCATCTATCTTTTCCAATAAAAGGAAAAATATGCAACTAAAATAATCGCAATCTATCGCAATTAGTTTCGATGTCGATAAGTTAATTCAATTTACATAATCATTCAATTTCTACATGTATCTTGTTTGTTAATTCGTTCTACGAGATATTAATATACGAAGTGTAGAGAAAAAACACCGACAACTTTTACGACCAACTATCGCATTCGCGACGTCGATTCGATTCGCAAGGTCGTTCCATGACGTTCAAATATCACCGACCACGCTGAAAATTATTATCGGCGCAATATTTTACCACAGCGAACATACACGTAAGCTCGTCTGTAATCGAGCGGATTTTACGGAGACCATCAAGAGTCAAGTCGGTAGCTGCGTTTTATGTGGGTGTCACGCAACGCATGTGGGCAGCGACCCCGTCGCACATGTCTCTCTTGCACAATACACATCTATATTATGCGTACATTTGCGTGTGTGTAGGTGTCGCGTGCGTTAACAACGATCGTCCGCGTTAAACGCCGTGCGATTGCATTCTAATCGCGAGGCGATCATTCGCGATCCAGGGTTGACAGCCCGCATCCCGCGAGCTGCCATAAAAGGCCGGCGGGAGCGATCGACGCGATGCCTTCTGCGATCGAGATAGATCGATCGCCGGCCATTATCGTCATTATTATGCGAATGCCGTCGCATCGACGTGACATAAGTTTCGTGACGTAATGTTAGGCGTTTCATCCTTCGCGAGACGCGCAGGAACGTGAAACCGATCTATGATTTACGAGATTCTTTCCGGGGAATCAATGAAATCAGGTTTAAGGCTCGTGAAGAGACTGTTAATTTTAGAAAACGTTTGCTGTAATAATTATACGCAAATGATTGCGTTCCGGAGTCGTGTCCGTGAACTACTCGCCGGCGACCACATGATTCCGTTATATATAATTGGATGGCATCAAGATAAACCACGAGTTAACGAAGAAAACAAAAGCGAAACTTTGCGAAACGTTCAAACGTAATTAGCGAGTTGGTCTGTCTCATAATTCTTATTAAATACTTGTATCATTGAACCGTTAGATTTATTTTGGATTCATTGTTATTGTAATTAGTAAAGCGACTAGTCAGCACTATTATCTATCCGTTTATTAAGCAAGCATTTTCTAAATTTAGATTGAATTTATTTCACGATTGCCAATCGCCAAGACGATCTAACTATGTTTTATTTCACATTAATTCTCAAAATATTATATATAATTATTTTTAATTAATTCATCATTTTCATCATGATATAAAATTATGTAATAAGTTCGTAAAAGGAAAAAGAACAAAAATTTAGTTTAATATTTGCTCGATTTTTTTCATTACTCTTATTAGAATTAAAATATTTTTATTTTTATTAAAATTAATATATTTGTTATTTTATTTCTAATATTGGTATATATGAATAATCGAATATAATTAAAAATTAAATATAATTAATAGCTTTCTCTTTTAGGAAGGCTGATGAACTCATTTAATTTTTATTTTATATAAAAATAAAGCATAAAAAGTTTATTAATTTCTTTTACTCTTATAAGAAACAAAAATAAATATATGATTCAAAATTTGATTCCGTTTTCAATCAAATTCGATTGACATTTATTACCTCGAACGATTACGATTGTTTTAATCAAATAACGATTATGGTCACCGTAGATGCTTCTGAATTCGCAGATCCGTCACGCTGTGCAAGAGAGAAGATCCGAACAAATGCGCGAACTTCGCACGCGTTTAACGGAATAGACGGTCGTTTCCCGTGCTCGCCAAGCGAAATCCGAAATCGTCCATCATGCGCTTTTTGCGCTTCCGGTAGCGCGCGCGCGCGGACAAGAATACGGGCAATGTGGGCCGAGTGATTTACCTGATTTATTAATCGCGCGATTCGCGGTTCCGTGACAGGTAACCGTGAGATTTCGCAAAATCTCGCATCGAAATTTTTTTTATTTGCTTCTCCCTTTCTTCTCGCCTCGCCCAGATAACGGGAAAAATTCCCGTTCACGGCCGGTCTCTCTCGTTAAGTCTGCAACAAGAAAAATTCATGCATTTTCCATCAAGAACGTCATTACAAGCGAATGATTTTACGGCTTTCCGTGCGCATAGTAGTCCGTTGCTCCCATTCTCCACGCCGTTCTTTGTTAATCGAGTAGGCCGAGCATTGCCCGTCTATCACGTCTAACTGGATCGGATAAAGAGATATATCAGCGTCAATATTCAAATAAGATTTAATTGCATTCACGTGAAACGCTGACCTAATTTCGTTCCTCTATCTATATTAGGTATTTTCCACTCGACTCCAAATCAAGGAAAAGATCTATGAAATGAGACCTAAGATGAAAAGAAATTTTTTTCTGTCGTTCAAGTAAATAAATTTTTAAGGATTAAAAAAAGAGAAATAACAGAAAAGTGTGTGATTCGCAATATTCTTTGAAATTTTCTCATTGGTCTAATAAAAAAATATTTAACAAAAGTACGTGGCTAGTTCTCACAGTTGAAGAAAAAACGGAGATTGAGATTTGTTTCCCTCGTCCTGTATATACTTAACCAGGAGTAACTCTTGAAAGATGTTATATTTATAATCGTCGTTCTAACAATTGTGCTCGCAGAATCCTCCCTCTGACTCGTATGTCGCGATTACGTTAGCAAAGTATAATGCCGGATCGCGTCTACCATCAATCTCCGTGTGAAACTTAGCGGATCGACTTCCTTCGCGAATCATAGCTGCTCTATTCCCAACGGACTGCGAATGATCCAATTCCGCATAAGTGGATGAGAACTCGCGGTGGAGAAGAGCTTCTTGCTTGCTATGCGGTTTGTAGCTGTGTAACAATAATCTAACTGCCTGTTGACGTTTACGAAGCTGCTTCTTAGCGGTGACATAAGACGTCGAATTTACATAATTTGTCATATAACATAACTCCGTTACTTATTCCGCTGCACGTGAATTATGTGATCTAATCATAGAGGATTAATCTTTTGATTAAAATCTCGATGTATCGGCTTCAAATTTATCTCAGTCGATTATCAACGATCACTGTGTCTAAAAAAACTCTATAAAGCATTGCGATTAATTGACATGAGTTAACCTTTGATAAATATCGCGCATAATTTGTCATATAATATGATTCCGTTACTATTTATTCCGCTGCATGTGAATGACATAATCTAATCAAGAATGAATCTCTCACTGATTAAAATCAATTTCTCGATTTTATCGGCTCCAAATTTATTTCAATTGATTATCAACAATTATTTTGTCTAAAAAACTTGAAACATTGCGAATAATCGACGTGATTTATCCCTTGAAAAATATATTTCGTGTAACAAAATTACAGGACAATATAATTATCACTTACATAACTTTTCGCGTTTATAACAAGGATGATTATAACGGTTTAATTCAAATTTCTTATCGTATTTATATACTATTTATGCAATGTGTATTTTAAGCCGACTGTTCCACGCTTGGAAAATCACTTGAGTATGACTTCCGTGAGTAAGAGCGACTGATTTACAAGTCCACAGTTTTTATTTTACCTCGGTAGCAATATCTTTCAATAAAATACTTTTATTTTTCATTTATAAAACATTCAAGCAGATCATTACACGTCGATCGCCAGATGGCAAATTTAAATTGATTTCAGGAAATATCCGCTGATTCTTATTTAAAAGTATCTGAGAACAATCTAACTTTAATCTTTAAATAGTTCTTCTAGACTTTAGACTTTAGATGATTCAACTTTTCCAGCTGTTACATTAAAATTATTACACTTTCTCTCCGGAATACATCAAAGTTATTACATTGAATTTTATTGGATTCATTACCCGATTTTATTCATTAAAACTACTCGTGTTAGTTGAGTCAAGATTTTAACATAATGAAAAAGTAGATATGATTGTCATAGCTCGCATACATTCATTCTCTTTCGATGAGATCTGCTTATTCTTTTTTCGCGATAAATAATTCATGTCAATGTAAATATATGCAATAATATGCAAGAAATGCTCCCATTAGTTCTAATTACCTTTGTGACACTCAAACAATCCTTAAACGAGGATTGCTCTGCTTTAGATTTGCCTCGCTTTGTCCGACCTTGTGTGCATTCCTCTTCTTTTCTTATCTTCCAATAGGTCTCTCTCTTTTCCTTTTTCTACGTGCGTTTAGATTATATACGATAGCACTATTTAAGGATCGCTAACTCGCATCCAGAGATGAGAACGCGAATTGACACGGAACTCGGAATTTTATCGACAAAAAACGTTCACGGCATCACGCTGTCATAATCGGCACGGAACCAAATTTATCGCGCGTCACGCGGTTGCCAGACACGCGCTTCCGTAAGTATTCATGCGAGGATCGTCGCAGTTTCTTCTCCGGCACCTCCGTTGATGTCCTTCCTTGAACGTTCACTACTTTTTCTCGTGATATTTTTGAAAAATTTAAAAGGCACTTTTATTAATAATGCAGCCAAATATTCCCACTTCTTCAGTCTCTCTTTCTCTCCTTATTTCCTCATTTTTTAAATTTTTTATAGACATTCTTTTATACATTTTATAGATTTCGATACTTTTTCAGTGCACATTAAAAAATATACATTATTTAATATATTTTTAAAATATGTTCAACCTTGTGGAAAATAAATTTCTTTAGAGAGAGAGCTTTCGATATATCCGATATGTTTGTTGAAAAATGTCTTTTCTCCAGAAAATATGATTTAATATGACTTTTTGCACTTGTATCCCGTCTTTATCTCTCTTCTCGCTGTATCCTTCGCTCTTCCTTGACGAGCTACCTCAGCGGACTTATCTTCCGGAGCTTGCTGCACTTCTTCGTCGCGCTGCTCGTGTGCGTGTGTACGCTCGCGGAAACGACTTGTGGTCGCGACCGCACCATGTGCCCCCGGTGCCGTGAGAAGTACTGAATGGATTCGCCAGACACGAACATAATCGTGTCTACGGCAGGCAGCTGTAGGTACACTACAGCTCTTTTCCTTTCCATCCCACCGCTCGGCGGTGGGGTATCAAGCGACTCCCCCCTTCACTGTGTGCTCAACGTAGCTCACACCCACGCGACACCCGGTATACGTGGGCTGCCGCTGACGTTGACGAGAGAAAGAGATGGAGATTTACTCATATTTATATTTTTGTACATTAAAAGAAATTAATGTAAAGATGAGGATTGTAAAAAGCAACGAAATTTGCCTGTCAAAATCCAAATTTTGTATCGTGAATAGAAATAAGAATTTAAAGTAAAAAATGAGAATGTAGACGAAGAAAAGAAGCATGTGAATAGTTTTGAAAGAAAGAGAGAGAGGAGAATTTTCTCGTGACTTGTCCTTCCGAGATAAGAAGAACTTGTTGCACACATCGAGGACCCCAATGGTCGCCTATTTTGGGCAAAAGTTAAAGTGCTACGCGACTCAAACGCTTTTACGATGGTCGATCGTATCGTTTCACAATAGTACTTGGTCTACGATGTTGATCGAACTATACATCGGCAGTTTTTCCAGTTTTGACATTGTGTAAACGCTGTGTTTGACATCACGTCGCTCGTGACAAATGAATTTTGACGGTGTCCAAATAAACGTCAATATTAATCAGCAACACGGACTCATTATAAAGGCTAATATAATTTACGTTCTGAATAGCAGCTAATTACTCGTTGCTTTTTTAAATCATAATTCTCGAAAAAAATACCTAATTAAATATAAATGTTAAATTTTTATTTTTATTCAAAAATATTTTACATTAATATGAAATATTTGTGATTTCTACTTAATAATTAAATTAAAAATAATTAATCTCAGGTATAATAATAAATGTATATATTATTTTATAACTATAATAATAATGTAATATTCCTTTGGCCTCCCCACATGTTCTAAATATTAATTAATTATCCTTTTCTTGCTATAACACATAATCGCATCACTTATCAACAATTTACTAATCGAATTACTTGAAGGTATTAAGAAAATTAATACATCTATATATATACGCATATACGCGTAATATTTTATCTATGACAGGCTAATTAAATTATCAGACGCCTTTATATAAGAGCAGGAGCAGTTAGATAATTTCCGACTGGATGTCGAGGACGACGACTCGCGTTCTTATTGAATTCATAATTTTCATCCACGCAGTAGCAATTGCTGCTGCTTCCTCTAAAAACCATCAGTGTTTCATAAGGACAAATGATCTAGCGCGTAGCTAACACCTTCCTACACGCACTCGAATGCACTTAATGAGATTCACAGTAATCAGTGCGCAGTGACGGATTCACTACAAGATTCTCTTTTAGCTTTACATCTCGCTAGATTATTTTCTTTATTTTGTTATTGCACTATTAGAATAATTGGAATTTAAAATTATAATAAATTAAATAATAAATAATCTTCGTATAAAATATTCAGGCATAGCAAAAGTATCGAAATGTTCGTCTTTTACTGAAGAGAAAAAAGGTTTTTAATTTAGTTTAAACAAATACGTAATTCTATAATATACACACACTTATCAAAAATAATTCTCTAATCGTAATTGTAATTTTTTGCATTAAAATTATTGAAAATACCGTTAGATTCTGATAAGGAAACTTACTAATAAGGAAACTTCTTTTCTTGTCCATGTAATTCATCAAGTTTTCAAAGTGCACAGGTAAAGGTTGTTGAAAGACGTCACTGTCCGATCTTACGGCTTCTCATAGATCAGGTCCCACATAGTCATCATCATCGTCGTCACCATCATTGTCTTCTGCGCGACAATCGATTACCATCGAGGAACATTATTGTTTCCTGGTTCACAATTATTGTTATTGTTACGATCGACTGCAGAAGCTGTCCTGTCGCGGCGCGATATAATGGCATTCTGGACAAGCCCAGAGAGATGACACAACGCGCCAAGAATGACTGCCACGTGCGACGACAAGAGAGAGAAAGATAGACTATAGTCGCTCGACGAGAATTCTTATTTTTCCCCTAGAACGACAGTTGTCGATCGTCGGCACCGATAATAGACAACTATGCATGTCTGTAGAATGCATGTCTCGAGGCCGCGCGACGTAAAGATGCATCGTTAAATCGTCTCGCGTGCGATCGCGTCGTATCCATCATCCCTTGGCGATGCGTTTTTTATTTTTATTAGAACATTTCTCTAGCGACGCAGCAAAGAAATGAAAAAGTAATTTTTCATGTTTTCTTTTACTTTTAATGCGCGTTATCCTGTCAAACTCAATGATTAAGCAATCAATCAAGGATATTAATCGCGTTAATTTTAATGCGATTAATAATGCTTCCTATCAAAGGTGTCTGTTAAGATTTATTCCTTGTACTTTTAGTTTTAGATAATTAATTAAAGTTAATAACTTGTCAAAAGTCTTCACGTTTAAGTGTGTCTTGCAGGATATCGATATATCTCGACTAACATATTAAATTTATTAAATGTGTCTCGCGGATGCACTTAATTGTTTGCATTTGCATTGACTGCAAGAGATAATTAATTTCACGATGCTTTCATTTCGATGTTTCTCTTATTTTAAATAATTTTTTGGATACACATCTTGCATATGTGTATAATCTTGAAAAATATAAAAAAATCAATAATCAAAAATCAATAATCAAAAAAATCTTCATAACGAGAAGTTGAGATGATCTGTCAATAAAAGAAGCAATTTCCGCTTGCATGCGTAGCATCGCGTGCTGTTCAAATTTAATTTCTCACCGATTAGTACTCGCGAAGAAGGCGATGTATTCATTTTCGTAATTGATAATCAACGCCACTAACCTTCGATGCAACGGTAATGGCGACTCATACATACATCGAAGCAACTTGTGTGCGATGAACAATCCACTGCAGGGGGATTGATGCGTACGTGCGGGTTTTTTCTAACGAGGCAAAGGTCACTTCCGGTCGAACAGAAAGCGGAAATGTAAGCGCGTGCTCGCTCATATCCGTGGCGGTCGCCAACGGTTATGCTACCTGAGTGCGTATCGAATCGACTGCGTCTACTGCAAGAAACTACTGATGTACATTTCCGCTTGTCACTTATTCACTTTCATTAACAGTATTACTAATTGTCTAAATCAAACGCAATAAATAAAGTAATCTCTGTATCTACTTACATACGATATAAATTATTATAATTATTTCAATTGCAAAATATCAGATTTATATAAAAATGAATGGTTGTATTTTTTGTTTATGCATAAATATAGTGCACATTGATTATTATAATTGTAATAAAAAATTATTTAAAAAAATTGATGTAAAAACTCTTGATAAAAATATCCAAAAAAGAATTGTTCCATCTTTCAAAATTGAACTTCTTCTTGAATGTTCAAAATCTTTTTCCTCGACGAATCGTCGAGATTTTATGTAGCTGTAAAATTATCGAATTTCAAGGAGTATTATACTAAAATACTCCTACATAGTCCCACATGCGAGATAATGTTCAAAATCTCTCGCGGTTGCGTTCATGTACCACTTGACAAGATTGTGATACTTGAACGAAATCAGAAGGGCGTTTACGTTCTTGTAAATTAGAGACGGCGGTGGAGACATTTCTCTCTTCATTGCATTCGCGTGGGCAAAATTCGTGTAGGCGAATTTCAGCAAAGGTCGCGGGATATACACGTTTTCTTTTCTTTTTTTTTATTTTCTTCATAATCATAAATCAATGCGTCTTTACGCGTTGCTGTGTGTAACCAGAAGCATACTTATTGCGTTACGCAATCTTAGCCTGCCTTCTTTTCATGTAAATATTCTTTTTCGAAATGCGATGCGGGTCGCTATATGGTTTTCATAAACATAACAGCCAGACGAGACAATCTCTACAAAATGTGTATTTTTTTCAAGTAGAGATTCTGTTTATAAAAAATAAATCTTGCATTTAGAAACGTCAAATTTGCAACAATAAAATGATATCCTGGTTATTATTTTTTGTTACTTATTTTGTTTACACGATCGATTTATTTCGATCGATTCTTATAATTCCTATGAATTATTATTGTATATACATATGTATAATCTTGAAAATCATGACTAAGCAAATGTTATCTAGTTTTCGATCTGCACGTATGTACAATAAATTATTTACATAGATACCTTCGTGTTTAGCGAAGGTATCTACGTATGTCTTTTTTTATTTATTTATATTCTTATATTTATATATCTATTGTGTTCGCATATTCTTTCTCTGTTTATGAGTGCAACGAATTTCTACTGTGCTTGGCGGTGAAAGCGATTTCGCGAACGAAGAATGCGTGGCACGATGGAAAAACGCATGTGTTATTACTGAGAATACCGCCCATATCATTGTTATTCACATCATTGTTACACACGAAAAAAGGCGAGGAAGGAAGAAAATTACTCGTCTTGTGCTGAAAAATTTATCCAAAATGAAACAGTTCATTACTGTACGGATATTATGGCTTAGAATTTCAAGATATTCTTGTTGAGGAAAAGACAGATTTTAATAAAACACAAAATAATTGAATAATAAAATAAATAGAATTAAATAAGAATGTTTGAAAAAAATAGATAATAAAGCCTTATATATAATGTTACATTTAATTACAAGTTTTATTTGTAATGCATATTATATCTATAAATTACGTGAATTACTTATACATAGAACTCATTTTTTTACATTCAAAATTCAAGAAATAGTATTAATTGAAAAATCTTAATTTAAACTATATACTCTTAGTTATATTATAGTAATATATAAAAATCATATATGTAACTTTTAAATATTTTATCTCAATATTCTTTCAGATCTCTACTAGAATAAAAACCTTCTATTTTTAACATTATTTATTCAATATTTGATCGATTATTTGTAAAATTTTTAACTTTAAGTTCTTTTCATTATTTCGCTTTTATAATTCGCCAAAAACGTAACTTGATGTTTTGACTCGATATTTTGATCCGATTTATTGACTTGATCTTTTGCTTTTTTAGATCGAATGTCGAAAAAATAATATATTTTCTCAATTGCCAAGATAAATAATCCCAGTACTATACCACCTGCTACTATGGTCAAAGTCGGCATTATATCTTTTAAACTAACCACGCTAAAATTCGTTTCCAGATTGCTTGTTAAAAAATGCGTGTTCTTTAATTTATTTATGACGCCATTAAGCTGAAATCGTCGTAAACTGAAAAATGTTTGAAACTTATAAATTCTCTTAGAAATTAATAACCACAAATTCTACTCGATAATTCACAATCTTACTGCAACCTAATTATTCCTTTTTAACGATTATAAGATTCTCAAAGATTTTAAAATGAAACTTTCATTTTGAAAAATATTGTTAAAAATTAAATTTTTAAGAATAATAATATTAAACTCATTAATTTTACATAGATATTTAAAAAATATATTCTTGACACTTTTTTGAATATCAAAAAATAAGAAACGTACTATCAATGCACTTTATGAACTTACTGATAATTCATGAGATGTGTGTAAGGATTTCCCTTCGTTAGAGCCATCGCTAAACTATCCATTCTTCCGCTCTCTATATATGTGACCTCACATGTCACATAAATGGTGGTCTTGAATACTTCAGTCGTGAAAAATGCCAAATTCTTCCGCTCGCAGATCTACATGAGAATTATCTACGTGAGAATTGACTTTAACAAGAAGAACTTAATTTCAATTAATAATAACACTAACTTGCTTGAATCCATCCGACGATGTCAGTGGAAAGTGCTTCTCTTCCAACAATCCGCGCATTTTCGAAAACACGGGGATCTTTGCAGTCTGCAATTTAAATAATTGATATTATTCGAACAATTCGAATTATTCTTCTTTTAATTATACAATTATAATGGTTTTTAAAAGCTCTAGTTGCATTTATTGTAAGAATATAAAGACATGTGATAGAAAAAGAAGAGAAGAGAGATTCAAATATTTTCTAAATAAAATTTAGTAAAATAATAATAATAATAATAATATATAATATTATTTTGTAATTTTATACATAAATGCTTTATTTGCCATCGCTTTAGTCTAAATTTCTGGTTACATATATTGCGATTTACAATTGTTGTTACTCAAACAACAATTTTCAATTTTGACTAACAGAGTAAACTTACATAAACCGTATCGAGCTCAGCACTATTTTTCATGACGATTAATTTATAAGAGCCATCCGTAACGTAACCTTCCAGATTGGAGAAAGGCAGCTTGGTCTTAGATAGCGTCAGGAAACTAATCAACGAGGCTGAATAAGCGGATGTAATTATCAACGACGAGATATAAATCGAAAAAATGGCCAATCTCATTGACAGCTTATTGGAAAATTCTGTGATCTCGCAAAAAAATATAATATGCATTATACTACGCGTTGAATACTTGTACATTACAGTATTTATTGGTGTGGCAATTATACTGTAAACATTATAAATAATTTAAAAAATTGTGAAATTATAAATATCTTTACTAAATATTACCTGATAAACCTTGCTGACAATAAATACCCCAAATATGAACATAGTTTTCGAATATTAAGTTCATCGAAAAGTATCCTTTTGCGCTTATAACACTTAACAAAATAGAGGCAGTTATTATTATCGTCACTAACATTATCCAAATTCCGAGGCTAAACGCCTGAAAGATTTACTATTTAAAAAAAGAAAGATTTTATTCCATCAAATTTAAATTTCATTATCGTGTATTTTCTTCCTCGCGTGCATGTAAACGCGTTTCACAAATTGCTTTGAAATTATTTTCTCAGATATAATTAAATAATTTTAAATAATTTCAGTTTTTAAAGTTATTACAGGTTTTATAATATAATTACAGTATAATTAATATATTATATTATAGTGTATTATATTATAGTGTAGCTATTACATATATTTATATATTTCATGCAAGCATGCACGCACATACATAATTTTTAAATCACTTAATCATTACCTTAAAGTATCCAGACCAATGCAAGTCGATTCCACTGGGCTGCTTAAAGTAGATGCGACTTGGCGTATGCATCAATGGCAACGAGAAGTCAATGACATTTAATCTAGTTGCTGTTATTGAAAATTCAGAGACGCCGATGTCGGCTTTGCCGCTCACCAGTTGTCCGATCACGCCGGTCCACACCTTCTTCTTCTCATTCCAACTGCCATATTCTTCTATTGGATCCAAAACCTTCATCGTGAAGTTCATCACTCTGCTAAGCTCTATCAGTAGTAGACCGAGAAATCCACCGATCACGCCATTCTCCGAGAAGAATAACGGCGACGACTTTGAATCCCATTCGTCAACAGAATTATCAAGTCAATCTATCGTTAGTTGATGTCTACTAGAATGCGTGTCATTAAATTCTAATATTGATTCTATGACAAATTGCGTCGACTGTTCCATCGCAAAAATTTTGCGCGAGAAAATCGATATTTATAACAATAATTTTCCAACATTGAAGCAACTCACGTTCACGGACGCCACGCGTACGATGTCGCCGAACATGTCGCTCCTCCTAGCGTAGAGGTTCTTTTGCGTCCGAAAAGATAAACTTCCGTCAGCGGTCCATGTGGCCAACTCGAACATCCTGGTGCGATTGTCATGAATGGCGTACCACTCGAACAGGCTCGGATGATCGTAGCACAGGACCAGCATGAGAGTGTTGAAGTCCACATTGAGCATGTTGCCAGCAGGTTGTTGGCAGTACTTCTCGAGCGGTTTTCCAGGACGTTGCAGGAACATGATCAACCAGACTGGGAAAGAGATGGGCTTTACATTCTTCGTGACCTTGACGAATTCGTTCATAGTCTCCCTGGTATCGAGAAGAACAACGAACAATGGTCGCGCAATGGTCCTCTGGTACTTGTTGTAATCGCTCACCAGATCCGAGAAAGTTATGGTCGCGGTCATGACCCGCTGTTGTGAAAAGTCACGCGACCATGAGTACAGCAGCGTCGTCGTATCGAAATCTGCGACACGATTCGCGTAGCTTTTATAATTTGTAATTAAAAATATGTTCAGAGAAAAAATAAAAAAATTAATTTTTCGAATACAATTAAAGAGATTAATATACATGAAATATTCTTTTTTTAAATACATTTTTAAGTTCTCTTTCCGCCATCCATTTTAGGTGTAATGTAAAAAACATGGAAGTTTCTTCAATACTTACCATAATAGCTGTCGGGATGCACGAAAATAATGCTAAAAGTATGATAATACTTGTGGACGTCGCTAATTAGCCGGAAATAATTGTTAATATGTATTTCTTTTGCTTTGATAGTTAACGCGAAAATGAGCATCACAATAAATTGCACTGTTGCATACTTCATAGCGGGATTAAAGCAATTTAATAAAAAATCTAAATGATTAAAACAATTGAACAATTATACAAAAATATAATTTTTGTCTAATTAAAAATATTATTATAATAATAATTATTAATACATTTAATTTGACGTACAAACGAATTATTTCTTAAAAATTAAAACAAATGCAAGGGAAGAAAAGTCCTGAAGAGAAGTCCTAATTTTCCACAAAAATCCTACAATAACTATCATGAGTAGGATCTTTTATCAAAAATGTGACCTTTTATCGTCGCTAGAAGTTAACGGAAAGAAAGAACGAGGTTCCGCGATTCAATGGCGCTAATGCACGACTGAAAGCGATCATCGCGAACGTTTGATTTTATCAGATCCGAGGGATCTAAATATAGAAGTGCATGCAGAGTGCTACTGCACTTAATATAAATTGTGCTTAGTGCATTGTTAGAAATTACACGAGGATACGTATCAGGACACGATTCTCCCATCAGTAAATTATCGGCCGAACTGTAAATTATTCATTGTTATTAAATTTCTGTAATCAATACTATTTATCTATGCATTACAGACGATACATGTTATTATATATGTATCTTATAACTCGTCGCACGATGATTTCTTAATATCATCAATATTGACTAAATATTTGATACATCAATATTGACTAAATATTTGATTAAATTGAACATTACATATTGCCAAAAAAATTGATTTCTTTGATATTTATTTTTAAGAGAATATATTATTTTAATATCTGAAAAAATATTTAAATATTACAATAAGACACATATCACATATCATACACATATATAAACAATATTATATAATATTATATATTAAACTAAATATATATATATGAAATTTATTTGTAAATCTACGGACACACACGAAAACGTATTTCTATAGTAATAATATACAATAATAGCATTTTTTCACTAATATAAAGGTATTCCTATTAAATAAAAAATTAAATATAAATAAAAAATACGCATCAAATAAGATTGGACATGTTTCAAGCGAGATTATTGCCTTTTTAAAAACAGTTGTTTATTCGAAATAGAACATTTGCGATTGAGGTTTTTTCTTCTTGTATTCATAATAAATTTTCTCCATAATCAATATAACGAGACTTAAAATAATGCCTCCGCAGAGAATCACCAAAATTGGAATGACATTAGCCATGCAAACTGGTATAAAAGCCTTGTTTTCGACTGATTGCACTAAGAATGTTCTATCCCTTAAACGCATCATTATGCCATTATCCAAAAGTTTCTGCAAACTGTAAAACACATGAAACTTTAATAATTAAGAGGAAAAAAGAGGGTGGAAAAATTATATTAGATAAATATTCACTGATAATTTATCACGTCCGTGTATGGATTGTGTTTGGACAAAATCATTGCTAAGTTGTCTACCCTCTCAGTGCTAACGCTGGATAATTTACAAGGAATTTTCATTTCGACACTTTTCTTTAATACATCCAATATCATGTAAGCAAGCTTTTCGTCGTTGCATATCTAAATGAATATAACAAATAGTAAATTATACAAATAAGCTTTTCTAAAAAAAGCAAAAGCATGATATATTTTAAAAATAGTAATTATATTAATAATTAATTATAATAATTAGTAATTAATTAATATAATAATCCAAAATAATTAATTAATTTTATCTAAAAAAAATTGCATAATATTAATATTATCATCTTTGCAAAATATCGATCATACTTGCACGAAGCCATCAATTATAGTTTCCGGCAGTTCTGATTCCTTTTTCATTAGTCCCATTAATTCCGTCGAGAAATCTTTGTTCAACGGATCGCGCTTTGACTGATCCTATGACATAATAATATTTTGTGATACATAAACCATACATTTCAAGACTTTAGCTAACAAGATTATAATCAATATCGTAATTTATAATATTATCGAATATATTAATTATCGAATACACAACAATTTGGCATAATTTATTCGAACTTACAAGTGAAAATCGGAAAATTTGAAATAAAGTGGATGAACTTACGGAGAGTAAATCATAATCAGAACCACCACGTATAACTATTAATTTATAAGTATTGTCGGCGATGAATTCGTCTATCGTATGGAAGGGAAGAATGCGAATGCATGACGTTAAGAAGCTCACTAACGCCGCTGAATAGTGAGCCATTATTAGTATCGCTGTTAAGAATATCGTAAAGTACGCGAGTCGTAGTGATGAACATTTCGGAAACACTATGAAGAAAAAATCAAATTAAAAAGAATTTCGAAAGCAAGTACATCTAAAAATATTATCTAATTTCTTAATTAAAATAATTTAATTCTTTTTAATTAAAAAATTAAAAAATTTCTCTTTTCTCTCTCTTTCTTTTTCTTTCTCTTAAGATATTTTATAAATATTTAATATATATATATATATATATATATATATATATATATATATGAGTATTTCATTAAAGTTGCTTTATATACATTCTGATTTTTTTAACAATGTAAAGGTCTTTACCTATAAGTGCTTGCTGACAAAATATACCCCAAATGGAAAGAAAATTATCGGAAATTAAATCCACATTACTTCGAGATTCGTAATATATTTTCATGAAGGACAGCAGAAACGGTGCAATCATTATTAACGTGACAATCGCAATCCAAATATGTAAACGAAATGTCTGTTGAACAATTACACGAGAAATTATTTCAGAATTTAAAAAAACTACTTTTTCTTTTATTATTTTGATACATTATAATGTAAATACTTTTCTTTTAATATTTTGATATATTTCTTGAAATACACAACAGAATGAATTAAGATGATCTTATTGTCAGTCAATCTTATGAATCGCCTGATTCCCCCTCCTCCTATTCAACCTTATTAATTACCTGAAAATAACCCAGCCATTCGACGCCGCATATCGCGGGTTCCCTGACGAACAAACTGTTCTTAGATATTATTAAGGGCAGCGTGAAATCAACGTAACGCATTCGAAAACTCGTCATCGACATATCAGTAATAGCGAAATCCGCACGACCTGACACGATCTCATTCATTACTCCAGACCAAGTGTTATTCTTAGAATTCCACATGCCGTGATTATCCAATTTTGATACTACATCCAAACTGAAGTTCAGGGAATCCATGAGTTCGTCCACCACTTTTCCGTACAAACTGCCCACGTAATTTCCAGTTCCGATGCTTGAGGAAATCGGTATATCCTGAATTTATTTAATATCAATAAATAAATTAATTAATTAAATCAAAAACTTTTGTGTCATAATTAACTCATATTTTAATTCAAGAATATAAAATATATGTTTGGACTATATGTGTGTGCTACATTTATTTATATTATATATTATATATATTTTCTTAACTAATTTATATATTTTATATATGCATATATATGGAAATATATATATTACTTAATATATAATTTTTTACATGATTCTCAAATTATTCAACATTATTGTAAAAACTCAATGTTTTTTTAGCAAACTTGATGGAAATATTTAAATTCAACGTCAAATATTTTGACTAATATACATCATATAAATTATAAAATATTTTATATATATAGTTATTATATTATTTCAAAATAAAGCATATCAGATCTAATCAAGTACCCTGACTGTGACCGCTCGTAAGACAACTCCTTCCAAGTCCTTCCTTCTATTGTAAAGAGATAAGGTTGTCAAGAGGACAAATCCTAAATCATCTTCCCATTTTGCTAGATCAAAGACTTTAATGGTTTCACCCTTAACTGAATACCATTCTTGCAGAACATCTTCGTTATGGCATAAGACTAGCATCTGCGTGTCGAATGCCAAGTTGAAGGGATTACCTATTGGCTGGTGACAAGGATCGTAAGTATCATTGGCGGGCGTGAAAAGAAATACCACGAACCACACAGCAAAGGACATGGGATAGGTATTGGTCGCTTCTACAAATTCCAGATATGCCTCGAAATCGGGCATAATAACAATGATGATGGGTTGCACTATTTCATGATAATATCTGAACAAGTCCTGTAATTGTCCAAAGTGCACGTCCAGAGTCAACACATAGTGTCGACCCAGCACACGAATGCATGTATGCACCAGGTGCGTAATACTCAAATCTACAAGCAAAGATTTTGCGAATTCAACTTTAACATAATTGCGAAAGAATTCGCGATAAAAAATAATTTTAATTTTGTTTAAATGAAGCCTAAAATTGCTTTCGCAATGTCATTTTTTGCTTTTTTTTAATTTCGCCAATTTAGAGAAAAATCAAGAGATGTTAAATAAAAATCGAGAGAATATCGATCAAATAATCGATAACGAACTGTCAATCATGTTATTCGGTCGTCTATCACAACAATTATTGAAACTAGATCATACTAATTAGCTAACATTGGCAAAATAACAATCGCTGCAATAATAATATTATCCTATTTAACTTATATTCTAACTGACCACCATAGTCGTCGTCTCCAGGATGAGCGAATATAACAGTCGCTGCGGAATAATACAATTTTCGAATGTCCATTATTACATCAACGAAGACATCAATGGGAAAATGCTTTTCCGAGTTTACAAAAACAAAAAGCAGGATCAAGCACATCAGATAAAGCGCTAATCTCATCTCGTCACCGTTAAAAGATCGAACACGAGGGTTTATAACGCGAGAGACTCGGAAAGAGCGACTAAACGTTAAAATTTATACGAGAATGCTTCTTCCTATCGAGTAATGCGGGGTAGATGCAGGGACGTACATATCAAATACTTCAAATAACACGATTGCGAAGATTCATAGGAAAATAAATATGATCGATCGATTTTTAATTTCCTCAATTTATTTTTTTATCGTTTTTTTATCAATATATTGGTAGAATATTATCCGTGAAAAAATTTATCTTTATATTAAATAATTAAATTAAAATATTATATTAAATAATTAATAAACTGCAGAGAAAAATAGAAGAAGAGAGAAAGAGAGAAATCTGAAAATAAATATTAAATATGATATACTCTTCCTATCTATCTCCTTTTTTAAGATCACAGCATATTAAAAAAAATTTTTTTTAAATATTTTTTTTCAATATTTATATAATTAATAACATTAATATATTCCAAATGTTAAATTATAAGTTCAATTAATTTTTAAGTTATATTTTTATGTAGTGTCACTCACACATAGCGCCAAATAAAACTTTTGCTGTGTACCAATTAAATTCTGAAACTTCCAAATATCAACATCTCATCCGTCCCTGAAGTGTCCATATGGAAAATGCACATTTCAATTTATAATATCGCAACAAATGTATACTCTGCAAGCATTGACCGATATCACTTCCATTAGAAAATTGCAATCAGAAACGATCAGCTGATTTCATCTTAAATATGTGTCAGAATAAATATTATCTAGTTAATACTTTAGTTGATAAATGTTTTTCTAACGATAATGTTTTTCTATATTTTCGCTAAAAGAGCAACGATAAATCATATTTTTTCAAACTATATATATATATATATATATATATATATATATATATAATATATATATATATATATATCGATATTTAATCGCATAATAATATTTGATCTAATTATCAGAATCCCTCAATTTCTTCAGATTCTGGAAAATATATTAAAAAGTTTGATAAAAGTTTGAAAATTCAATAAATTTTTAAAAATTATAATACATAAAATATAAGTTGAAAATGGTAAATACATACAAGACATAATTTAAAATTCTGTACAAAAAAATTTTGAACGTACAAACTTTGATTTATGCACCAGAACAACAACAAATTATATTGATTGTATGAATAAACATCATAAAAGGCTTTGTTACAAAAATGATAATCATTTAAAAAAAGGGAAATTGCATTTGTTGCGGATTATCGGTATGCGATAAAAAATACTATAAATGTTACACATTGTTGAGTAATCGTTAAAAATTCATTGCAAACTGTCTATATCACTAACAAGAGTTGAATAAATTAATTGTTTTAAATGATATCTGTAACAATCCAATGGATTTAAATAAATAAAATATGAAAAAGAGATATGTAATGTACATTATATATAAATTCGAACTTTCAAAAGCTGTTTCTACAACAAAGATTCTTTTCAGAACTTCAAAATTTGACAGACTTTTCTGTTACATTCTTTATATGTATATATATATATATATATATATATATATTTATATATATAATATATTTATACTATATATTTATATCATGTTATATATTTTATATCATATTATATATTTTATAATTTAATTATCAACTTTATTTTCTTCTAATATTTTATTGTTAAAGTTTTTATTTTTTTATTTTGTGCTAGGCAATATATTATTAAAAAATACATAAATGAAATGGATTAATTATAATACAGAATATTTGCATGCATATATTCTCTTTTCGCTAGATATTGAGGAAAATTGAGAGTTGTAATGATTGTAATTGAGAGTTGTAATTGAGAGTTGAAAATTGAGAATGTAACGGTTCACATATATATAGAAGTATATATATATATATATATATATATATATATATACATCCTCTCAAGAGATAGGAGGATAACCTATATAAGTTATCTATAGGCTTCTGATACTTACATTTGCATATTTGAATATCAGAAATCACAGTAATGAAAGATAAGTGATTTTCCACGTGAAAAAATGTAGGATAAAATTTTTTCATATAAGATTTTTTTTCGAAAAATTCTGTTTTCAAAATCCTTATCATCATTTTTGATGTCACTTTGTGTTTATATTAATATCAAATGGATGATATATATTTATCTTATATACATATATTTATAAGGATAATCATTTTCTGAAACAGTGCAAGATTATTTTTAACTCATCAAAATGTAATTCAGGAGAACAGATTATCATCAAATTTGCGTTGTAACGATTATAGTCATCAATAAATGACTCGGCGAGTTATACGAATAATGACTGATTTTATTCATTTCAAGCATGCTAGATTTGCTAATTTATTAGCAACAAAATATTAATACAAGAAGATAGTAAATATTAATGTCACATATAGTGTATGCAGAATCAATTGTAATTTTCTTTAAAATTATATTGCATCAATTTCACGATTATAAGATTCTTTTTATAATCATCAATATCTACTATATCATTCAGCGAAATAAAATCCTCTCATGTTGCTCTTACGAGAAATTTTGAAAATACATCAAACCTTCGTTGAAGATACAATGTGCGTATTGTTGCAGAGATTGAGAGAGTTCGATTTTCAATAAATGTATTTGATAATCACGATATAACCGACGTTAACGACGCAAACATTTTCATCTGATTCAAAGCCTCATTATTTCTAATTTATATAACATAGACATAATACTCATATATCTATACATATATTTATGTTAGAGTTATATAAATGCATGAGTGTTTCATCGCGTACGAATACTCTACACAGATCTAGAAAACGTGACTCTCTCGTCATTCCAGAGCTGCCGTTGAAATGAATGCGCACTTTTCTTTGCTACCTGCTTTCCAGACACTTCTATGTGTAAACCGTTACATTCTTTCTGGACCATTCTCTACTACTTGCGAAACTCTCAATTTTCCTCAATATCTATAGCGAAAAGAGAACATGTGCATGCAAATATTCCGTATTATAATTAATCCATTTCATTTATGTATTTTTTAATAATATATTGCCTAGCACAAAATAAAAAAATATTAAAAAACTTTAACAACAATAAAACATTGGAAGAAAATAAAGTTCATGATTAAATTATAAAATATATAACATGATATAAATATATAGTATAAATATATTATACATACAAATATATATATTTGTATATATATAATTATATATGGGCTATTTTTCCGAAATATGCATTTATTTAAATCGCAGGAAATATTTCCGCGATTTTTTATAAATAATAATTTATAAAAGACATTAAACTTTAGTTGTGCAATCAACTTTTAGAAATCGTGTACATTGCTTTATGATGCAACTACATCGCAGAAACGTTCAAAACGATACTATCACCGCATCGTGAATCATCACATACGCGATACGGCCACGTGATTACCTGTCAAAATAGGCAATCTCATTCAAAAATGGCGCCGCGCCTGTAGACTTCCTCCGTTTAAATTCTTAAGGAGTAAATCGCTCTTTCGTCCTGGAATCGTCGTGTATTAAAACAAAATCTCTCTCATTAGCATCGTTTCGACCTCGTTGTCAAATAAAGTCGGAGAAACAGCGAGAAATAATGACGTAAGAATCAAAAATAATATAAAATACGCGAGGTACCGGAAATGACTATGATGGCGCGACGCGTCGACATGGTGAACGATAAGTGAGTTATCGATCACGATATATAAGCAAGCTGCGTTCGTCTCATCTCATAAACGGCGACTAAACTTCGACGACGACGCATCGTGGGCAACAAGTGTATAACACCTCGTTATTTCGCAATCGCCTTCTCGGCAGAAATTTGACGTTTAGTGATTCCGACGTAAACGCAGTGACAAGACGAGAAACGACGACTACGATGGCCACGTTCAGCTACAAAGCCTATCTGATGGAGGAAGGGAAACGTTTTCCTCCATTAGAAACGCGCAGATTCGGCATCGACGCTGACGTCGCGATGAATTTTGTATATCTGCGCGAAAAATTGCAAAGCATTTTCCAAAACCTGCGAGGAAAAAATTTCACCGTTACATGGAAAGGTAACTATTGTCTTTCGTTTTAATATCATGCAACAAAACAAAATTTACTGACGCCAGCTGTTGACATATCGTATTTATCAATGACTTCTCGCGAAAGAAAGATAAGCAAGAGCTGATTCACAGCAATTATCTTTTTTATCTCTGTATACGTTTCAAATGACAACTTTTAGAAAGCTGAAGTAGAAAATATTTCGTAACATAAGTTGTAGCTTCAAATAAATGATCAGGAAATTATTTAAACTAGAATTTTACAATATTTTAAATAATTTACTTTAAATAATATCAATTCTTTTTCTTTTTTAGTATATGGATCATATATACTTAATAAATAGTAAGAGAAAGTTGTTATAATTAATCCTTTGTGGATAGATTGTCTGAATTTCAATGTGTTTCAGCTACTGTCTCCAGATACGTATCTGCAAAGGATTAATATACATTACAAATTCACATAAGATTGTTTTCTTGTACATTAAATAAGAATTAAAATGCTACATGTATTGTTTAAATCATTTGTTAAATCATTTGTTGCATTTAGATGAGGAGGACGAATACATAACAATATCAACTAATGAAGAATTAGAGATCGCACTGCACGAAATGGCTAAAAGCAATTATTCTAAAAATTACTTTAAACTATACATTAAAATCCATCGCAATGAAGAGCAGCCAGACTTGATAAATATAGAAAAAACAATACATCCTGGTGTAATATGCGATGTATGTGAGAAACCCATACATGGTTTCCGCTTCAAGTGCATGCAATGTGCAGATTATGACTTATGCAGTGAATGCATGATGATTGGCAATCATCACGATCACTATTTGGTTCGTATGACGGAACCCATCGATTGGTCGAGTCGTGAGGGTCGCCGACTTTTTCATCACATGCGGAAATTCGTAAAAAAGACACAACACAATAAGGATGACGAGCGCAAGTGGGCGCACAGGAACGGCAAGCGAAGTGGCTGTCCATTCAGCGCGACAAGCGGTAAAGTTGGCCATTTTGATCCATGTGTTGTAAATTCATTGGCGGATTTTGTAATAGACATGTGTGCTGCTCCATCAGACGAGAATCATGAGCAGAAGCGATCCAAGGAGCAGCACAGGGACCCGTCCGCTGAGGCTGCTACCGAGGCAACAGAAGACTCACAAGAGGCGACTAGGCACAGTTTCTCGCAATTGTTAAAAATAGTTGAGGACAATCTTTCCAATATCTCGCAATTTTTGGATCCGCTCGGCATCAATGTCACTGTAATGACTGATAAAGATTCCGCCAAGAATAAGCCCGCCGAGGCAAAAGTTAATACACAAACACCTGAGAATAGTCAGTCTACATCGGAGGATTCCGCTAAAAAGTTCCCAGGTGAAGGAAAGAAATTGAACAGTGAAACCCCAAATACCACAAGTGAGCAAGCTACTCTTTCGAACGATGCGACACCAACACAGAAGGAACCAACAGCAGCTTGTGCTACGGAACAAGCGGCAGAAGCCGAAGAATGGACAATAGTACAGAATGAGAATGCTAATATCAGTCGTACAGCTTCTACTTCTTCCACATCTTCCTCTTCGACTGAGACTACACCAAAACAGGTACACTTTACAAAAAATAATAATAGAAACATTGAATTATGTATATATATCTGAAAGAACAGTGGAAAATAATATATATTATCTATTGTATATATATCACGTGTTCAGAATATTTTATTATACAGATTACGCCATCCGCACCAGCAGCAACTGTGGAAGAACCCGAGAAAACGGAAACAAAACAGCACATCTATCCATCCTTACCTAAAGAAGTAAAAAATGAATTCTATCATCCAAATCTCAAGATTCAACAAGCTGTAACAGCAATGATGGCAATGGGATTCACTAATGAAGGTGGATGGCTTACTCATCTGCTTGTTTCAAAAGATGGTGACATTGGCAAGGCGTTAGATGTATTACATCCAGAACGCAATAATTAAAAAAGACAAGGCTAAAATTTTAGTTAATGATAGTACATACACTAACAACTGGCAGAAGTAATTAACATAATCAATAGTTGATGATAATTTGTTACTAATCTATTATTCATTAATACTGCACTTTATGTTAAATTTATTTTATATTTAAATTAAGAATTATCATAATTTTATTTTGAAAAACTTAAAATTTGTCGAGCTTAATATTTTTTGTCATTTGTGTTGTCAAAGTTATGCACTTATATATTGAGTAATTTTATTTTGGAGAATTTGAGACCAATATATTATGTATACATTTATTTGCTTTATATATATTAATGCATAAACTATTCTTTATATCTTAAAAATATGTTAAAATAAGTACTTTTGTGGTGATTGTGTATTATTATGTATTCTAAAAAAAATACATTATTAATTGTATGTTAATAAACTATAACAAAAAAAATGACATCTTTAGATTAAAAATTTTCCAATTATTCCTAATAGAATCTAAAATAAGATTGGAAATGTTTTCTAATTTTAGTAAAAATAAAAAATGCTAAAAACTTCGAAAGCTTTGTTATAATTATATTTATACTCGAGCAATTACCTTTATAAAAATTTACATTGGTCCATTAAAACAAATGGATTTCTATTAGTGATTAATTCCAATTCTCTCTGACCACTAGAGGTAATGTTCCTGATCCATTTACGATCCTTATAATATTCTATCATACTATCAAATTCTGCAATATTGTAGTCTTCAATTAAAACTGGTATGAAAGGATCTAAATGTTCGAAACCTTCTTTGCCAAGCAAATATCTAGGAAGATGAGATTCTCGCCTGTCCTAAAAATAAAAATTTTAACCTGTATTATTTTAGATGTAGAATCTAAATCTGAATTTTTATTTCAATATTTTTCAAACCTATTAAATTTGCATGTCTAATTTAATTTCAAATAAAAAAACATAATTATTGAATGCATTCTTATTGTACATACTTTATTTGCTGTTTGGTCTACTGTCACTACAATTGCACCATTACACCAATCATTTTTCGTAATATCGAAAAACGGTATCGCCAATGATACTTGTTTAGGCAGAACCATCACTTTATTATCGTTACGGATGCGCGTGTGACTCGATGTAAATGCATTGAATCCATCTATTACAACCATCGTCTTACACTTTCCTGCTATACTAGCGAGTTTCAATTCTTTTATAAGTGCATCTATTACACCACAAGCGTATTTGATGCGATTCATGCCGAATTCTACAAGTTCCAAGATAGATGTACCTTGTGAAGTCATTTCACGTTGATTCCATACATAATCTTTCGATACTTTTAACTGTAAAACAAATATATAATAAGTACAGCTGATAAAATAATACCTCAAATACACGTACATCCAATTCCGAAAGTAACTTTGAATTTTGAAATTTGAAATGTTTCAACCACAATCCTGCATCGATTGGTAGATCCATGCAGCCTGGGGACAACACTGAAGTCGCAACTTCCTTCATGTCTTTAAACCAATGCGCAGCTAAAGAATAAACAGTAATTATAATTGCACCGCAGTGAACAATAACATTTATATGTAACAATAACGTACCCCAATATATGTGAACAAGCACATATTTTTGTGCAAAAGCATAGTGCAAAATGTGACATAATGTAAGACTTTTTCCTACTCCAAACTTTCCATCTATTTATCATATTATTAAGGATTTTTTTTTTTTCATGTTAGGCACAAAATATTTTTTAACAGAACGATTCTTTTAATATATAAATCTATAAAACTGATATAATCACTGAAATTATAAGAAAAAAAAATAGAGCTACTCCCTAATTTTACAACATAAAAAAGTTATGATACGATTCTTTATTTCTACATGTTTTTCAAAGGATACATAACACATATTTATTGACAGGCCTTGTATAGTCGACTTGATTAAGGTAAGATATAATCTCAATTGCAGGTTGCCTGACCATTATCGAGCACTCTTGAAAAGTAGTGACTTGTTTCATAAATTTTCCAGGTAAACCACCATTTTGAAAAATTTGTCGTTGAATATCTATTGGTACTGTATATAATCTAGCGATGTGATCTGTATTATGATTAATTGGATTGTTTTCAGCTGTGCGAAATGAGCATACTTGACTTGCTTGCTCATCCTTTACTTCCACAACTGTACTAAATTTTCTACTGTGTGTTTTCCGTATTCTTCTCAGGAATGAATCTAAAATCATGTAAATATGCTTGCTCTACGTTGCATTCTTATAATAATAAATATTACTTTATTTTCTAAGTTTACTATTGCCAGTTGTACGAAACAAATTAATCAAATTGGCAGAAATTATAACTGCACCATTATATGCGCAATAATGTTATTGAGTGATTGATCGTTAAAGGAAATATAAAGAGCATTGATTGAGAGATAAAATCTTACATAAACGCAAAGACATCGTGTTATTTCACTTAGAGAATACGCTGTCTGTTCTCGAATTCCCTTCCACAGTTTTTAAGGTTAAGTAAGGTTATAAACGTGAAATCGACAAATATCTTTGTCACTATAATCGCTATGTTATGCGTATAACTTATATTTATAACGTATATTTTTGACGATGTCAACACTTGCAAGTAATTAGTATTTAGTTTAATAAGATCACAGATCTTGTATTATGATCCGCGATTTTAACGAGATGCTGTTACCAGTATGGCAGAGATGGACATCACGCGCATGCGTAGCAAACCCGGTCAAAAATAATTTAATTCAGATATAAATAAATAAAACAATATTAATGCAAATAAATATAAATAAAATATAAATATAAATATATTATTTTTGTGCCATATATTACCTGCGTAGAATTCCATGCACATCGTCTGCGGTATATGAAAAGCTTCATCGATAAAATAATGTGATTAAATACGATCAAGATATAAGAAAAGTAATAAAGTACTTGTAATGAATAATATTAATGTGGAATACATAAATAATATAATATATAAATATTTTGTAGTTTAGTTTCATGTAATATAAATGAGATACGAGACTCATGATTACTTTAAAAATATGTCCACAAATATCATTTAACTTCAATAGCTACACATTCGTCAAATGAATACTATTATGTTAAACACATCATCAGAGCAGCTTGTTTTGATTAATTTAATTTAATCTAACCAATTATATTATATGCTCCGCATTAAAATATGTAAAATTGTACACTGTTACGTCGCACATTTAATACGATTAATATACTATGTAATAAAATGTGTTACGCTAATAATTATAAATATTATTTTTAAAAGCTTGGTAAAATCCACGCAGATTAATATACTATGTAATAAAATGTATTATACTAATAATTATAAATATTATTTTTAAAAGCATGGTAAAATCCATGCAGCATATGCTCGTGTTTACATTCGACATCTGGGAATCGATCATGAATCTTTTTCCCTAGCGTCTCATGAATTCATGAAAAATAAAAAGTTTCATTGACGAATATTGAATTCATAAGATTCATGATTGATTTCCTGAAAACATTGAAAGGTTAGATTAGGTTAGATCGAAAATTATATCGTTTGATAGTTGGCATCTCTACAAGATAAACTGCGCAAGCCCTGCGCGCGCGTATACAAAGTAAACTTCAAATTGCCTCTAGCCTAACCATCTTCACGCGATCGACTTTACTTAAATTTCATCGCGTCGCATCGAATTATGATGCGGCGCCGATTTGCCCGAACGTAATTCGGGACATCGCGATGCTGTATAAGCGTCGAATGAGCGCGAATTATCACGCAAATATGATAAATCAAATCAACTCACCGTTCACCGGCTGTCCCACAGGCCGCTCCATTCGCTCGCCTCGGGATGTTCCATTCCGATCTCGATGCACACAAACTCACACGATATCATCAACGCGAACGCGCGACACTTTATTCGGCACTCCCGATACTCGCCCGCGTCCGATAATCATCATCAAGGGCGCGAATAACGCGACGCGACTTCGCTCCTTCGCAATTACGCCATCATTAATAACCGCCAAAATCAGCTTCGCGAGCTTCCATCGATATATTATGAAAGTCGCACGATCATCCTCGGATACTCTCAACGCTCGTTCACTCGCGATATTCGTTTATTTACGGTTAAAAACGCAAAAAATGCGGATCTGCACGACGATCTGCGTAGTTGCGTCTGACTCCGATTCGCGTATGACGTAAGCAATGGCGGAACTAACATGGCGGCCGAACCGGTGCGCATTAGTTTCTGCGCATGGCCATTACTACGCTCAGCGGTCGCGCGACTTTGAATTCTGAATATTGTCTACGGCTTTGATTAATAGCATATAATAATAAATATGTAAAGATTGAATCAATTAATCATATATAGTGGTCATATATGTAGATTTGCCCGAAGAAAGAGAAAAAATTGAGAGATATTTTTAGTTTTCTTTTAGTAAAGGATGTCTATTCATATCTATTCATATTCAGTCTTGTTTTTCTTTTCCTCTTTCGCGCGATTTCGATTCAATATATAATATAGAAAATGCACAGTATATTAGATTTATTTTTATATATTCACAACTATAATATTCGCGCGATCATTTTTTGACATTTTAATACTCATGACTCGTATACTTACATTGTACCTTGTTCTTGATGTTCATTTTTAATAGACGAATAAAGAGGAGCGAATATAGTCCATCTGACTGCGTGAAAATGACACGCAGTCTGACGTCTACGCGGTTTTCTTCGCGATGCATTTAATCACAAATTTAAATAAAAAAGAAACAATCAATTAGTAAATTAAATTACAATAGAAATGCAAAGAAAGAAAATTATTATGTCTAAAATAATAATTTAATTTGAAATACAAAATTAAAAGCTATATTAGAACCTAACTTTGTAAAAGCGCAATAAAACAATCAAATAGTAGTAACAATAATCAGAAATCAAAGTCACGCGAATGTTAAGAGCAATAATAGCTATAACATCTCTTTCACTCTTCTTTCTGATAATATAAATAATATAAATAAAAATATAAATATAATAATTTAATTAATAATAATTCATTATATAAAAATATTAGTATGTTCTCTCTTTCCGCGCTATTTTTTATTTATTTGATTATGTGTCTTCTTTTTCTTTTCAATCATTTTCATCATTTATTTATTGATTTATTTAATTTATTATAAGTCAGTCTTCTAAATTGCAAAACAAAATATTGTAGAATTTAACTTCGGAAAAGATTATGTTGTGATATTTTGATCATCGATACTTATTACAATATTTCTCTATAATATTAGAATATAATATTAGAATCAATATGTTTCGATTCAATGCTTTAAGTTTTCTCAATCTTTCTAAATACACAATTTAATCGAAAATCGATGAAATTATAGGGATTTAAATATAGGGATTAAAATATTAGGGATTTAAATATAGAGATTAAAATATTAAATAATCTTTGATAATTGTGATTTTTACGGACAATAATTATTATTTTAATACTTAGAGTCACAAATATATTACATCCGTGTCACTTTATCGTTCTTGACAATCTAAATATAACTTCGATTGTGAGAGAACATGAAGTAAAGCAATCGAATTATAGATGCAAATAATTAGCATAACGAAAAACTCCGTGATAAATTGTTTAATAAATAACGCGCGAATTTAAATTAATAAATTACAATATTTGTATAATTTAATATTCTACGTTAATGTATATTTTATAATATATAAAATGTTTCAGAAGGGAATTATCGAAAACACGGCGTTCGACTTTGACAATATAAAATATAAACAGGTAGCGCTCTATACATTACCGCTTTGTAATCATTCGCACGGTGACTCTCGAGTAATAAAGTTGTGGTGAGAAACGCTTCGTATATTGTATTTTTTTGTTAAACACGTTCATGATTAGTCTTGAAACATAATTTTCTATGAATATTAATAAATGTTAATTAATTAGAAATTAATTAACGACATGAAACAGTATAGCAACGATAAATCTTTATCGTATCGCAATCATTCATTACCGCGATTAAAAATTAAAACATGTTATACATAAAAAAGGATAAGAGATTATGTTGTGATATTTCGATCATCGATACTTATTGCAATATTTCATTATAATATTAGTAAATAATATTAGAATTAACTTTATTTCGACCAATGCGTTAAATTTTCTCAATCCTTATTAATAAAACAATATACAATTTAATCGAAAATTGATTAAATTATAGGGATCCAAAATATTAAATAATCACTTCGATAATTGCGATTTTTACAGACAATAATTATTATTTTAATATTTAGAATCACAAATATATTTCATCCGTGTTACTTTATCGTTTTCCTTGATAATCTAAATATAATTTAGGATGTGAAAGAACGCGAAGGTAAAACAATCGAATTACAGATGCACATAATTAGCATAACAAAAGGTTCCGTGATAAATTGTGTAATATATAATCAATTTTAATCAGTAAATTAAAATACTTCATTAACTTAATATTCTGCGTTAATGTATATTTTACAATTTATAAAATATTTCAACAAATTCAACACGGCGTTCGACTTTGGAAATATAAAATATAAACAGTAGCGCTCTATACGTTACCGCTTTGTCATCATTCGCACAGTGACTCTCGAGTAATAAAATTGTGGTGAGAAACGCTTCGTATATTGTAATTTTTTTGTTAAACACGATTATGATTAGTCTTGAAACATAATTTGCTATGAATATTAATAAATGTTAATTAATTAAAAATTAATTAACGACATGAAACTGTATCGCAACAATAAATCTTTATCGAATCGCAATCATTTATTACTGGGAACAAAAATTGAAACACGGGATACGTAAAAGAGGATAAAAAAATTAATTATGTTACGATATCGATCAATGATGCTTATTGTAACATTTCTTTAACAATATTAGAATTAACTATAATATATTTCGATCAATGCGTTAAATTTTCTCAATCCTTGTTAATAAAACAATGTACAATTTAATCGAAAATCGATTAAATTATAGGGATCCAAAATATTAAATAATCACTTCGATAATTGAGATTTTTACAGAAAATAATTATTATTTTAATATTTAGAATCACAAATATATTTCATCCGTGTTACTTTATCGTTTTACTTGATAATCTAAATATAATTTCGATGTGAGAGAACGCGATGTAAAACAATCGAATTATAGATACAAATAACTAGCATAACGAAAGGTTCCGTGATAAATTGTTTAATATGTAATCAATTTTTATCAGTAAATTAAAATACTCCATTATCTTAATATTCTGCGTTAATGTATATTTTACAATTTATAAAATATTTCAGCAAATTATCGATAACACGGCGTTCGATTTTGGAAATACAAAATATAAACAGTAGCGCTGTATATGTTATCGCTTTGTCATCATTCGCACAGTGACTCTCGAGTAATAAAGTTGTGGTGAGAAACGCTTCGTATATTGTAATTTTTTTGTTAAACACGTTTATGATTATTCTGGAAACATAATTTGCTATGAATATTAATAAATGTTAATTAATTAGAAATTAGAATTTAGATAGAATTAACTATATTTCGACCAATGCTTTAAATTTTCTCAATCCTTATTAATTAAACAATATACAATTTAATCGAAAATCGATGAAATTATAGGGATTTAAAATATTAAATAATCACTTTGATAATTGCGATTTTTACGGACAATAATTATTATTTTAATATTTAGAATCACAAATATATTTCATCCGTTTACTTTATAATTCTACTTGATAATTTAAATATAATTTGGGATGTGAGTGAACGCGAAGTGAAACAATCGATTTATAGAAGCAAATAATTAGCATAACAAAAACTGCGTGAATTGTATGATTAATAATTAATTTTAATCAATAAATTAAATATTTTCATAATTTAATATTTTACGTTAATGTATATTTTATAATATATAAAATATTTCGGCAACAAATTATCGATGACACAATGTACGATTTTGGCAATATAAAATATAAACAGTAGCGCGATATACGGTGCCACTTTGTCATCATTCGTACGGTGACTCTCGAGTAATAAAGTAGTCGTAAGAAACGCTTTGTATATTGTAATTTTTTTATTAAACATGATTACAATTAGTATGGAAACATAATTTACTATAAATTTTAATAAAAATTAATTAATTAAAAATTAATTAAGGACATGAAACAGTATAGCAACGATAAATCTTTATCAAATCGCAATTATTGATTACCGCGATTGAAAATTGAAACAGGTTATACATAAAAGAGGATAAGAGATTATGTTGTGATATTTCGATCATCGATACTCATTACAATATTTCTCTATAATATTAGAACATAATATTAGAATCAAATATATTTCGATTCAATGCTTTAAGTTTTCTTAATTTTTCTAAATACACAATTTAATCAAAAATCGATGAAATTATAGGAATTTAAAATATTAAATAATCACTTCGATAATTGCGATTTTTACGAACAATAATTATTATTTTAATATTTAGAATCGCAAATATATTTCATCCGTGTTACTTTATCGTTGTACTTGATAATCTAAATATAATTTGGGATGTGAGTGAACGCGAAGTGAAACAATCGATTTATAGAAGCAAATAATTAGCATACCAAAAACTGCGTGAATTGTATGATAAATAATTAATTTTAATCAATAAATTAAATACTTACATAATTTAATATTTTACGTTAATGTATATTTTATAATATATAAAATATTTCGGTAACGAATTATCGATAACACGATGTTTGATTTTGGCAATATAAAATATAAACAGTAGGGCGCTATACGGTGCCGCTTCGTCATCATTCGTACAGTGACTCTCGAGTAATAAAGTAGTGGTAAGAAACGCTTTGTATATTGTAATTTTTTTATTAAACATGATTACAATTAGTATGGAAACATAATTTACTATAAATTTTAATAAAAATTAATTAATTAAAAATTAATTAGCGACATGAAACAGTATAGCAACGATAAATTTTTATCAAATCGCAATTATTGATTACCGCGATTGAAAATTGAAACAGGTTATACATAAAAGAGGATAAGAGATTATGTTGTGATATTTCGATCATCGATACTTATTACAATATTTCTCTATAATATTAGAACATAATATTAGAATCAAATATATTTCGATTCAATGCTTTAAGTTTTCTCAATCTTTCTAAATACACAATTTAATCGAAAATCGATGAAATTATAGGGATTTAAAATATTAAATAATCACTTTGATAATTGTGATTTTTACGGACAATAATTATTATTTTAATACTTAGAATCGCAAATATATTTCATCCATGTTACTTTATCATTGTACTTGATAATCTAAATATAATTTGGGATGTGAGTGAACGCGAAATAAAACAATCGATTTATAGAAGCAAATAATTAGCATACCAAAAACTGCGTGAATTGTATGATAAATAATTAATTTTAATCAATAAATTAAATACTTACATAATTTAATATTTTACGTTAATGTATATTTTATAATATATAAAATATTTCGGTAACGAATTATCGATAATACGATGTTTGATTTTGGCAATATAAAATATAAACAGTAGCGCGATATACGGTGCCGCTTTGTCATCATTCGTACGGTGACTCTCGAGTAATAAAGTAGTGGTAAGACTCGTTTCGTATATTATAATTTTTTTACTAAACATGATTACAATTAGTATGGAAACATAATTTACTATAAATTTTAATAAAAATTAATTAACTAAAAATTAATTAGCGACATGAAACAGTAATGCAACGATAAATCTTTATCGAATCGCAATCATTCATTACTGCGATTAAAAATTGAAACAGATTATGCATAAATGAGTATAAGAGATTATGTTTTGATATTTCGATGATCGATGCTTATTATAATATTTCTTTATAATATTAGAATATAATATTAGAATTAAATATATTTCAACCAATGCTTTAAATTTTCTCAATTTTTGTTAATTAAATACACAATTTAATCGAAATCTTATTATGTAAATTTAAATTTATATATTATATTTCAAAATAAATTCCAAATTATATATATATATTATATTACATATTATATATTATATTATTAAATGGAATGAGAGTAAAGGATTTGAGAGCTTTTACTCTCACTCCATTTAATTATTTTTTATAGAGAGCTTATTAATTACAATTATTATATTATATTATATTATATATAAAAAAAATTATATATAATATAACCCTCCCATGGGGTACACCTTGTCGTGGTGGGAGGGCTTAGTACTTGGATGGTGCCTTGAGATTTATTTTAAATTTTTCTATTTACGATAAATCTTATGGTGTCTGAAAGGGAAGCGAAGTACCCTTTCGCGTCGTCGGTGCCGTCAACGTGCCGCGGACGGCTGCGCTTCGTAACCGCGTTTTCGCGTTATAGTACTCTCGCGTTATCGCGTTTTCGCGTTTTCAAAATCCCAATTTCGTTTTTGTCAACGAGTCTCTCCTTCCGACGCCAACTAACTGGGATGTTTCATCGAGTCGTTGCTTTGCGACGTACTCGCGCCTTGTGCAACGTGGCACTTGGTGATGCCGGCCGCGCAGAACGTATGTCCAGTACAAAATGTACATGGGCGCGCGGGTTCGATGCTTCGCGCTCGATCGGCTTAGTGATGAACACGCTCTGCTTCGTCAATTGATTTGGCCCGAATCGGTTAGAACTCGATCGATTGTTCGAAATGGTCGTCAATGGGTCCCTTCTCTTTGCTCGTCTACTCTACAGCCATACGCCTAGCGTGTGTTAACCCTGTCGAGGAGTCGAGTGGATTCCCCTAGGCACGATTTTCGCTCGGTAAAAGGGGTTGCCTCCCCATTTTCTAAATTGCTGAATGTTAGCTTTTAAAAAATGTGGGTATCCTCTTCTTTTACCGTCTATCAGCCTTGTGTACTGCGCTAGTGATATAGCATCCGTGCGGGTCACTTGAAATCGTGCTTAGCGGGTCCAGGTTCGATACGAGATAGGATAATTATGCGCGAAAAAGAGCTGGTGAACTTTATTTTCCTCTATTCCGTCAATCGTTTCGTCTTCTTTCCGGTTCGGGCCTAATCTTTGCTCGTTGTATCGTTGCATTCCCGACCTGTTGGCTCGAAATTGATTCTCGCGAAATGAAATGGGATTTTCGGTCGTACCGAAACCGGGAGTGTCGGACAAAGTATATATATATTAAATATATACATCGCGCGAAAATTTTTAATCGTACCGAATTAGTGCGGGAGTGCCGTTTAGTATCGCGCGTAAAATAACGAAAATAGCGATATAAAAATATCGCTCGTGAGTGCGGGAGTGCCGTTGAAAGTATCGCGCGTCAACAACATGAGAGGAGGAGGAGGCCTGGGAGAGGCATCTTGCATCGGCGGAGCAACCTGATGGTGAATATTTATTATTTGTATATCAATTGTTATAAATCGTACGCATAATAATTCGATCTTATTATTTAAATGAATTAAAGAGAAAATTAGAGAGAAAGATTTTTATAAAAGTTATATAAAACTTTTTAAAAAACTTTCTTAAAAAACAGTTTTAAAATTTTATAAAAATTTTCCACATGCGTTTATCTCTGCTTATTATTTTACACATCGGATATAAAATTCCGCGCGATAAAAATTTTTTGAAATATTGATTGCATTTTGTGAGCATTAATATAAATGAATTTTATATTTGTATGTTACAGACAACTAGCTTCGATAACAACAACTCCGCTGTTGCGCATCAGTGCCGGTGAGTGAGAAAAACTTTTTTTTAACTTTAAGGTAACGGATTCGTAGAGATTGTAGATATAGATTGTAGATTGTAGATTGTAGATTGTAGATTGTAGATTGTGAATTGTAGAGTAAGTCCGTTGCCTTAAAATGGATGAGCTAGGATAGGATTAAATTAAATAACTTTTAATAAATTCTTTCGAAATGCTTTGCATCTATTACGAAAATATATTGAAGTATTAATTTAAAAAAGAGAATCAAGAAAAGAAATTTTTTTTTGTAAAGACTTGATTAGTTTATTAAATCAAGAGCACGCATTAATAATTTTAACAATTTTATCAATTTTTGATACTACTTTATTCTTACAACGCGCACTTATTTTATTCTAATTTCTTATATCATAGCTCATCCATTGTAGAATTTGTTTGTAGATATTGTTTTTAAATTTTACTTTAACTTAAAATAAAGCCAAACGATTAATTAATTAAATAATTTGTAATATCATAAAAGTTATACACATACATGAATTTTATATTTTATTAGAAAATGTAGTATATAGAAATTTGTAGTAATTTGGCTTTATTTGAGTTAAAATAAAGTTATATTCAAATATTTAAGAAACGATCGTAAAATCGAGCGATCGTTACGATGAGCGTGAAATATTTACGCTCATTTGCCGGTAATTAATCGGCAAAAGAAGGAGTGTTTATCTCCTTTTTCGATCTCTGATTAGAGATCGAGCGAGAAATTGGCCAGGATCAACGAAAAGTAAGTTCAACTGGCCTGAAGAAAAGCTTTACGTACAATAGTACGTAATGTCGGACATTTATTCACGCGGTTAGGGCATGCGGTTAGAGAATGTAATTAGGGCACATAATTAAAATATACGTGATTAGAGATAGGCTTTTCTCGAATAATTTCACTTAATCGAGAAATAGGATTGTTAGGGCTATTAGGTGATCATTAAGATTTTTTAATTTTCCATTCAAAAAGTAGAGGATTGTTAGGGCTATTATGTGATTAATTTAGCTGATTTTATATTATGTATCTTTTAAGGAATCAGGAAATGTAGGTTTAAATAATATTAGGGATAACAGATTAATAAATATTTCAATAATTATATTATTAATATTAAGAATTTTTAAGGGATCAATACTTTTTGAGTATTTTTTTTATAAGTATTTTATTTATATAAAAAAAATTAGGATAAAAATTAAATTGTTAACACTCAATAATTTTTATATAGTAATACGAATTTTTTGTGAAATTTTATGTATTTATGTAATATGAAATTTATGTACTTTTATATAATACGAAATTTTATATATGTGAAAAATTTTAAATACAAATTTATATATTAAGATATTTTTTTAGTTCAATATGGATAAATTTAGCATATTATTTATAAATTTATAAGTTATTTTTAAATATGTGAATTGAATAATTTAAAATAGATAAATAATGAGTAGAAATTATAGAAAAGGATTTATTATTAAAATTTACAAAAAATTTTAATTTAAATAATATTTTTAAATAATAATTTTTAGAAAATTTATATATTTATTTATTTATATATTTAAGGTTTTAATTTAAATAATAATTTTTATAAAATTTATATATTTATATACTTATATATATATATATATTTAATAAATAAAAAATTTATGTATTATATATATATATATATATATATATATATATATTTATGTATATATTTAAGGTTTTAGTTTAAATAATAATTTTCATATAAAATTTATATATTTATATATATATTTATGTATTTATGTATTTAAAATTTTAATTTAAATAATATTTTTTATAAAATTTCTATATTTATATATATTTTAAGAGTAATTTCGTTAATTGTATTTCATTAATTATATTTATATAAATTTATCTAAATAAAACTTATATTATTAAAGTTTAATATTGAAGATATTAAGAAAAATATTTTTTTAGATATCTGTGAATATTGTATATATATGAATAGAAACTTGTATATATATATTGTATATTGTATATATATGAATAGAAATTTAATTATATGTGTTATATATTATTGTATATATTGTATATATATGAATAGAAATTTAATTATATGTATTATATATTATTTTTATAATGAAATTATATTTTATTATTAAACTGTATAAATTAAAGAAGTAGAATGAAATAAATCATTAAAATTTTTTTAATATTCCTTTTAAGAAATAGGATAGTAGTTTGTTAGGACCACCGCATATAATGCTCCTTATGAACACGGTTCCGGGAGCTCGAACGTTGGAAGACTAAGGCCCGATTGCACCAACGTTATTTCAGCTTTAAGCGGGACTTAAATATATGTCTGTTTTTATCTTTCTTTCTTTCTAAATAAATAAATTTAGTTGGTGCAATCGGGCCTAAGGAAAGGCGCGTGGGGTTTTTAGTTGGTAGTCCCTGCCGTTAAAATGGCGGCGGGGAGAGCCCAACACTACCCTGACGGGACCGCTAAATAGGTCCCGCCGGGGTGTGCATAAGGAGCATTTTCCCCACGTAAAAAAAAAAAAAAAAAAAATTGTTAAATTATGTTGTATTACATTTCAAATTAGATTATATTTTACATTAACTTTTGTATTAAACTCTATAGTTGAAAGAAAATAAAAATTTGTGTCTTTAAAATATATATTGTAGCTAGAGCAATCTTTAATCTTATGACATGTATAGTTAGAGAACAAATTCAAAATTAAAGTTCATTGTTATAATTGACACTTCCTAAAGGTGGGATATGAAAAACAAGGAGTTTTTTTTTGTTTGGTATTATATCTATCACACAAATATATCTATAGATCAATTTTTCAATAAAATTCTTGATGTCATAAAGTCAGGTATTTATTAATAATATTACTTTTGTCTAAGATGTCATTATAATGATTATAATGATTTAAGTATATAATATTATACAAAGCCAAATTTACATATAATATATGTACATATTTACATTATTTTCTGTAATAAGGAAAGTAAAGTTTGACATCTTTCTTTCACCTACAACAGAATTTAATTATTGCATATATATATATTGGGAATGTAAAATATATAATTATATAGATAATTTTAGAGATAAAAATTTTACCTGATCGACAGTACGGTTTTTTAATTTTTCACTAATTAATAAAAATGAATTTTCAGAATATTCCTTCTTAACACTTTGTAGTAGAATCATATCTTCTTGACGCGTCCATGGTTTATTATTTGTTAAATCAGAATTTAATTGGATATTATTTTCAATTTTTTCAACGACTGCTGTTTCTGTATCTACTGTTTTACAGTCTGAGAACAAAAAGTTGACATTCTTCAAATTTTTATTACTTTTTCTATAAAATTTTGCTATTAATATAAGTTTATATATAACTTACTTAAATCGCAATCAGCATTGCTGCTTGCAGCAGTTTGTGTAATTATTTCAGTACTTGATGAATTATCTTGCACTGACGATTGCATATAACTATTGGTTTCGGTTTCTACATTCGTTTTCTCATGCTCCATGATATCAAGTTCATTATGTTCTATTGAGATATCAATTTCTTCAGTCTTTCTTTCTCGCTTATTCCTGCAGTGAGATATCCGTATTCTTTTATTCGCAATTGCGTCGTCTACAGTGCCTATTCTTTTCAAATTTTTCTTTTCTGCTTTAATTGCAAGTTTGACACTCTTTTTAGACTTTGCTACTATTTTTTCATTGTCTTCATTATCTTTTAATGGTGAATACTTTGTAATACTTTGCTTCTGACAAATTTCTTCGGGACTAGAATCATTCTTTGATGATTTCCGTCGTTTTTTAGATGAAATTGGTGGAGCGACTTTATCAGCAATTTTTAAAGATACACGTGCAATATTTTCTAATTTTTCCTGATGCTCTCCAGGAAATGTAATTTTTGCAGGTCGCAATCCCTCAGGTGTTTGAAGATAAATTCTTCCATTAAGAAACTATAAAAAGAAACATGGAAAAAATGTTAATTGAATCTTTATAAAAAAAGAAACATAAAATGATATGAAAAAATACAGAAATTATACAATTAGATCTAAAGGCATACATACCCGTGTACCACAGGAAACACAATGTTCTGAATTATTTTTAAGATTTGGATCATCTATGTTATGACAATCACATTTACAATTTTCCCCACCATATGGATCTTCCTGGTATGATGCTGTGGGTAATTCTATATTTTCATATAATTCTGGTGCATTTTCGATATAAGTAATATTTTTATCATAAGGTCCTAATGGACATGTCAAGTTTTCAAACATATGAGGTACAAATAAGCTGCCAAAAATATTAAAAATAAGTTTTATACACAATTATAGTTATATTTGTTTCATATCTTATGAATAATAGTAATATAAATAAATTAAATAGATTTTTAATTGGGGTATTTTGTTTTAAAATGTTTAATTATTATATAAAATGTTAAATTATTTTTTTTATTTATTTTTATAAATAAATATTGTATATATTATAAAACGATATATTTTTAAATATATGAATGCGCCGATTTGTATTTTTCTAATCTAAATGAATTTGTATATCTATATTGCGCAGATTTTATGACACAAAAAAATATCAATTCTTCGTTATTAATGAAATCTGTTATTAAAATTTTGTGTAATTTATAATACCTGCAATCCTCATGCAATATTTATGTTCTTTGAGATTATTTGTATATAAAATACATATAGAGAAAGTCATAATTACCTTTCAGGAGGCTTTGCAGTAGGTAAAACTTGCAAGAATAAATCCATAATGAGTGGATGGCCTTTAAAGACTGGACTCATAACGGTATGAATAGTTTCTAGAGTCGTATGTGGATCAGACGAAAGTTGTGTGATCGCCTGCATCATTTTTGCTATTCGTGATGGTTGCTTAGCGAAATATATTTGCGCAATATGAACGAAATCATTCATTTTTTGTAACATCATATACTCTATGGATTTACCAATCATCGTGGCTTGATGCGGCTTTAAGAATAACAGAAAATCTGTACACATTTCTGGGTAATTTTGCAATTTTTTACAAACATCTTGATATAATCTGATTGTGAGTATATCTTTTTTAATTGTGTTATCTTGTATTTCTTTATTTGCTGCAAATTCAGGAAATGGTGGGTCAATCACTGTTTGGTTAATACTTTCTAATTTTTCACTATAATCTAAATACAGCTTTATCACATTTTTAAATATTTCTGGATTATTAGACTCCAATGTTAAATGTAACTTTTGAAGATATGATGCTGCAAATTCTAAAAAAAATGAATACAGATTAGAAAAATACAAAAATTTTATTTTCATAAAATTATTATAATTTAACAGGCTTACTTTTTTCACGATCCTCTTCGGTCAATGGGTTTTCAGCTTTTAATAATCTTTTAATAATTTCCAGTTCTCTAGTTTGTTTAGCTTTTTTTCTACTTATAGAATCTTTTATTATTGTAGTACTAGCTAGCATTAATTCTGCTATCTCTTCCTCATTATCCTATGCAAAAATCAAATTAAGTAAAAATAATTTAAGTAAAGATAAGTTAACATTTTTTTTAATGTAATAAAATAGAACTCACAACTTTTGACACAGTACAATGTTCGTCATTATTTTTATCTGTGGTGTCTTTTTCTTTAGATTTTAATGTATTGCAATTAGCCAAACTTTTTGAACTTAAAACTTGTGCCATCAATTTCATATTTTGTGCACTTCTTGTTTTTGCCAATCGAGGTGTAGTTTTGCGTATTTGTGGTAATCCTGACATATTTTGTGATGTATCTTTGGATATTTTAGAGTTTTCAACTGATATATTATTTAATTTAGTATTATTTTTTTGTTCATTTGATAATTTATCCATCTGCACCACTTTTGAATCAACAGTACCTGTTTTTACAGAATGCAAATTCTTATTAGATTTACTTATTTCTGTTCCCGCAGTTTGTATATTATTATCGATTATTTGTTTTTCACCATTATCATCAATTGGTTTAGAATTTTTTTTCATAGTAAAGTTATTTGTCTTATCAATAGTTGAGATTTTTGGATTTACAGTTGCAGGTAATATTTTCGGTAATATATTTACAACTGGATTTCTTAACGGATGATTACTAGAGACACTAGGATACGATTTCATTATTGCATTCATGTTAATCCATTGTTTTTCAAAATTACTGCTTAAATCAAGTATATAATTACTTTTCAATAAATTATTTTTGTATTCTTTTTGCTGTAATAATAAATATACAATTATCATTAAATATCATGTAAGACGAATTATTTAAGCTACAGTTATTACATGTATGTTATTACATATATTATAAATAAAATTTTGCATATCAAATATCATATCAAATATCTTTTTAGATATAAGCAAAATCATAATTGTTATATACTTACATTACGGAGATATTTTTGCCATCTTAAAGGTAAAAGATTTATTGGCTGATCTTTTGGAGCTTTAGGCTTATTATCAAGTGTTATGCGATGTATTATTCTAGGAGCACAACCTTTCTCAAAATAATGCTACAATAAAATTAATACAATAATATATTTAACTATAATTACAATATAAACCTGGAAAAAAATTATTCAGTGCATACCTTAATCGGATTTTCATCTTTAGAAACGCGGCGTTTTCTGATATGATGTAATATTCCTTGTGCATCTCTACATGGTAACAGATAATAACAAATAAGTTGAGCAGCATCAACTAATAGAATTTTCTTTGTGCGAAGCTTTCTTGGTCTAGATGCAACAAATGGTAAAAATTGTTCTATGCCCAATGCAATTAAACTGAAAATTAATAGAATAGAATAAAATTACATATTAGAATATAATAAAATAACATATTTAGTACATTTACTTTTCTTCTGCTCTTGAATATGTAGATTTTAAAAGTTTGGTTCCACTCCTGAAAGGCATTTGTGGCAAAAGTTCTGGATACATGAGAGCTTTACTTTCGACAAGTATTTTTTCTACTTCAGGAAGAAATTCTTCAACATATATTCGCCTATTTGTATGACACATTTTAGTTTTAGCAATATTATCTGTTATACTCTGTTTGAAATCTGTGTAGAATTGTGTGTCAGAAAACTTATTTTCCCAAGTTGATACTAATTTCAAAGCTTCTTCCAAGTTCTCTGCATTAAATGCAGAATTTGGCCCGTAACTTAAATATCTAAAATATTTATCACAATTCTGTGATTTTTATTCGACTTGTCAGTTTCTAGTGTATTATGTTTTTTCTTATCTTTTCCTCATACCTTAAACTATTCAAGTTCTGTTTACATGTTTTTGCTAGTGGATGGTAATCCGGATGCATGTAACTCATAACAAAATGCTGTGCCATTAATTGTACATGTTGCCGAAATTGTGTGGCTAATAAAAGACGTTGTTCGAAATTAACTAATTTTGGTAATTCGGGTTCTGCAAGTACCGGTAAAAGATCCACCATAGAGGAGTTCTAAAAATATGAAAATATGAAAGTTCAATTATATTGCTGCCTCTTAATATATAATATAAATAATTTTTTTACCATAGTATTAGTTTCAATTGGTGGGGTTATATTATCTGGAATCTTTTTTTTTCTTGATATTTCTTCTTCTTGTGTTGAGAACATAGGAGTTAATTCAAGTAATTCTGCAATTAAATCATATTGTTCTTTACGAGGAACTTCTACTGCTTTATCTGTCCTGAGTTCTTCCTTGTCCACTATTAATATTTATTAAAGATCAATTACAATCATATTATATCAACAAAGAAAATAAAAGACTAAAATATAAAGAAAAATTATTTTACAATACATACATAAATCTGTTTCTTCATCCTCTAAAATATTGTATTCTGGATCTGCTTCTGGATCATCTTCTATGGTTGGTTCTTGTGTTAAAGGTTGTGTAAATTCTTTTAAAAAGTTATCCCAATCTTCATCAAGTTCAACATCCAAATCAATCATATCTGCAGTTATGTCAGGTGGTAAAAATGCTTGTTCTATCTCTTCCAAAGAAGTTTTACTCAAAGATAATTTAGAGCGTGTTCTCTGACCAATACTTTCTTCCTCCGTTGCAACATGTGGAACACTGAAATATATTTGTCAATTGTTATTAAAATGAAATGACAATATTAGGAAGCAACTTGAGAAGCTTCAATTTAATCAATTAAATTACTTTCTTTATAATATTGTATATTTAAATATGGTTGCAATATAAATCTCTTTCTCACATACATTGGTACTTTAAAAATTCCTTCAGGATCATATTGTATATCTGATAATTTCTGTTGTTCAGGACAAACTACATTCCTATTATTTATTGCTACTGATTGTTGTAATTCCATATCATTAATCGCTGTATTTTCTACTTCTCTGTCATCATCACTCTCTGTGTGTTTATCATGATCAGGATTATATTCTTCATCAGACGAATCTTCTGGCAGTTCTTCTTGAATCAAAGCTTGAACTTCTGATGAAGCTTTTTGTGTTGTAGTGATAGGCCATGGTATATTGACCTGTGCAGCTGCCAATTTTCTATAAGAAATAAGCTAAAAATTATATCCATGCATACAGATAAAATATCCATTATATATACGAATAATAAAATTAACGATACATACTTAGCTTTAGCTCTTGTGAGTTTGGGACCAAAGTTAACATCATCTTCTGTATCTTGAAGCCATTTTTGTAACATTGTCATTAAATGTTCATAAGGGAGCACGTGTTTTAATATATTTTTTACATTAGTGGCAGTTAAATTGGTTTTGGCAGCTTTGGCATCGAGTTGTCTCTCAATCTCTTCTTCCATTTTATTAAGTACCGATGCTTCTGCTTCTTCAATAGCTTCTCTTTTATGCTTGCTAGACGGCTCATAATTGTCAACCTCGGATATATCTATTTGTAAATCTGCGTTTTCGGAATCGGTAGAATTTTCGCTATCAACATCGTTGAAATCGAAATTAATCGAAAAAGACAAATTGCATTTTCTGGGTGATTCAATGAGTGAAATGGAGGATGCCGATGTGTCAGCATCATTTTGCACAATAAGTTTACTCGTAGATTTCTCCATTTCTTTTTTTTTAATAAAGGTAATTTTTAAAATCTATAGCGATGATTGTAAATTCCAACTGCAATCTTATTTCTCTGGAATCGTCACTATCTCGAATGTGCATAATAAAACAGTATAACATGTCTCCGATGTTTTCAAATGCTGATCGCTGAATTCGCTGATCGCGTGCGACCACTGATACTGAAAGGTTAATCCATCTGTTTTGCTTGCACTTTCTACACTTTAAGGTCTGTTCGTTAAGGTGCGGCCTCATTGACGCTAAAAAGTAGCGTCAACCATTGGTTGAACAAAGAGGTAAGTATACTTACCTCTTTGTTCAACCAATGGTTGACGCTACTTTTTAGCGTCAATGAGGCCGCACCTTTACGGTGCAATTTCATTGACGCTAGAAACCAGCGGCAAATTAAAATCACTAGACTTTCTCTAGATATGGCGTCAATAAAATAAAGTTCAAACAGTTTCAACTTTTTCAGTGTGTAAAGATGCGGCCTCATTGACGCTAAAAAGTAGCGTCAACCATTGGTTGAACAAAGAGGTAAGTATACTTACCTCTTTGTTCAACCAATGGTTGACGCTACTTTTTAGCGTCAATGAGGCCGCACCTTAAAGCGGCCTTTTCATTGACGCTACTTTTTAGCGTCAATGAAATTGCACCTTAACAGTTGGCAGCCCTACGAGATAGGCTGTGCAGCACTGCGCGTATATAAAATAAATTTGAAATCGCTTCTAGCCTAATCATCTTCACGCGATCGACTTTATTTGAATTGCACGGCATCGCATCGAATTATGATGCGGCGCCGATTTGTTCGAACGTAATTCGGGACATCGCGATGCTGTATAAGCGTCGAATGAGCACGAATTGTCACACAAATATGATAAATCACATCTACTCACCGTTCACCGGCTGTTCCACAGGCCACTCCACTCGCTCGCCTCGGGACGTCCCATTCCGATCTTGATGCACACGATATCATCAACGCGAACGCGCGACACTTTATTCGGCACTCCCGATATTCGCTCGCACCCGATAATCATCATCAAGGGCGCAAATAACGCGACGCGACTTCGCTCCATCTTCGCGATCGCGCTATCACTGAACTGTGAAAAATAGCTGTCGCGCACTTTCACCGACATATTATGAAAGTCGCGCGATCATCCTTGGACACTTTCGACGCTCTTTCACTCGCGATATTCGTTTAAAAACGGTTAAAAGACGTGAAAAATGTGGACGTACGACGATCCGTGTAACTGCGTATGACTCCGATTCACGTATGACGCGTATGACGTAGCAGTGACGCGTATGACGTAGCGACACGCGCTAACATGGCGGCCGAACCAGTGCGCAGAAACGAATGCGCTTCGGCCGCCATGTTAGCGCGTCACTGCTACGTCATACGCGTCATACGTGAATCGGAGTCATACGCAGTTACACGGATCGTCGTACGTCCGCATTTTTCGCGTCTTTTAACCGTTTTTAAACGAATATCGCGAGTAAAAGAGCGTCGAAAGTGTCCAAGGATGATCGCGCGACTTTCATAATATGTCGGTGAAAGTGCACGACAGCTATTTTTCACAGTTCAGTGATAGTGCGATCGCGAAGATGGAGTGAAGTTGCGTCGCGTTATTTGCGCCCTTGATGATGATTATCGGATGCGAGCGAACATCGGGAGTGCCGAATAAAGTGTCGCGCGTTCGCGTTGATGATATCGTGTGCATCAAGATCGGAATGGGACGTCCCGAGACGAGCGAGTGGAGCGGCCTGTGGAACAGCCGGTGAACGGTGAGTAGATGTGATTTATCATATTTGCGTGACAATTCGTGCTCATTCGACGCTTATACAGCATCGCGATGTCCCGAATTACGTTCGAACAAATCGACGCCGCATCATAATTCGATGCGATGCCATGCAATTCAAATAAAGTCGATTGCGTGAAGATGGTTAGGCTAGAAGCGATTTCAAATTTATTTTATATACGCGCAGTGCTGCACAGCCTATCTCGTAGGGCTGCCAACTGTTAAGGTGCAATTTCATTGACGCTAAAAAGTAGCGTCAATGAAAAGGCCGCTTTACACACTGAAAAAGTTGAAACTGTTTGAACTTTATTTTATTGACGCCATATTTAGAGAAAGTCTAGTGATTTTAATTTGCCGCTGGTTTCTAGCATCAATGAAATTGCACCTTTAGGGTGCGTTTTCACTTGACGCTAAAAAGTAGCGTCAACCATTGGTTGAACAAAGAAGTAAGTAGTTGCTTCATTGTTTAACCAATGGTTGACGCTACTTTTTAGCGTCAAGTGAAAACGCACCCTTACACGTGTTTCATTTCTTAAATCGATGCTCCTGGGTTGCTTTCTAAAATTTACTGCTTGGAGTAAAGTAGTGTTTGATTAACCAATCAGAACAAAGAAATTTCTGTTTCTTTTATTATGATTGGTTACTCAAATGCTATTCTACCAAGGAGTAAATTTTAGAACGCTATCATGTTTAGTTGTTATAACAAGACAAAAGAAAGGTTATAACATGTAATTTTTTCTCTATTAATTAATAAACTCGCAAATATATAAAAAAGAAATATCTCGTTAGCGATATATATTTGTATAAACTTTATGATATCTTGAGAAGGATTATTAATGTGATAATTGAAAATCTAAGAAAAAGTAATAAAGGCGTACAAAACAATCATGTCGTGCGATTTGAGATTTCCTCGAAAAATTACAAAATCTAATGTGGTATATAATTTGTTTAGCATAGCTATGATAATTTTAAAATTTAATTGCACAAATATATACATGTACTGTGATTAACTTTTTAGGAAAAAGCTATAAAAATGATAAAAACGAAACAAAAGATTGAAAAAAAACGTCAAAAATATTTGAGAAAAATGGCAACGGATAAAAAAAATAGAAAGGAAATGAAAGAAATGGAGATAAAAATCGATAAAAATTTTCAGAAGGATGTGGAAGAAATGGCAAATGATAAAGAACATCAGGAGGATATGAATGAAATAGCAAACGATCGTAAAACCCATTATTGCAAGAGTTTTCAGGGGGGTAAGAAAAATGGAACATCACTCGTAGGATTTTCAAAAAGTCTGGCACTGTCGGAGATGCAATCGTACATCAATCGTCAAGATTGGAAACATGCGTTAAGTTTATTTCCTAAACTTCTGGAATATCCAGTTGAATTGGAACCTTTAGTATGGCGATATGCACTTATCATTTTATTACACACAAATGATCCGTCACATCTCCGACAATTTTTCGAGCAATGTATAGATAACTGTAATTTAGATAATGGAATATTCTTGAGAAGACTACTGTCATTGCCTCTTGAGGAATGATTGGATTTCAAAATAGTCTAGTAGCATTATATCATTCATGTTAAGTCAGTATGTAACATTTGTGTTACGTACAAAAACCTTTGTACAATAAATTTATTACATACAATTATATACTACATATTCTGCTATTTATACATTCACATCCTCATCTTTAATAATAATACAGTGGTTATTTATATATAATGTCAAGGCTATACATTCCACTTGATAATTGCAACATTCATAAACATCATTTATTAGTTTTCAATGTATACGATAAAGAAATGATCCAATTAACATTGCAATATCAAATCGAACGTAATCTAAAAGAAAGCAACTTGTGAAATTATTACAAGTATTGTACAGAAAGATGTATCTTTTATATGTAATAGTCTTTGCTTACTCTTTCACCCACTCATTCTTATTTTCTATCTACATCTTGCTGATGATTTTATGAGAAAGACATATGATAATAGCTATATTATTAATTATATAATAGCTCAATCCAAAGATACACACTATTTACAGATATTTTTTGATCACTTATTCAAACTATTGCGCACGATTTACTGAAGATTCTTAAAAAAAAAATGTATTGATTCAATAAAAGAGATTAATTTTTATATGATAACTTGTCGATCTGATTGAAGCAAAACATATAAAAAATATGTTATTAATTTTAATATATAAATTTTATATGTTTACAAAACAAAAATGTTATGTTTTACAAAATGTTATGTTTTACAAAAAAATAATGTTTTAATAGAAACAATACTACTTTCTTAATATGAATTAATATAATGACAAACTTAAATATATAATAATTATTTTATATATATCTAAAATTTCATTATTTTTCACATAACTGAAAAAATAAAAACAATATAGTTAATATAGTAATAATTAAGAAAGTCGTATTTGTCTTATAGATTATGAAAATTCATATTCCTCAATATACAATGAATATGTTTTTTCTTAACAAATAATTTCAAACTATTTTGTAGAATTAATAATATTTCTACTTAGCGATTTGGTTTAATCAACGCTACAAAACTATACACTTAATACTAACATTGTTCCAGAATGGTAACAGTAATAAAGAACGTAAGGCAACAGAATTCATATGCCAAACATTAACAAACATATTAACATTGTTACTTCGATATGTCGATATGCGATATTTTTTTTTATTTTCTTGATATAATGCATCCAATAACGCACGATTGTTGATAATGATGATGATGATCGAACTTACAATGCGCGTGTCGGGTTGTTGCAGCAACAGTAATAAATACATGGATGAAAAAGAGCTCGGTAAGATGAATGCTGGTCAATCGAGCGGTAAATGAACACGAGAATCGTTAGCTGCTAATTTAACGAGTGTTTTCTTTACCCTAAGAATGGGTAATCTGGCTGCTGGTTTCCCATGCCAACACTCTCGCATTAATTTTCCCATCCCGGCTAATGTCTGAAAAAAAATTAGCATTTATTTCAATTATTCATGTAATAAATAATGCAAACTCAATTTTTTTAACTTAGATATACATATATATATATATATATATATATATATATATATATATATATATATGTATATGTATATACACATGAATATTTCTCTGACAAATGCTTGAAAAAAAAATTTACCGGATCGGAATGCCATCTATTAGGCAGCGGTGGTCTTCGCTGATCAAACGAGATTAATTTACGCATTTCTTCTATGGAGGGCTCTTGATTATTGCTAGGCAACCATTCATAGTACGGCATCGCGTATTCCAAGACTACGCCATTGCTTATGCATCTGCGACAGACTTCCCACATCACCAATCCTAAACTATAGATATCGGCCCGTCTAAAACTCTCTAAACACTCGATATTTACTCTGAAAATAAATCAGAATAGGTATTGTAATTAATTTGGCCAGCTTATAATGTGAAAGTAAAAAGGAAAAAAGCACTCCACTAACGTTTGATCGAGAATTTCAGGACTCATATAACGTTTAGTTCCTTGCCGTAGATCTACTCTGTCCGCTGTAAGACGATCCTGCGTAGCCGCTAATGCAAAATCGGCAATTACACAACAACCGTTAGTCTTGACTAAGATATTCTTCGATTTAAGATTACGATGGGCCATAGCTGGTTTCCCTCTAGTACCATGAATTTCCGTGTGTAAATAAAGCAAACCGTTAGCGATGCTCAGACAAATATTAAGCGTTTGATGATGTGTTAACGGATGCCGATTGAGTTGATCGAAGAGTGAACCTAGAGGATGATACTGCGTTACCAGCCAGAGTTGAGTGCAGCTGGCTCTACTTGTCATATCGCTGCCGACATATCCCAAAATATTGTCGTGTCTAGACGGTAACAACTGAGAATAAACCTCAGTCTCCCGAGCCCATGCAGCTTCGTCTCGCGAAAAATAAATTTTTACAGCTACATTCTCGCCATGCCAAATTCCTCTCCACACTTCTCCACCGAATCCAGATCCACTGCTACCGCTACCGAGACACTCTACTAAAGCCACTTGTTTAGCTAAAGTTCTTTGTACTAGCAAGGGCAATCCAGAACCCGAACCACTGGTCAAACTTCGGCCGTCTAAATATTCCTACAAAAATATAATTGGTAAAATTAATCATCATATATCACACATGCCTTATATAAAACATAGAAAAACAAAAAAAGTAGCATTATGTACTTTAAGTGTACTATCACCAGCAGCCGTTGCTCTAAGCTCATGCGGATGACAAGTGGCAGACGATGTAGGCGAGGAAAAAGAGAAATGTAACATGGAAGGTTCATTGTCGGGATCTAAAATAAGTTTATTCCGACGCGATACCGGCCGTTTTCTTCGCGTTCGATGCGCCAGGAAACAGAATAGAATCCCTCCAGCGACAACCAATGCAATCATTGGCCCAAGAATTGCGAAAGTTAATTTCATTACATAATTTCCCTTATCAGAATCTGAATATAAATATAGAAACAGTATATAAGTATAAAAACTCCTCTTAACAAAATCAATCATCTCATTGCAACTCAATTATACATATATATTTGTGTGTATGTGTGTATGTATATGTATACACAGACTAGATTATCTTACTAGTTGAATCTTGCAGCACAGGATATGGTCCAACATTACAAAAATCTGCTTGGCAGCATTCCACTGAATATTGAACACCACTTACTAATCCTCTAACATGCCTTTTGTTATATTCTGCATTTTGGTTGTCTTCTTTATTACACATAAACAACTTATGTTCCTCTAATTTATAACAGCCGCGACTAACAGATTCAGTACCATCAATCTCTTTCACCCTAGACTTCCAACACTAGAAAACAAAATGAAGACGTTAACTTATATTCTAGGAAAAGATGTAACGTAAATTTAAGATGTTGAATAGAGAATATAAAAATTTTTACAGTAATTGCATCTTCACAGATGCTAGATGGTGAACACTCAGCATCTTCACATATATGGCACTTGAAACGTTTGTGGCCAACTGCATTGTTAACAAAGTTATGTTCCGATGATTCGGGTAGATTCAATTTTTCACTGTCAAGAGAAATATCCTGATCTTGTAAAGCACTCACCCCTTCGCCTAAATATAAATTAAATATATGTAATAATAATATAAATTAAAAATTATATATGAGCAGAATATAAATCATTTAATGTATTTATACTTATAATAAAAAATGATGAAAAAAAATCGCACAATTCTCGCGATATATATTTTATATCACATAAATTGTTTTAGTGTATCGTAAAGATAATAATCTTTTTGCTAGACTCGAAAGCAACACAAAGCTATATATAGCAAAACTATATATATGAATAACACAATAAATAGAAATATTTATAACTTGCTTGAAATTGCACATCATACGATGAATATCACTTAAAATTCACAAATTTATCCACATACCTAAATAACATAATTTGAATGTCAACAAGAGTGCAAAATGCATAAATATAACACCCGCCATTTCTACTTCGCATCGAAATACACTGGACTATTCGACTCGAAGCAAAATTACGTCAAAATAAATCTTTCCTGATTTCTCTATCGCACTCAACATTCTCGTAGTCCTCTTTCTTCCCAGACGAATATTACAAAGCGTTAAAATGCGTTAAGTTATCATTCAAACGTTAGTTCTTTATTTATATCTGACGCATAGTTTTCTCGTATACATCGATATATTTGTGTAACATATCATACGGTAAAACCAAAGTTTATGCTCATGGTCTTCTGAAAAAGAAGTAGGTCTAGCTGTAGGTAATCCGTGTATACATTTTTAATATTATATAAAATCTTTATTATTTATTCTTTAACCTTAAGTTTAATCTTTCACATGTATATATCAAACACGTATAATAAAATGTCAGACACAATTTTAAGTCATGATGCATGAACTATCTAGATACGATATTCCATCATCAGAAAGATGAAGACAGCAGCGCTTCATAATTGCAGATTTTATTTTCTGAATTCAAATTCTTAATTCGAATGACGTTTGTTATTATATAAAGATGAAAAAAAAGAGAAAGAACATAAAAAAATATAGATGAAAATATTAAGCTCTATAATGCTATGACATACTGAAGTGAATCTTCAAGAATGAGAAAATGAACCAATTTGTAGAAAAGGATACGACATGGTGGATGGATCGCTATCCTTATCAGGAATTCGTTCAAAATTATTACGAATTGAAAGAAAAATAAATAATTTACAATTCTATCTCAAATTCTATTGTTTAGATTCATAAATCGATATCAAAAATATTTTTAGTTTATATAATTAATATAAAGGGAAACAGAGATCCATTCAAAAATATATGCTGTCTCCTTCTAATTCTGACCTCAAGTATACGTAAATTATATTACGTTCAATTTTCATGAACTTTTATTTCACTCCAAGGTTAAGTTCCAAAACGTCATCTCCGAGAAAAATTGTACCCGATGGCCAACGTGGAACCAATCGGAACCGTTCGAAAAAATTTCGGCTGTCGAGTAAAGTTATCCTGGGAAACGTAACTCAAATATATTTCCTTTCGAATAGAGACGGACCTTGAATTAACGCAATAATTACATAAATAAGGGGAAATTAAAAAAATGTGTATATTTATCTGACGTATATATTTTTCTGTGATGCCATACGCTCCTAATTAAAAACGACTTCACATGAAGGTTGATCTTAAATCGATTAAAATCGCGTTGATCGGAAGTGCTATTAGTAGCCTTGGATAAAACATCTGATTCGGGATAGTGGTGTGTGTATGTACTTAATTTCACTTAATTAACGAAGCAATCAAATATTTTCACTATTATATTGTATCACGGGTATTAACAAGGAAGTCTGCCTGTATGGAGCTGATAATATTAGCGCGTGACACATTTATGAAGCCGTCTCACTCGTAATCGGTCACGCTTGTTATGCGCTCGTCGAGATATATCGTCGGTCCGGGTCCGAATTGTAGTAACCTTGAATATATTCACGATCGCGAATCCGCATCAGAGGTGAGCGCAGGGAGAGAGAGTCTAGGACGGTTTCCTCCGCTGAATCCTCCGCGGATCTTGTCTATTGGATCGCGCGAAGAGGGGCGCGAAGCTGTCATTGAGGAAGCTGGAGCGCTAACCTAAGATGCGAGCATCCGTGAACGCGCTTCTACCGTTGGGAATTTATCTGTTGCATTGGTTACTCGACACGGTAGCGGCCACTGGCGGGGCGCTCGATTCCACCCCGACCTTTCAAACCGGTGCCTCGAGCACTTCACATTCCAAGATAGCAGCGTTTTCCGCTACCCTCACCGATGGACTGGCCCAGGCTGTGGCCCACGAATCCAGTAGGTTGTCGCACTAATATACACGGATACGATGGTGGAGCACTTTATATACTCGAGTTTATTTATTTCAGCTGCGGATACTTGTAACGACGACCTAGCTTGTATCACTATGGCTTCGCATGATCGTCTGGGCTTAGAAGCTATAAAGTCTCTCCACAGTCAATTGGATGACGACGCTAATGGAAACGTTGATCTATCCGAATCGGATGATGTAAGGATATTTATATCATGAGAAAAAATGTCTATTATACGATGTCTACACAAGGTTATACAAATGTAAATTTATACAAGGTTATACAAATGTAAATTTTAACTTTGACAGTTTTTAAGAGAAGAACTACAATATGAAGCCGGTTATGAAAGGAGGCAAAGGGCTTTCCATCATAATGACGATATGCATATCAGCGTACGAGAGCTCTGGGAGGCTTGGTTACGATCAGAAGTAATACAAAAAATCTTATCTAGAGATTAGATAACAAGAAGATATCTATAATTTTGTACAATATGATTATATTTTATACATTTTAACATTTCCATAAATTAGGTTCATAACTGGACAATAGAACAAACATCAGAATGGTTAACTTCCAATGTTGAGCTTCCTCAATATGTTCCTACTTTTATACAGCATCGTGTAACTGGTGCTACGCTTCCTCGGTAAGTGTATTATTATGATTTTTTAAATAAAAATACATATAATGATAATAAAAAAATATAAATATGATTCTTTAATAAGAAAATACATATATATGTATAAATCTTTTTATTACAATTTATTTTAGATTAGCTGTGAACAATATGCATTATCTTAATAATGTTCTGGGTATTAAAGATCCTATTCACAAACAGAAAATTGCTTTAAAAGCAATGGATGTTGTTCTCTTTGGGCCTCCTAAAGGTATTTATTTAATATTATAATATGGTGTATGTATATGTGATATGTTTATCTCTGAGAATTAATTCTATATTTATTAATTAATAGATGTTGGGCACAGCATCAAAGACTTAGTATTAGTTACACTGTTATTTGGAGCACTTATTGGATGTTGGTATGCATATCAACAAAAGAAAAGTTCCCAAAAGGATCTCCATAGAATGATGAAAGATATGGAAAGTTTGCATAAAGCAGAACTTGCACTAGAAAATTTACAGGTATTCTTGAAAAAATTGATTCTTTAATTGAAACTAGAAATAAATCACTTTAATTAGGAACTTTTATTAAAGTAGCGATATATAATTCATTTCAGAAAGAGCTGGAGAGAGCAAGAATGGAGCAAGAAAGTGCAACTACTGAGAAACAAAACTTGGAAAAACGTTTGCAAGATGAAAGTTTGGGATTACATACTTCATATTCAGATCTTGAAGTATCACAATTAAAAGCAGAAATTGAAGTAATGACTTTTTCATTTATTTCACATTTATGTATATAATGAATATATTTAATACATTTGTTCTATTCTCTTATTAATTTATATATCTTGCAGATGCTAAAGCTGGAATTACAACGGGCAGAGGGTGAACTTGAAGATAGATGCTGGTCACCACCAGCTGGACTGCAACATTGGCTACAATTAACTCATGAAATTGAGAACAAAGCATATACACATAAAAAGATAGCAGCTGAAAAACAGCTTCAACAAGCACGAGAAGCGGTGAGAAAAACAACTTTATAAATTATTGAATACAATTTTATAAATAATTTATAAATGAATGCAATTTTACAAATTTTATAATAATTTTATATATTACCTTTATAATTAGCTTGCTATTTGTGATAAGAAAAATCATTACTAAAAATAAAATTTGTTTATAATTTTGCAGTGCGAAAAATTACGAAAGAAACGTTCCAGTTTGGTAGGTGCCTTTGTTTCGACTCATGGAAAATCCATTGATGAAGTTGATAAGAGTATAGTTGAAGCAAGGACTTCACTGAACGAAGTAACAAATGAGCTGAAAGAAAGAGTACATCGTTGGAAGCAAATTGAATTGCTTTGTGGTTTCAATATAATCAACAATAATGGATTAAGCTATTTAGAGACCGTTTTGTATAGAGGAACACCTAATGGTAGAGGTCTTGGATTAAGAGGTATTTAATTCTATAACATAATCTATTATGAACAATTAATTATTTCTATTGAATCTAAAGATTTACATCAAAATTATATGAAATATAACACATTCTTTCTTTTTATTTTAATACAAGAATTATATAACTAACATACATACATCTAAAACTTACATCATGCATTTCATTAAAACAATAAAATTATCCATTTTTACTATCTATTAAAAAAATTTTTTAAAAAGGACAAGAACTACTTGAAAGTTATTTTGTAAATTTTTGATAATCTATATGTAATGTATTATAGGACGACTTAGTAGCCAAGATGATTTAGATGATGAAGCAAGTTCAGTGTACACGCCATCATCAGTCAGTGCAGTTGCTACAGGTAAGCTGGATATGGACTCCAATGAGTACTTAGATTGACATATTAATGTTTATTTTATAGTTAAATACTATTTTGGCCTGTGTATCTATATTGTGTATCTGTACATCACACAGGAAAACTTTCAAATGATAGTTTACTAACGAATTTAACGTGTTTAATAATATAAAAGATATAGTTTTTTTCTCTCTCCTACCATTTTTGTGCCAATAACAGATATATAACATTATAAAAGTAAATTATATTGATATTAAAATATCATGTGCCTTAGATGTACATCGTAATACAGCAGTAAAATGGTCAACATATGCATATGAGAAATGTGAAATGCATTTCAATCTTACATATGTTATCTGATAAATGAAAGATATATTAAAATTATATTAAAAAATCAAAACAAATAATTCTAGTATAGTGCCAAAGTGTATATTATAGCATTATAAAACTTTTTGAAAAATGTAAAAAGAGCAAAAAATTATAATATTTATAACTAGTATATTCTATTAGATATTTAGTGTGTAAAATGACGAATGAAAAATTGATCTTATATGAATACTCATTAAATATATCAAAAAAAAAGAGAACAAAAACAATATGAAAGATAATTTGCAATGTGCATAAAATATAAAAGTGCAATTATAATGTATATATGTACCTATCAATCAATCAATTATATTTTAATGACTTTTACTTACGATTTCGATAGGAATAATATAAATAAAAAAACTCGGTAATTTTATATAATTATTTTTATTAAGAACTGCAAAATGATATACTGTAGACATAATGTTTTTGCTATACATATCTTATATGATGAAATTCGTGTATAAATTAAAAGAAATGTATACAAAAATTTGTTTTATTAGATAAAAAGACAAGACTATAATTTTTCTTTTAAATATTCAATAACATTTTCACTTGTTTATAATATTAGATTTGAGTGCAACATATACATGACAACAGCTCAGGAATAAAAAAATTATTGACTGTTGATTAGAATACATGTTGATTACATGAGTATAAAATGCAACAAAACTTACATATAATAATACAAAATTACATACAATAATCAATGTGTTATTGCACATAAGTGTAGATATAAACATCAATTTCTACAATTCTGAAGCAAAAAGTAAGAATTAATTGTGTTTATCGATAAATGCTCAATGAATAATGCATTGTAAAATTTTTTAGAAGATGTGTGCAATAATATTTTAATAATATAAAAAGAACTTGTTTATGAATCTCTTTTCTTGAATTGTCACGGATCTTGATATAGAATCGCGTAAAACGTGACAATCAACGTATTATGGGCATTATATACATATATATACTTATCTAATGTATGTTAGAATTGAATTTATTAGTAATAGCCGAATTGTGAATATTTGGAAAACGTTTTGTACCTCTCTTCATATATATATATATCTTGTTATACCAGTGATAAAAAATATCTAATTGTAAGCAAATAATGCATTACCAACTAAGATTGAAATTGTTCCTAAAATTATTTTGTAAACTATACTAAACTGTTCTACAATTTTACATATATATATATATGAAAGAACAGAAATATACTCCATACATGTATTACAATGAGTCCAGTGTGTATGTGTGCCTTTTGTTTTTATAATGATTACATAACATGCTGGCGTTATTTTTCTGTATGAAATATTAAGTAATCTCTATTATAATAAATTTAAGCAAGCTTGGAAAAACCAGAATATGTGAGCTTGTTAATATGACCTATATCAAATGCTCCAATTTATTGCATGTTTTACATTTTTTGAAACCTGACGTACATTAAATTGCTTGCATGTTATTAAATAGAGCATAATATACGCTCTTATATACATAGAAATTATTTAAAGCCGAATAATTTATAAGATGTTTATAATAATATTATTTTCAATTTTATTATGATGATAGAGATGTTGTACGCCTTTTTTTATGTATAACTAACTAAGAGACATTTAGAGAAAAACTGGTATGATTTAGTTAATGGAAAATAATTGATTAAGAAACATTTATTAAAACGAAATTATATTTTATATAAGTATTTCATATGAAAAGAAATACTTAAATTAACTTGATATTTTACTTAAATTAACTTGATATGCAATCTCAATCACTAATAATAAGCATCAAAGATATTATAGTTGATTAATGAATCATACTTTACTCGCGCAAGCTTATATATGTATTCCGTGTAATATAACTATAGAATTAGTAGTGTGAAGGAAGATCTTTCATGATGCAAGCGATATTATCTCTCGTGCGTTTCCTCTGCGTCAAAGTGATGCACGAGAGTTGGAATAAACACTTGTCGTTCAAATGCGACATTTAACGCTTCTTTCCTCGCAACTTTTATTAGCATTATTAATAACGAAGTAGGAAGAATGGAATTAATTGAACTTTGGACATTACTTGACATATCCGTAGGTATTTTGGAGAACTCAGCGTGGAAGGAGTCATCGATACCACCCGCTGGTCGATTTGGAAATGAACTCTCCGATTCATCAAGCAGTGAAGCGGAAAAGGAACTTGGAGGTGTCCATTTCATGGTAGGCGATGGACCGGAAGAGCCCGCTGCAGGAAAGATTGTAGTGCCGTGCAAAGAGAAATCCGGCATTACACGGTCTTATAGTCAGGATACAAACGTGCTGAGCGAGGACAAGACTTCGTCTTCATTCCTGCCGAAAACATCATACTCGGAAAATGCGCTCGACATCTCCGACAGATCCTGCCGTCCTGCAATAACAGCAACGACAACGACGACTACGACAACGAGCGTCAAAAAACCGTTTCGTGAATTATCTACAATAATGTCGATTGACGACGAGACGCTCTCGACCGATTCCAATTCTACCGCTGACAACGATGAGCTTAAACGGAGGCGTAGAAAGCTACACTTTCCGGCCTTTAGGAAGAACAAAACTAAAGTTACGTGATGTTCGCTAGTCACATAATATCTCGTTTGTTACTTAATTGCTACCCGTTACAATTAGTTGTGATCCCGTGATGTGCACTTAAGAATTATTTTATCAGTAATTATTAATTATTAGCAACTATTCTTCGCCTGACACACACATACACATACATTCGTTCTCTCTTTTTTTCGCTCTCTTTTTCTCTTTCTCTCTTGTTTCCTTGTTCCTTCTTCTGGGCGTTTATAGACTTATGGAAACGTAATAATCATTTAAAATGTATGTTGCCGATGTTCCTTCTACTTTGCCAAATTTAAGATACGCGCGTAAAATGATAACGAAATATGAGTCAGCGAATATATACTATGGAAGGACACCCTTAGATAGATAGATTTTTAGAGATACGCAATATTTGAAAAGGAAAGTTCTAGTTCTTATAAGACAATATATATTTTCGGTATGGTATATTTTTAAGAAAAGCTAAAAGTTTTCTGAGAGTCGCGAATTTTTACAAAGTAAGATTTTTTCACACAATGATAGTAATAAACGCTAGTAATAATAATAATAATTATTAGTATTTTTATCGCGATATAATTCCGTAGTTTTAATTATTGCGTCTAGGTGCATACCGGGATGAGGGACAAAATTAATATTAAAGTATCACTCTCTCTTTCTCTCTATCTCTTTCTCGTTTATACGTTACTACGCTTTTATCCAAATAGCCAACTGTCTACGAGATTGTCATAATTATTGTTCTATGTACTTGTTGGCAGCATGACAGCGATATGATTAATCATATTAATCAACATGACAGTAATATTGATGACATGATTAATCAATATGACTAATCATCCTTGGTTATCTGGATGGCGAATAATGGTACAAAGCATCAAGAAATCCTCAAAAGAGGGTCAAGTTGTTATATCGTTGATATTTTCGGATACCGTCCGGACACATACTGGCAATATTCGTGTGATTTATATTGGCAAAACGCGAAAATGCGAATTTTATACCTTTGTATACAATGTGTAAGTAGATTGTAAAATATTGTGCGAAATTTTTTATCGGGAGCGTTTAAAATATTTATCGCGAAGAAATTTTTTTTCTATATCTCTAATACGGACATTTCCTAACGAGAACAACGTTGAGATTCCTATCTTAATTCCTACAAACTCTTCATTCAAATTACATGCATGATGGAAATATCTAAACTATAAATACAAAAATGTAAGATAATCAAAAAAAAGTCGCATAGATAGAATCGCAGTCCTATAGAATTTCCAATAAATTCGTCTCGGAGTGAATAATCTCGAAACCCTGATTTTATTTCTTTATGTTTTTGCTACAAATTTTTTTAATATCCCTAATCGTAACATAATAACATCTAATGCCATTGTTAATTAATTCATCCTTATATGCACTCAGCTCAAAATTAAATTACTTACAGAATTATTTATATTACTGCGAGATTAAAATTCTGCAGTTTTAGTAATTTGTTAAAAAGGTTGTCACCATTATATTCCCTACTCGCGTAATACAATTGTGTAATAATTTCCCCGCTATATCAGTTTGCAAATAGTATTAGCTTATTTTGATTATTTGTGTTAAATTTGATTACTCGTTTATGCTCAAGTATAAAGTTAGAACGCACGATTTCTGTATATATCCTTTATAGACGAAATTGTTTTGCGCGACTTTGATGAAAATCTATAATTTCATGACAAAATATTGACACATTTAGATCTCAATACAACTAAAGTTCGCAAAACACTTTAAAGAAACATGTGTATTTTATTTATATTATATAATCTTTATTGTCTTGTATGAAATTATAAGAAACAGGTTTCATATTTTTCTAATTATAATAATATCTATTGACTACATTGATGAGGTCACGTAACTATGCATACCTTGCATTATAATCATCCAATGAATGATGATATAATAATGATGATATTCATTAATATGTTGTATTTTCACAAGTAATTTGCACAAACATTATGTTTACCGTTCTTTATACGAAGAATAACGCACAATTATCCGTTATCACGAAGAAATATAATAGCGAGAAGATACGTACGAGATTAGAATGTGTCAGTTTTGTCATCGAAACTGATTTCGTTATTAAAAATGGTCGTTAGCTCTCCACAAAATATTCTTCCTTAGTGGACTTCGAAGCAATGAATTTAATATTTACAAAGGACAGTTATAAGGCTATGTATCTTGCTATGTTACTTTTAAAATGAACAATATTTGATTTCATTATCTATATATACTATAAGTAGTATGAGATATATATATTTAATTATATGAATTCATTAGATAAAGAATTTTGGTCTGCCGCACTCCTCTGTGCCGTATTGAATCGTTGTTGAGTATATATTTTGAGACGAGAAATATATTAGAGTCATTTAATTAATGTATATATCCGTATTTAAATTATTATAGTCTTTAAATGACAATGTGTCGCTTGCGGCGCGTCTTCCCTGTAATATGCAAAAGTGACATTTTACAAAAATAAATGAGCCAAGTTTAAACAAAAAGAAACGCTAAATGAACAACAACCGAATATGCATGCAATGTAGGATAAATAAGCAATCACATTTTCTTATGTATAGATATATTAATTCGTTTCTTATGCATAGAACTTTTTATTCACGCTGCGTGTATACATATATTAACTTTATTTCAATAATTTTAACTTTCACAGATTTAAGTATTATAATTTTAGTCGCAGACCTTTAGCTCAGCTTAAATTACTTCGCCGAGCCTAAAGAATATTTATTATCAATCGATCAGTTTCACAAAGGTTTATTTGATTTTCGTTAACACATCCTCGCATGCTATTATCAACTACTTTTAACAAACCACTTATTAAAATTCGCAATGTGATTAACTTTTTTGATATTAATCGAATTTGTTTGCGCTGATTTATACATATATATGTGTATGTATACTCAAGATATTCTAAAATCAGCGGTTTTTTTGCTATTAACAAAATCTCTATCCAATTTGGAGATTTTTCTCACCAATTTTTTCCTTAGCGAAAATATTGGAACAATAATTTCCGAATTACAGTAATTAAAAAAAAAAAAGATTTTTGCAGACAAAATTTCGTGGAATTAACAAAATTACATTAATTATTTTAAATCTGCCTCTACGCAATGTTTACGTTTGATAGCGGCACAAACATGACTCTCCGTCCGTACAATAAAATATATAATCTGCCAAAAATATATAAGTACGCCATTATCAAGATTATTTAAACATCGCGCAAGAGGTAAACTGTGATTTGGCTCAAAATCTTATATTGTACTTAAAACGGTGTAACCGTTGTTAAATATATAGTTTATGTAGATTTATTTGCTATATAAATTAAAGTATCTCGTTATGTATATAGTTCCATGTAATAACTATCGAAGACTACTGTCTATTGAGACTAGTAGTGGAGGTTCTTTGATCAATGATCAGTGTACAAATGGTACAGAGTTGAAGAACCCATAGTCAGTCTTATATAACGTAAAAATATAAATACATAACATATATATACACATACGGACGGACGGATGGACTACATTTTGTTAAACTTCTATTTAATTCAAACAGAAATGGATCAATATCGTTTGACTTTACAATTCTATTACGTTTCGTTGCAAGAACAATTGCATTTATTGATTATCTCTTAAAACGTATGAGCGTATTTTTGTTGGCATTCCGTAAATGTTTTGTTAAAATTCAGATTATCCCATTAAACAAGAAACGAGAAAACCCGTTCAAAATCACTGATAATATTAATATCACTTACATAATCTCTATTTTACTCTTTTCGCGCATTCTATTTCGCTTAAGCAACAATTCTAAAGATGTATATAAAATGCCATAAATATAAATATACGTACATATATAACTACAAACTACACAGGTATATCAGCGAAGATCGTTAATACTGAATTTGTTGAAGAATTCGCTTGATGAGAATAATACATTTAGAAAATATTGCGCGTGTTATGTATATATAATACATAAAAATAGTCAGATAGAAATTTTTAATTCGTCGGCATATTCTCATCATCTTGCTGATCGCTGGTCTCAGCTGCGGAAGGTATCGTGGCGAGTAATCTAACGGCCAATCTACTCGGAGACCCCGGAGGTTCCGGTTCCTGGATGGCGAGTTGACGTGTCAGTCGTGGCTTCGGTCTAACCGGCCTCGGCGTATTATTACGCGCGCTAATCTCTAAGGAGGCACTGGATCTCGAAATGCGCCAAGTACTGGTGCTGGCAGTGGTCGCGGAACCAGAGGAATCGTTGCGAGACGAGCTTAAGTTCGAATCCTGCGATGGTTTCCTAGTGATCAACCAGGAAGAGGCTCTCCGTTTCGGATCTAATAATCGGAGCGGTATGCCACAATGGTGCGCCTGCCGCCAGGAGTCGGACCTGGACGAAGAAAAGTTCTCGCTGGACGATACCGAGGACGCACGTTTATGCTGCTTCTGTTGGATCTGGGCGATCTGATAGGCGTACTGATCGCTACGCGTGTGTCGCGCGTGTCGGGAGTCGCGCGTGCATGGCCAGAATATCCCGGCACTCCACCAGCGGTAGGACGAGCAACGGCTTCCGGTTTCTAGGAGTCTCGAATTTCCGCAAGCGCACGGTGTTTGAAGCGGCCCTTGATTTTCTCGCGACGATCGATCAACGAGACTATTGGTATTGGCCGGTGTTTGTCGATTGCTGAAATTGGAGCTGTGCCGGCACCTGCCAATACCACGAGTCACACGCGACTCTTCGATTGCTTTGCATATTAACACGCAATCCTTCTTGAACTGCTTCGTAAGGATCGCATATAGAAAGGGATTGCAGCAAGAGTTGAGCGGTAGTACGAATACGGCGAAAACTTTGGCTTGCTCCAAAGACACCAATTGCAATCCAAAGGTTGCTGTGAGAGAGAAGAAGGCTATCGGTGACCAGCAGAGAAAATCAGTGAAGACGAGTAAAGCCATTCTTTTCGCGATACGAGAATCGTTCGAATTCCATGCCTGGGAACCACGTATCGCGCAGTACATCTTCAGGTAGCAGCCCATTAGTATCAAGAAGGCCACTCCGTTAATAAGCATGAGAAATACCACGTACGCGAGCGCGGCGCTGCCATTAGTCTCGAATGGCAAACAAATGGCAAATTTTCTATAATCCGAGACCCCTAATAATGGTAAACTCGCCATCGACAATGCGAAACACCAACCTATCGTCATAATGTAACCTGCGTGCTTCAACGAGAGCCGCTTGTTCAAGTGCATTGCGTGCGTTATTGCGTAGTTTCTTTCCAGAGTAATAACGGCGAGCGTGTAGACGCTCAATTCGGAGCTGAGAACACCTAGAAAACCAGCCAATTGACATCCGGGTGACATTTGCCATGGTATTGCGTACATTCGAAACTCTCCCAATGTTGATGCATCGACGACAGCTAATAAACCTGAAACAAAATATTGTTTATCGAGATAAAATATTTCTAAGACAGACGGTGGAAAAAGAGAGATATTACTATAACTATTACTTGTTATTTATTTTAATCAATTATAATACAGGGAACATAAATGCAGAATTATGTACGTAACGTTGACACGTTAAATCGATATAAAAAAGATAGAGAAAATTACCTAGATAAACACCCATGAAGAAGTCGGCAGCGGCTAAATTACAGACTAAAAATCGTGGCACATCCATCTTGCTTCTCGAAAATATCAAGACAAACACCACAGTACCATTACCAAGCATGGCGAGCAGGAAGACTATCCAAACACCGCACCGTAAGGTCCACCAATCGAACAAATCTTGGCACGGTAGGAAAGGACCTGAAAATATTTCATGTATATTTTGTATGTGAATTAATCAAAAATAGATAAAATATCGAACATCATCATCACAGTTTATAACGTTTGAGGCCATTTCCGGGTCACTTGTAACATACCGGGTTGCGGCAAACATTGGATACGAGAGGGTGTCCGAGTTATCGCTGTCGTTCGAGCATCTTGATTGTCGAAATAATCCTCTACGTAGGAAGGCAGGTTTCCGGGATAGGTAAAATCTGAACCAAAGTTAGCCCAAAGTTCATTTATCTGCGATCCGAATTTGTCGGTCAAGTTATCTAAAAAATGTTATCACTTCAGTGCCGCAAAGATCGAAAATGATGAGATATGATGCGAACATACTCTACTTTTCACTATCTATCAGTGTATAAATGGTTTTTCTATCTCTAAGTGTATAACTCTAAGTGTATAACTGTGTATAAATGTTTTTGAATGACCGAGTTTGCAGAGATAGAGATGCTTTGCAGCAATTAAGTGTTACAAAGAAGCACGATGCATGTATTAAAAATGCAGGATGCAAAAAAAAATAGATAAAAAAAATAGAAAGAGAAGAAAAAATAGCAAAAGCCATTTACCCAATTGTGGCCAAATATCGCTGAAAGTTGAATTCCATAAACTGCTATCGAAATCGTCGGTAGGGAACAAAATCGATTCCCGTACCGGCGACCTTGTGACAGATTCCTCTACTTCGATCGATAGGAACGAACAGCAATGATAAGCGTATGACAGCAACATTGTTTGCACTCGTGGAAATCTTTCGGGAGACGGAAATTCTCGCAGGGCGGGATTATTGAACGTTTTGAGATGTAATAATCCCGCAAGACCTCTTATCGGCAGTGTAGGAAAAATATTGTTTCCCAAATTTCTATAAACAAAGATTCTATAAATAATGATTTATAAAATAACTACATGCTTACGAACACACTTACAGGTCCTGTAAATGTTTTGTTTCTCTGAATACGTCAGGATGTATGTATTCGATGTAATTATTCTCCAAATCTCTAAAAAAAAGTAATTAAAACTCAAATATAAATATGTCGAAATCATCAAAAACACATCTATCGGATCAAAGTAATACGAGCCAAATACCGAACTTACAAAACTTGAAGTCTAGGTAATCCAGTGAACGCATCGCTGGAGATACTCTGTAGATTATTATTGGATAAAAGTAAATCGTGTAACATATTTAAACCTTTAAACGCATCGTCGGGTAACACGGAAATCATATTACTAGCTAAATCCCTAAAAAAAGAAAGTATTTATATCATTAATAAAATATCTTTTTAATATGTTCGATTATTTGTGGATATATATTATCAATGTATATCTATTACACTACATACTTACAAAACGCGGAGTTCATTACAATTTCGTAAATTTGGTATCTCCGTCAAATGATTAGATTTCATGTTACTAAAATCAGAAATATAGAATATACATAAAAAACATCAGAGATAATCATTGTCAAATGTAAAATGATAGATAACGGATAGATGAAATTATATTTTATTCTATTTTTATTTTATTCTACAAAAATTTCTTAATTTTTATTTTTACTTTACTTATTTTTTTCATTAATTTCATTAATTTATATTTTTTAATAATTAATATTTGTTATTCGTTTTCTTTTATTTCAAAATCAATTGAATACTCCAATAGTTATGTTAATTTTTATTATTAATTTTTATCGTTTATCTTAATTTCTATTGCAATTTCTTCAATTAAAATGTTATATACGGTGTCTCTAAAGATTCTTAAATCATACAGACTTTATTAAACTTACAGACTTTTGAGTTTCGGGCATTGCCGGCAAAGATTAGAAGGGACTTTCTTCAGCTTGGAACGATCCAATCTCAATATTTCCAAAGATGTTGCTCCCCTTAGATTAGGGAAGATCCGCAATTCCTTCGTATTCGATAATATCCTATAATTAATAAGAGAACGCGTGACGTTATCTTCCAACGCGCCACAGTCTCTGTTGCACTTGTCGCGTGTAATTTTCATAACACGGATAACAAGGAAATGCATGTAAATTACTTACAACTTACGAAGTTTACCAAGATTTTGGAAGGTCTCATCGTGTATCTCCTTAATAGGATTTCCGCGTAAATCGAGCGACACCAAATTACCAGCATGGCGAAACGCATCTCTCGTGAGTTGTTCTATTTTATTGTTCGAAATAGATCTGCGGAAATACACGTGAGAGATTCATGAAAGTTTATATCGCACTCGAAATAGACGGAAAATTATTTCAATGAGAGGTAATTGTGAAGAGACTTCATGTGGACAACAGACACACTTACAAATCTTTGAGACCAGGTAGATTTACAGCAGCGGCCGGGATACTCGTCAAGTAATTTTCATCAAGTTCCCTGAGGAGGAATAAGACGAACACGAAAAATATTGCGGATAAAATATTAAGGGAGATAAATCGATCTTATTTTTTTCACATACTTACAGTATATACAGGCTCGCCAAATTTATAAACGCGTCGTTGTGAATAATTCGCAAATGATTACGTCGAAGAAATCTAAAAGTAATTATATATGTGAAAAAAAGTCACAAGAAAAAAGTTCATATATAATTATATGTAAATATATATATTATCATATATACATGTAAATGAAATAAACATATATATTCTTTATCCGTTTATGCAAGAAAAATTAAAAAAAATCATTTTTGCTTATTTATTTATTTAGAAACGGTAAAACTAGTTTATTTTTTTAGAAACGGTAAAATTGCTATTAAAAATTGTATAATATTCTATATTTAAGTTTGATTCTCTTTTATATACCATTACATATATAGACTTTTTTGCTAATTTTTTATTTTTCTAAAAAAAAATCAATGCAAAAAAATTCTTCTAATTTTTCAATTCTTTAATTATTTTTTCTTTCAATTATTTTTCTTTCTTATTATTTTTCCTGCATATACGGATAGGAGATTGCGTAAGAGAAAGAAAACATATATGGAAAAACATATGAAAACATATATTTTATATATAGACTTTTCCCCCCGGGAATGTAACATCTATTTCAACCCCGTAATTTTTTTCGCACATCGAGAAATCTCATTAAATACGTAATAAATACGAATACTTACAAAATTTTGAGATTGGGGAATCGATGGAAAGCACGTATTGGAATGTCCGTTATATTATTGTTGGATAGATCACTGAAACAATTATATGAAAAGGGCAATTCTATAAGATCGCACATTACACAATAAATTAGAAGGAGCTTTCGCAACTAAAGTATGAGACACGGGAGATGTCCGAGCATTCCTCTCCGATTTTGTAGTGTTTCTAATATCAGAGAAAATATAGATTCGCGTAACTTTTTCCCTTTACATATATACGCAAGATTTGCGGGGAGCGAAACATGTAAACGATGTTAACCGGCGAAGGATCATCTCGCGCGGGTCTCCGATGCCTTCTAAAAATAATTCTTTTACGAAAGATGACTGCGAGAGAGATCACTGTATCCGAAGCTGATTGTGCTCCCGCGAGCATAAGCAAAACCACAGATTCAATGCTCTTATACATGTTGTTAATATAATTTTTATTGTTCCTCACTACGGACATTTTATTAAAGATCATCGGTGAGTGATCGAGATTCTTTAATAAGGACGATCATGCCTGCGATTAAATATTCGATTTATATCATTAGAGTCTCTCTCTAAAAAATATACGAGATATATTTTATCTTTTATCAGCAATCTATCATTCGAAAATCATTCCTCTCGTTGGTGAAATAATCACGTCAATTTCGACCGATTAACATCAAAACGGGTGTTGAGATCGGCGTGAAACATCGGTCAAGAATGAGCAGAGAGCTTTTACGGGCATAACGTGGGCGATAAAAAAAGTAGGACACTGTTGAGGAAACTAGCAAATCGCTTTTACGCTCGTGTCGCGTGAGCGCGAATCGAGAGGAACGGATCGAGGGGCTAGATTCTAGCATGGATTTTTATGGGTCCCTCGACCTTGCTCACTCAGGATGGATCGATGTCTACTTATTCGTTTAAGCGAAACGGGACACGAAGAAACATTTTACAGTAATAAGGGGCGGAAAGTTTATGATTGGAGCGCAAAATGTTTAGCTGCAACCGCAACGAGAAATTAATTGAAAAAAATAAATTTTTTGCTCCTCTAACGAGACCAGGTTGTTGGATAGTTTTCACGTTATCTAATGTAGCGAAATAAGGGGAAACGCTTGTATTTATGGAAGATTATTGTTGCAAATGGCCAGCGAGTGCATTTGCCCGACACGACAACTTGCTCGCACGCAATCGCCATCAACGGATTTACGTGACTCTTATATATTATGACATATACTTATGATTTTTTCTTATTTATATCTTATATCCATAATAATTTATTAGTCATTTTTCTTCAAAAAATTACTAATGAATTATTTGAGATATTTACTATTTTCTCGCGCATATTTTTAAACATTTTCAGCATGTATTTTGACAGAGAAAAAAGAGAAAAAGAAAGAAGAATGATGCTCCACGATGCAATCCGTGTCTCTCGTGAATTGAGCGCACAGTATTTTTCCTCTCATTCATTCATCTTAAAATAGAAAAAACATGGGCAGAGAGCACGACGTCTTTCGATACTTTCGCGAGCTCGTTTTTTTTTAAAGTTCCAATGGAACTTTCTCGGCGTACGAACATTGGATTCTAATTACGCTTTTGGGAACCGTGATTCCCCTTACGGACGCAGGCCTTTGAAAACTTTCGACGCTTCATGTTCAAGGACTGCCTGAAATCTGCCAGTCTTTGTACTCCCCGTACCTATACAATGCATACATCAATAATTTAATATATCGTTCGACGCACTATAAGACCTGAATCATCGTTTCTGTGCAGACGGAGCACATTGCCGTAAAAAAAAATCCTCCAGAAAAGAAAAGATTCTTCTCGAGACATTCGAAGCTTGCAATGATAACGCGATAAGAAAAATCAGACATTCAAGAATAATGCTAATAAAATTTCAAATGTTCTTACATCGTTTCGCAGATAAAATGAATCAAGTTCGGGAATGGAATTACTTTCACAATAGACATCACGCGCCGCATCGGCGCGAACGTGAGGAGAATCATGAGGAACCATGGTCACCTTCCGTATTTTCTTACAATATTAACGAAAGAACGTTGCACGACGTGGAGCACTTATAAAGGAATCTATTAATAAATTACAAATATTTGCAAACGATCCGAAGAAATTATTAAAATTCTCGGTATCTCGATGATTCGCGACGATTAATTAAATTTAAGGGAACAGGTAAATCACTTCGTTTTAAGAAAAAAACAATTATCGCATCCGTATAGGTCTGATGATCTGTTAAAAAAATATTTAAAAAAGACATAGGGAGGAAAGATGAGAAGAAGCGACGTAAAAGTGACCGCGATGTGTTACGTCCATTCATATTTTTTTTTCGCTGTTATTCCAAAAAAGGACTAAGAGCAGCCGAGCTCGAAATATCGCCGGGATGTTATTTCTAAAAAAAAAAAAGGAAGCAACGAACGAGGATCGATTTGCAGTTTTCGCAAGTTTTTCGGACGAGGTAGAAGAGCAAAGTGGCACAATCTTTTATAGCGGCGGAAAATAAAATCGCGAGCGGTTCTGCGAAAAGCGGAACGCACGGGCTGGCATAAATTCCACCTGTTCTCCCCCTTTGTGATCCTAAATCACGATCCATAGAATATCGACTGTCATTTCGCTTGGTATGTAGGTCGCGTCGCAATGTACGTTACTTCTTTTATTTTATCTATCGCTGAATCGAAAGTGCCCGTTTGATAACTTTCGTATTATGATATAAGAGTAAATGCGGCGAAGAAACGCGGCGATAAATCGGAGAAAAAAATCTATGGCGGAGGCGAAGGAAGAACACGAAGGTACGCGTGCATAGTTAATTATATGCTTGAAAAAAAATCGCTGCTCTCTTTCCCTTAATCGCATATCTCGCGCGGCTTTCTTATTGCGAAACGCTACTTATAAATGTAAGTGTAATTAAAATCAGGATATATATACATATAAAAGGGAGAGACTTGAAAGAGATACATAGACGCGAGACGCAAGGCCCGCGGCTAGAATCGTATGTAGGACGCGCGATGTCAAGTGTCTATTTATCCTCTCTAAATGCATTTGCAAAGAGAATTTAAAAGACGATATTGAAAAGACGATATTTATACGTAAAACATCATTTTTACATATACGTGATTCCATATATACTATAATGACTATATATAGATATTTTTAGTCTCGAGAAGAATGAGCAATGGGTTTATATAATATGGAATATATAATATGGAATATATAATCAATGAAAGGTATATACTTATTAATTGAACAAACGAGTTCCTCGAGCGAAAAATCGTAAAGAATCAACACGAAAGATTGTGGACGGTCCATTTTCGCTCTCATCTATCAACGCGCAGGATCATTATTGACACTTCTGCCTCCGCGCCACGAAGAGTCTCAGATCCGATCAGCTGTGGATCTTCCACTCTCGGCGCCCGCCGAGATTGATCCTGGGGAGGTCGCACTCGATACTCACATCTTGGTGACATTAACGGGAACGTCGACGGCTCGTGACAGATCGACGTCGTAGATCGCCTCGACGGTGAGTAAATCGGCGCCGCGACACACGAGCTCCCGCCTGTCGGCGGTGACGTTACAGGCCGGGATTACCGCGTCGTCCGCGATATCGCTCCGACAGCAGCGAATCCGCCAGAGTAAGAGGACGATGATCGCCGAGATGACCGCTCTCCCGCTCCGGCGAGGCCGCGTGCACATGCCGGCCGATCCTGTGTTGCGTGCACGCGTAATTCAGCTCTCGCACAGATCTCGTTTCCCCCGGGGTTCGCCGCGCCCAGGACGGATAGTCATCTCACCGTTCTTCTCGTCGCGCCGCGTACGTCGTCCTACGTCGTCCGGGCGCGCGTGCACGCGCGCGACCACCAACCCCATAAGGAGCCGCCGTCGTCGCCGCCGTTGCTCGAGGGGGGTGAACCGGGGACGAGGAGGTGCGACACGCTCTCGAGAGACACTTTCCGAACTCTAGTCGCGAGAGAATCGCGCGGACTCCAGTTTTTTTAGGTGACAGGGGGACCCTACCACTCGCACCGCGATACATTCACCGACTGATTCGACATGGTCCAAGCGCGGAGCCTAACTACATAGCGGGTTCCGTACCCATACACATATGTATATCGCACGCATCCCCACTCACACCTCCACCATCCCCCCGACACCCACCCTGGACCACTCGAGTGACTTTCTCGAGTGACTCGATCCTGCCACGATTGTGATGCCGCTTCCCCGCGATAGAATTCGCTACCTCCTTAACAAACGGCGAAAGCTGATTCAATCCAGGAGCTTCTTCCTCTGGTCCGGATCCGGAACGGATATCGCGCTTCCAAGATGAAATTGCGTATTGCCTCTCGTTGTACGTAGCATCGCGAGTCGCAATCGATATCCTCCTTTTGCGTTATACGTACACACCGCTCCGCGCCGTGTTCCATCGTCTCTCCCCTCGGATATTTTGAAACCGCCTGCTGGAAACTTCGAAATATTTAATTGTAATATTTGTGGGGAAAAAAGACGTAAATTGATGAAAAAATATCTTTAATGATCTGATGTGGATGACGGATATATACTTGCGTGTAAAGGCTGATTGCATCATTGAGTTATGCTTATGTTCGAAGGTCTCATCATCAATCGTCCAGAAATGTCAGATCGATGACGCATATTAATCGCTTCTTTATTATTCTTGTATCGCAGAGGGTTAAAGATTTGTTCCCTTTAACTAAAATTTCTAACTCTAAAAATTAGTTTTTTAAATTTAATTTCGGTTTTTTTATATATAAATGCAAATATTCAATCTATATTTAATATAAATGCAAATTCGATTTAATTGGCAATACGTCGTACGAATAAAAATACACGTGTATGAATAATTTTTCAATGTCAGTTACATTAGCAATTATAATAGTATCATTAGCAATTTAATATAATCTAGTATAATTTATCGAGATACATCGAATAATAAATGTTTATTGTAAATCGTTCCGTTTTTCTTCTATTTTCCATTACACAAAAAATTATATCGTTAACAAGATATTAAAAACGGCCGATCTGAAAAAGTTGACGTGAATTAAAAAAACTTGTTGCATGCTTCTGTAAACATTTTCATTATCAGTAAGAAAATATAGTGTTATAGAGTTACAGATTAAAACATTCGTGATTTAGTGATTCAGTGATTTTAGATTAAAACATTCGTGTTTCTTATCTTTAGAACAGTTAAAGTAGTAAATACATTTGCACATTTTTCGTAATAAAATAGTTACGAGATAAATTATGATCATAATTATGCTCAAAGATTACATGAATTGTTTACATGATATTTACATAAATTTTTTTCACATATATAATACAAACTATATAAATTAATATTAGCTATATAAATTCGATAGATTAATAAGAATGCAAAAATGAATGATTAAATTGTAAAATAGTTAACATAATTGATTTTGATATTAACTGTAAAAAAAGATACATATTAAAAATTGAAAATTTACAATAAATAGTGATACTGTATCGAATTTTTATGACATTATAATACTGAGCATAATTCAGAGTTTCGATATTTTCAATCGTAGGCTAAATATATAATATATAAATATAAATGTATTTGAGTTGTAATTTATAAACTATTTAAATCCTGATGTAAAAGATACAAGTTATTGATGAAATGTTATTATTTAGGTTATGATCTACCTTTTAAGTTTTAAGTTGCAAAAATAGTGATATTGCTTAATTCACAATCTATATAATATTTATTTTCGCTTTTCACAGATATATATCAAGTCAAATCAAGTCTATCAGAAATCCCTTGCCGACTTTCCACAATATCGAAAAATTGTTTGTAATTATGTTTCAAAATCAAATTACTTTTAAATGAAAATAAAATACCAAGCAAATTTTCAAGGGAACTCGGTTGATAGGCAATTACTCGGTGGTAATAGAAGGATATGACATTACTGACGTATGGTTCGAAAATGTCAAATGCCAATTATTTTTTAAACTTATTCAGTTCATTGTTATATATAGTTTAATTTATTCAATTACTTTTGTCATCGAAAACAGATCTTTTTGTGTAACTGTTTAAAAAAAAACATGAGCTCTTGTCATTATACATTACTTATCGGTAATGAAAAAAATCTACATATCTACAGTAGATCACAATGAGTTTTTCCAATCGGGCTACTTTTGTATAAAACCGGTCTACTTTAGTATACATAACATCTCGTCAGTGCCAAGAATCTGACAAGTGATGATGCCTTTATTTAAATTGCGATACCTGAGACGACGCTAATCGAAATCTTTTATTTATAGTGATAATTATATGAACAAAATATCGTAGCAGAAATGAAAACTGCTTTGATGGTAGCTGAAAAACCCTCTTTGGCAGCATCCCTCGCCAATATATTGAGCAATGGACGATGTAGTACTAGGAAAGGTAGATATATAATTTAAATTAAATTTTTCTCTTTTTCCATTTTTCCTTCCCTTTTTTTCTTTACAAATATTATTTCTAGGATTGAATGGATCTTGTTCCGTCCACGAATGGGTGGGACAATTCAAATCCGAGACGGTGAATTTCAAAATGACCTCTGTATGCGGACACGTCATGACGTTGGATTTCATTGGAAAATATAACAATTGGGACAAAGTGGATCCGGTAAAATTGGATACATTGCATTTTTCTATTCTTATTATGCTTCCAATGATAATTGGATGTTTTTTAATACTTCTAGGCAGAATTATTCTCATGTCCAACTGAGAAAAAAGAAGCAGTACCTAAACTAAAAATACCATATTTTCTGGCAAAGGAAGGAAGTCATTGCGATTATTTAATATTATGGCTAGATTGTGACAAGGAAGGTGAAAATATTTGTTTCGAAGTTATAAATGCCGTACAGCAAGGAATGCATAGGAAGTTACACATAAATGTAAGTTCAATATTAAAGCTTTTAAATCTTCTCTTTTAGATTTTTTTTTTTTGAACAAATTCTCATAATTTTATCTTCAATAGGATATATGGCGAGCACGATTTTCTGCTATCACAGAAAAGGATATAAAATCTGCTTTGTCAAATTTAATAAAACCCAATGAAAATGAAGCAAAAAGCGTTGATGCGCGTCAAGAGTTGGATTTGCGAATAGGCTGTGCATTTACACGATATCAAACTAAATTTTTTCAAGTAGGTTATACAAATGTTCTTACATAATATGTAGGGCTAATAAAAGGTTTTGAAATGTATGTTATTATACTTTTTAGGGTAAATATGGAGATTTAGATGTATCTCTTATTTCTTATGGTCCATGCCAAACGCCAACATTAGGATTCTGTGTTCAAAGGCATGATGAGATCCAAACTTTCAAACCAGATCCATATTGGGTGTTACAGGTATATAATGATATGTACTTTAAAACATACTTTGTATTAAGAAGGATATAATATAATATTTTCATATTATTTTTAGGTAACTATTAAGTGTTCTGATGGTCAAGATATTGTATTAAATTGGAGTCGTGTACGTTCTTTTGACAAAGAGGTTGCAAACATGTTCCTAAGTCATGTTAAGGAACACGATCGCGCAACGTGAGTTATACCTTATACATTCTTAAAATCTTTGTGTAAATTAGAAGATTATAAAATATTCAAAATTTTGTATAGTGTAGTGAGTGTACAAAGTACAGAGAAATCAAAATCGCGACCTATAGCTTTAAATACAGTGGAATTGATGCGAATTGCAAGTTCTGGATTGGGAATGGGTCCACAACACGCAATGCAAATTGCAGAAAGACTTTACACTCAAGGATACATAAGTTACCCACGAACAGAAACGACATCGTATCCTGAAAATTTTGATTTGCTGTAAGACATAGCTTATAGAATCCTTGATATAAATCAATCGTCAAATAGTAATTTTGTATATATACATGGTTTACTCTTATTATAATTATTTTATTTTTTCAAGTTCAACATTGAAACAACAACAAAATTCTCCAGATTGGGGCGAGGAAGTTCGTAAAATAGTAGCAGCTGGTATTAATAGACCAAAGAAAGGTCATGATGCAGGTGACCATCCCCCTATAACACCCATGAAACATGCAACGAGAAACGAACTCGACGGTGATTCATGGAGATTGTACGATTACATAACGCGACACTTTATTGCTACGGTATGTTTGATATTGATGTATGATTTGTGAAATTTTGAAAAATAAGTGGACATTATATATATATATATATATATTTTTTTTTTTTTCTGTTTTGAATTCTAGTTGGCGCGGGATTGTAAATATATGAGCACTACAATAAAATTTGAAATAGGCATAGAAACATTTACAGCAACTGGCCACAGTTTGTTAAGTCCTGGATACACAAGTATTCTTACTTGGCAAGCGCTTGGCAATAATGATACTCTACCGAAATTTACGCTCGACGAAAAAGTAAATATACAAGAGGTAAGAGATATTTTTATCATGTATTTATGTTAATTTTTCTGTTTGGGTATTTAAAAAGAGGATTATTGTAATTTAGCAATAGATAGAGCACTTGCTTTTACTGTTACAGGCAAAATTAATCGAATGTTATACACAACCGCCGGATTATTTAACAGAAGCAGAATTGATAACTCTTATGGAAAAACATGGCATTGGAACAGACGCTTCAATCCCTGTACATATAAATAATATTTGTATTAGAAACTATGTCACTGTTGCAGCAGGTAGAAAATTAGTGCCCACTTCTCTTGGAATCGTTTTGGTTCATGGATATCAAAAGGTATCATTGATTTCAATTTGCGATACTGATAATGATATATTTTCCGTAAAACATATATATTCTCTTCTCATTAGATAGATCCTGAATTAGTTTTACCCACAATGAGATCTGCAGTGGAAGAGCAACTGAATCTAATAGCATTAGGTCGCGCTGATTTTCATGCTGTTTTACAACATACAGTGGAAATATTTAAACAAAAGTTTCATTATTTTGTACAAAGTATAGAAGCTATGGATCAGTTATTCGAAGTCTCATTCTCTCCGCTGTCGGCATCCGGTAAAGCGCATTCTAGGTATATATTAACAATAATCACGACAATAACCGCATTACATGATTTCTTTTTTCTTGTTTACTTTATATAAATTTATACATGTACTTCTTTCGATTGTCTATTATATATCACAGATGCGGTAAATGTCGTCGATATATGAAGTATATCCAAACTAAACCATCCAGGATGCACTGCGCACATTGTAACGAAACTTACAATTTACCTCAAAATGGAAACATACGAATATACAAGGAATTGAAGTGTCCATTGGATGATTTTGAATTGCTTTCATGGTCAACAGGAGCACGAGGGAAAAGTTATACGTTTTGCCCATATTGTTACAATAATCCACCGTTCAGGTACCTTATTAATCATCAAGAATCGAATATAAAAGAGTCAATCTGAAAGGAAAATTGAGAATTGTTCCTCTATCATTTTTAGGGATATGAAAAAAGGAATGAGTGGTTGCAATTCATGTACACATCCAACATGTCCACATGGTATGAATTCAAATGGCTTATCCAGCTGTTTGGAATGCGATTTAGGTATTCTCGTGCTCGATCCTTCAGCCGCGCCCAAGTGGAAACTGGGATGTAATCGTTGCGACGTTATTATCCACCTATTCGAAAACGCGCACAAAGTGACAGTCGATACGGATACATGCGACTGCGGCGCGCAATTAGTGACTGTCGAGTATAAACAGGTAACGCTAGAATTTAGGCATAGAAATTACAGACTGCTTATAAGTGAATCAGATTATGATTGCAACGCAATAAAAGAGATAGCGATATTTAACAAGAAATCATATTTTTATTTATGCCTTTTATAACTTTTATGCATCAACGAAAATCACGATCTCTTATGTGCTCTATTGTATTTATTTCTTATTATTTCAGGATAAGAGTAAACTCCCTAACGAGGCGACCGAAATGTCCGGCTGTGTGTTTTGCACACCGGTATTCGCTGCGTTAGTAGAAAAGCACCGTGCGGTAGCTTCGAAACCAGTCGTCACGCGTGGTCGAGGTCACACCAAGAGTCGTAATCGGGGCAAACCGAAACCGCCAAAGGACAAAATGGCGCAATTAGCAGCGTATTTTGTATAATGAATCAATGAGCACGAGGCGCATAATAACTGGATGCCATTTGTACGCATATTGCGTCGTTTGTTTCGAATAAATCCCTATCGTCCTTCACTCCACGATATTTTATAATGAATTTATTTTCATTATTGCCTCTTTCATTAAAAACAATGATATTTTTGCATGAATATATCGCGCGTTTAAATCGGATTTAACGAATTTGAATGAACGATGGACGAATAATAAACTAATTATTTAATTAATAATTTTATATAAATTCGATAATTATTTGCGATCGTCTGTGTTCTCTCTCTCTCTCGTTCGCTTATATTGAATGAAAGTTCTATTAAATTATGAAAAACTGACGACCATTCGATGAAGCGTTCTGACAAATTTTTAACTCGTTATTAAAATATTATTATATATTATATGGTAATTTTTTATATGATATTTTATTTTGAATATAACGACAAAAAATTTGGATTCATCGATTCATAATTTGAAATTTATCGAAGGGCGATATTTGTGATTCTCGAAATATCGAAATGTTCGAGTCAATTTTTCTCAGCTGTTACAATCGATATCGAGACAGCACATGGCGAACTTTTAACGTTGTTACAACAAGTTACAGCTTTTGTATTACGAGTCGCACATTATTCTTATATTACATTTATCATGGGTTTGTGTAATATCGAATGTGTAGAAAGAATAGCGCAATATCTCGACGTTCCCTCAAAAGGGCTAGAGATCTCTAATAAAAATGTAAGCGGTATTCATTTAATCAGCGTTTTTAAAGTGTGATACTTTGTTCCTCATAAATATATATAAAATTTAATTAAATTGTTAATTTTTCATGAAAAAGAATGTTCTCTTGCAGAATGATATCAAATTAAAAATAAAAAATACGACATTTTTATGAAATTAATTGATACATGAAGCACATATGTTTCAGATAATACTTATTCCAGAATGCGGAAAAAATACGCTACCCATTCAAGGATTCAGTACTATTATACAAGCACTCGTTGCGAGTTCAAAATGTTCCAATATGCTCTGTAGTGAGAAAGAAGTGCAAGCTTTAACGCAACAATGGTTAGAATATGTTACAGTATGCGTCAATCACGCTGATCTTCCTGTTAATGCCAAGAGAGTATTCAATGTAATGTCATAATATATACTTATACTTAAAAAAACAAAAAGATGGAATATTAATCAATGTTCTTTGATTGTAGGAACTAAATACAGTATTAAAAGATGTAACATATATAACGGGTACAGAAAAGACTATAGCAGATGTCACATTGTATTATGTTTTACATTCTATAATGGTAACAATCAAACTATATATATAGTGTATTTTATGAATTTTGATCTAAAACAATGATCTGTATAATTTTCATATCTTACTTTACAGAAAGAATTAAGTGGACAAGAGAAAATACAATACATCCATCTATCAAGATGGTTCGACAATATTCAACAGGAAGAAAAATTGAGACAGGATTTGGATTTGATATCTTTCAATTTATTACACATATTTTTGTAATATATAAATCGAAATTCAAAGAAAGGTAAATGTTTAGTTTGACTTTTTTTAATTTAAGTTTTGATAAGAATAATACAATTGTGTTTTATTTAAAATTGAAGATTTGAAAAGTAAATATCATTGCTCGATAAGAATCATTAAAATTATTTATAAAGAAATTTTTAACAAATAAAGCTAGGAAATCTGTCATATTGATAGACTACAATAATATGAGCAGACATGATAGAAAAAAATAATTTAATATCCATTAGTATATATCTATTGCTCAATAATTTTAATAATTATATGTATATTAGTAGATATACTATATATGTATTTTAAATTTTGTATGCTTTTTCTTTTATGATATTCTATCATTATGATAGATTTCTTAATTTTTTATCAACCTTTCTTTTTTTATTATTTATTGATAAGTATGATGAAATTTCTCTAATTGAATCAATTTTAATATTTAAATTTCCTAATTTATTTAATGCTTAATTCTTTTTTTACTATTAAGTGATGATTTTTATTTTTATGCAAAAGGACAGGTAATAAATGTATTTTTAACAAAATTTAAGTAAAGTTGATCTAAACTGTTTAAATTTATTATTAAAATTAGTTTGACAGAGAAGAAATTTATGATTATTTATAACCAATATAACACTGACAAAATTTATTAACAATATAAGACTCTTCAATATTATTTCATTATCAAAAATTTACAGAGATTTCATGTAACTCTATTCCAAGAATAATAAACAACATTTTATCAAATTATTTTATTATCGACAGTGCAATTAAACGGTTGATAACGTTGGCGCTCTTCAATTATCTCCGGACTGACAACTAACATCGTCAATGATGATGTCACGCATAAATCTATCCCGACGTCCCACGATACATCTGTTTTATTCATGCTTGTAACCATGCTGTGTCGTCTCGATAACGATTACCTCATCCAACACGCGCGATACAGCCTCATTAAATTTCACCGCACATACTATAGAAACAATGGTACGGTACACCGTGACAGGTGATTAAGAGGCAGCTCTCGGAACTCCCACGCTATTATCTAGCAAGCTGATCGTTACGCGTATATATGTACGTACGTACAATGGATCGCCTCGACCGCCCCGTCGCGAAAGCGGTGCTTCACGTTCCTTCGCGTAACCATGAGGAATGTCGAGTCTTTCACGGTCGCTGCGTTTAGCAACGCGTGCGCAGGCACAACATCGTGGGCACTGTCGCACAACCACTCGCCTCCGACAACCGTTCGCCCTCGGTGCGGTAGTTTTGGCCTAATTCTAGCCTAATACCGAGCTGTCTTCTCGAATCCTGCAATAGTCTGCCAATAAACTGTAGCGAGATGGCGGATGATTCGAGCGTACGCGTAGCCGTACGGTGAGTAGTAAATATACGTGCATTCGAAAGGGAGAAAGCGAAGTCGGGCTTCAAATCTTCAATCCGTACATCTCGGTCCATCACGATGACAGCCGATGACGTTTAATCGTTTGAACGAAGGGACTGTCCGAGGCTGATCTCGCGCGTATTCGGAGTTTTTTTTTCTTTTTTCGAAAAATTATAGGAATAATTCGACTCATTTGAGAAAACAAATTGTTACTATTTTTTTTTTAATTTATAGTTCTCGTCTTTCTGTGTCATCGCGCACTCGATGTTTTTTTACGTCAGAACATTAACGTCATCGTTGGAAAAAAAAGCTTGTTATTCATACGATCGCGTAATGATGCAATTTTTGAGGATGAGAGGATCTTTCCGTCATTATAAATCAATGACGGAAAAATACAGAGGAGAAAGAAGGATTTTCTCGCGAAAAACCGTGAATGTCAAACGATAGCCTGCGCACAACATCTGGTCGATCGCGAATACCGATCTCCAAACATTTCCTTTTACGATACGAATGCGTGGGCTTTTAATTACTGCTTGCCTTAAGAAACGCACACCCGGTCAACTTCCGTGACAGATATGCGTAATTGGTCTTTAAAAATAACTTACAATGTATATCGATTTGTTTTTTCAATCATTTATTTTTATTCATTAATTTTTATATTTACATATCCATGCAAATTTTGACAAGAAAAATCCACCATGAGAATTGATTGTATTTGTTGCAGAATAAGGCCTCAGGTAGCTCGCGAAGTAATCGACATGTGCAGGATTTGTACTCAAGTACCTCAGGGGGAACCGCAGGTTTTTCTCGGACCCGACAAGGCCTTTACTTATGATTACGTTTTTGATACTCAATCAGATCAAAACTCGATTTACGAAACATGCGTGAATCGTCTCGTAGAAGGCGCGTTGGACGGATACAACGCGACGGTCCTCGCCTACGGGCAGACTGGCTCGGGGAAAACTTACACCATGGGCACTGGCTTCGACGTGGAAGTCGACGAGGATATAGTCGGAATCATACCTAGAGCTATTTCACACCTCTTCGATGGAATAATGGATAAACAAGAACGCGCAAAGGAACGCGCGCAAATGCCTCCAGAGTTCAAGGTATTTTCAAGAGGCGTCCTTATATCCGTATACAATGATGTGTTCTTATATTAAATTGTATTAAAGACACGTCTGCAAAATTTATTATACTGATAATATATATTTTTTTCTTGTTATCAGGTCACAGCACAATTTTTAGAATTATACAATGAGGATTTGAAAGATCTATTAGAGCCGGGAGGACCGAGAGGTGGTGCACGTATTCACGAGGATACAGCGGGTAATATACACTTGGCTGGAGTGGAACCGCGCGTCGTAACCAGCCCTGAACAAGCGTTAGAGTATCTGCGATTGGGCGCGTTATCGCGCACAACAGGATCCACGCAAATGAACACGCAATCCTCGAGATCGCACGCTATATTTACGTTATACATCAAACAGCAGAGATGCATCAAAGTTGAGGATCCAGACGCGGACGTCGACACGAGCGGCCTCGAGCTAACGAATGAATTTGAAACGTTAACAGCGAAATTTCATTTTGTCGATTTGGCCGGTTCTGAGAGGCTAAAACGAACGGGTGCTACCGGCGATCGAGCAAAGGAAGGCATCTCTATAAACTGTGGATTGGTAAGAGTATAGGCTCTTAAAAGAATAGAATGTTAACATATGATTTGTTATGTATTACTCATTTTTTTCATAGTTGGCGTTGGGTAATGTTATTTCTGCTCTCGGTGATAAAACAAAGAAAGCTTCACACATACCATATAGAGACTCAAAGTTAACCAGATTACTTCAAGATTCTCTCGGAGGTAATGTAGCTCATAATCATAATATAAAATGTAGATAATATAATATAGATGTAAAATTTAGTTTAATATATAGGGTATCGGATATAAGATTTACAATTTTAAATGTTTTAATTGAATATTGCAGGAAATAGTCAAACTGTTATGATAGCGTGTGTATCGCCGAGCGATAGAGATTTTATGGAAACTCTAAGTACTCTAAAATATGCGAATCGAGCAAGAAATATAAAGAATAAAGTTACTATTAATCAGGATAAGAGCTCGCGAACAATCGCTTCGTTACGACGTGAAATTCAACAACTTCAATTGGAATTGATGGAATATAGACAAGGCACGTTTAATAAAAAGCTACTGTATAATGTTATCTGAACATTATGTACAACAATATATTCTTTTTTTTTTCTTTTAGGCAAGAGAGTTGTCGGTGAAGATGGAATTAATGATGCTTGGCATGAAAATCAAATGTTAAGTAGTGAATTACAGAGTTTGCGAACCAGAGTGAAAGCGCTTTCGGAAACGGTTGAAGCATTAACCGCCAAAAATGTTCTTTTGTTGGCGGAAAAAGCAGCGGGTCATTGGGTAGCGGCAACAAGTGGAGGTGACGAACAAGTGACTAATCTGGTACAAGGTTACGTTCAAGAAATAGAAGAGTTAAGAGCTCGTCTGTTGGAGGCGGAAGCTATGTATCAGCAGTTAAAAAAAAGACAGATGCAGGTATACTTATTTATACCGTATTATATTAAAATATTAAAAGATATAAATTTTACCGACACATTATCAAAATATTAATTAGGTTAGCGCGGCAAATCCATATGGGGATAGTTCGTTCCATTCCGATTCCGCGTCTGTGTTAATTGATGCTAAAAGAGATGTCGAAAAGGAGATAGAAACTCTAAAAGCTTTAAAGGAACAATATAGTCATAGTAGCATTACTGCCAAATCAGATGAAGGAGAAATCGAAGATACGGAGAATGCACAGGACTCTGTAAGCGAGGATGATTCCGACGATGACTCTGATCGTAAAGGCATGTTTAAATGCAGCCTGTTACATTATGTTTACGATAGCTATATATGACAATTAATAGCAATATTTATCATTAAAGAATGCGAAAATATTTCATTCATAAGTTATTACATTAATTTTACAGAAGAAGATGAAGAAGAAGCAGCCATGGGTCGTGAACTAGAGGCGCTAACATCCGACATCGATGTTAAGCAGCGTTTGATACAAGAGCTTGAGCTCTCTCAGAGACGTTTGCAAACTATGAAACAGCATTATGAGGATAAATTAGCTCAATTGCAAACTCGTATTAGAAACACACAAGAAGAAAGGGATAAAGTGTTGCAGTCTTTGCAACAACAACCTACACCGCCTACTGAAAAGGTGAAAAAATTACGCGACGAATACGAAAAGAAGCTCTCTAACATGCAAAAGGAAATGCGACTTCTTCAATCTGCTAAAAAAGAACATGCGAGATTACTGAAGAATCAATCGCAGAATGAAAATCGATTGAGAGGTCTGAGAAACGAACTTTCGGAAATGAAACGAGCAAAGGTGAAACTTTTGAATAAAATGCGAGAAGAAGCACAACGACATAAAGAAAATGAGCTGAGACGCAATAGAGAAATAGCTCAATTACGTAAGGAGAGTCGCAGACATGCGAATGTGATTAGAACGCTGGAAGCAGACAAAAGAATGAAAGAAGTTGTACTTAGGCGTAAGCAAGAGGAGGTAACGGCTCTACGAAAAAGGGATCGAGGATTGAGTCAAAAGGCTGCTGGCCGTGCACCAGCCAGACCACCTAATCCTAAAGCGTTGAAGCAAAGGTGGCAAACATTCGAAAGGACAATCACCAAACAAGCATTGGCGAAACAAGCTGCCGCAGAAACGGAGAGAGAAATGGAAAGACTACTTCAAGAGAGAGAAGAACTAGGAAGAGATTTGGAGAAGCTCCAGAAACATAGAAGTCAAATTACAAACACAAGAGGAGATATCATCGATATTGATGAAGAGATCGATAACGTGCGGAGTAAAATCAGTTACTTGCAGGTAATTACTAATAATCTATTTAATACGATATTGTTCATCTTTGTTACTATAATCTTGCAAAAATTTTATAGGATAGTATCGCGGAATGTCAACGGGATATGGTTGAAATGGGCGACGGTGAAGCGGAAAGTGAACCTGGTGTCGAAGCGCTCATCTCTACGATTCGAACGGTGGATGAAGCACAATACTTACTTCAACGAATGCTCGCGTTTACTGTAGAGCAAAGCTGCATGGCCGCACAGAAGCAACTCGAAGTACGAGATATGGAATCACGGCTCAATCAAGTTGCGCAAGAGAGTGACGTGCAACATCAATTACTTGAGCATGTTTTACGCGATAGAGATCTTTTATCTCTTACCAATAATCAGAATAATATATCAACTTATAGTCCAGCTAGCTCAAGAAGTTCTTCTCCCGACAAGTAAGTCAAATACTCTTTCGAAATCATTTTTATGAAATATTTCATCATTTTTAATTTTATGACATTTCTTGTATTGCGTATACAGCAGCGAAATTTATAGCCAAATCATACTCGGTGAAGAAAAACAGCGTAATAGTAAGGTCAGAAGAAGAACAACGCAGCCACAAGAACTTCTCTATGGGTACACGTTAATCCCGAGAATATGACAAAAGCAGAAGATCAGAATCAAAACTATAACCACCCTCTTACTAGAGTCCCCAGTGCGCCAGGTAGCCTAAAGTAAGTAGCTCAATACGATCGCATTAAATTTATTTGCTTGTAAAAAGGGTAGGAAAATTGACTAATTATAATTCATTACTTTTGTCTAAATTATCTAATCAGAGGACTGGTGTTAACACGAAATCAACATGGTAGTACTGGCGGATCGCCGACTTTGAGTCGTCGTGAGAGCACTTCGCCCAGAGCTTTGCGACGGCCGATTCATCCAGGTGGAGGCTCCATGTGAGTGATTGTCCTGCAGCATATTCTTGTTCTTGTATTCCTTGCATATATTTGTCTTGATGCTCTCTTCCATGCACTATTGAATATTTTTATTTTCTCGAGATGAAATCTTAGTTTGTTGATTTTGTGTTTGAGATACAGGAATCAAGTACAGGTATTTCGTGCCTAAATATAATATACAATAATTATTGCATATACACACATACACACATAAAATATACATAATAAAGCGCAAAATGATGTTAAATGCTGCAGGTTTTGTGAGAGAAATGAACTAGTTTGAAAGATAAATCGATTTATTGTTGTAATAAAAAAACGCACAAATGCAATTATATTACAAGGAAAGCATCTGTTATATTGCTCTCCAAATATCTCTGAGCTTATTAAATAAGATGTTTAATAGTAAAATATATTTCTAAGCATTATATATATTGTAAAATAAATAAGATTTTTTACACATGTGAATATATATGCCATATAATATATAGTGTATAAAATGAGAAGTGTAAAAAATGAGAAAGCTAAATCTTATTTTCGTACATCTTGCTTTCACACACAAACAGCATTTTACGTTTAAAAATAAGTAAAAGATGTATATATATATATTAATTTATACACAATTATATCTATATATATTTTGGCAAAGAATTTGATAATGAATATTAATTCTTCATTTAATTGATTTTCTACTTTATATTAATATATTGTTAATGATTGCAACGAGAAGAAAAAAGATTAGATTTAGAATTAATTTATACAATAATGTCCATGTGTTCTCAATATGTATATAGATGTAAGAGTTATTTTCTCTCTGTAATATAGAATAAAGAAATAAATAACGAGCATTGAAACAAGAAGCACAAATACGATAGCTACCGAAGAATCTCCTTTTAACATGACGTACTTGTTTCTTATTTATAGTATGAAATTATCATAAAGACTGAAACTAACAATTGTGCTTGATTATGCGCACTATTCCTGTGTTGCATAAACTTTCATGAATAAGCTTGATTAATACTTTACTGCACCTCTTTTTCGCACATGCATGTTTTTATATAATTTTTCAAGTCTGTATTACATATTATATTAGCTTAACTTAATAGCTGGCTGACTAACACGCTAACATAACAAACGCACCTACTCAGGGAACAGGTAGCGCATACGGATGTGTCTTCACCTCCTGGATCTCCGACTACATACAGGCGATTCAATAGCCGCGAAGAAAACGTATTCTCGAGACTAACTGCAAGTAGACAACCGATCGCATCTGAACCGCAACCAATGAAAGGAATCATCTCACAGTATCAAGGCAAGGTAAAAAGGGCAAAATAATAATCTCTTTCTAATTCTCTTTTCTGATATAAAATTTTTTTTAATGATCCTTTTTCAGGTACAACCACGGGCTATTTTACAATGTTCTCATGTAGCAGAAGGACATAGCAAAGCTGTCCTCACTATATGCGTGACTTCAGATTTACTTTTCAGCGGTTCAAAAGGTATTTGAATGATACTTGATATCGAAAATTTTGACATAATTGCATGCACAGGTAAAATGTTACCTCGCGAATTTTCAGATCGCACTGTAAAAGTATGGGATTTAGAAACGGGAATCGAGAGTCAGACTTTAAGCGGGCATCCCAATAATGTAGTCGCCGTGAAATATTCCGCTATTCATCGACTTTTATTTAGCGTGTCCGCAGCATACGTTAAAGTTTGGGATTTAAGAGCCGGCAGTTGTGTAAAGACGCTATTCTCCTCGGGTCAGACTCAGACTGGTCCGATCGCATTGTCGACTCCGTCCAGGATATTGCAAGTTCCCGTAGGAGAAACGACGATTAACGATCTGGCGCTCAGCTTGGACGAGCAGGAATTGTATACAGCAGCTAGCGACAAAGTCAGAATATGGGATCTTCGTAAATTGACGTATACTGCTAGATTAAATACACCACACACAGCGGCCGTTATGTGCTTGGCTGTTGGCGAGGATGGCAGAGTAATAGCTGGTAGTAAGGATCATTTGATATCTCTCGCCGAGCCGAATATGTCCGGTTCGTCCATCAGCTTAGCGCCACCGCACTATGATGGAGTTCAGTGTTTAGCTACGATCGGTTCCACATTATTTTCTGGTACGTTCTTGTCTTGTTATCAACATATATAATCAATGTCACAAAAACGTTTCATTTGAATTATCTTTCAGGCTCTAGAGATATGTGCATTAAACGATGGGACCTGAGTAAAATGGAATTGATTCAGTCTCTCAACAACGCCCATAAAGATTGGATCTTGGGATTGTGCACGATAAATAATGGTTCTATAATGATCTCTGGATGTCGTGGTGGTATACTCAAGGCATGGTCCGTTCCTAAGGATCATTCGGGAGAATGCACGCCTATTGGAGAAGTCCGGGCGCACACTTCCGCCATCAATGCTATCGTGACTAATCAACAGCATGTATTTACAGCGAGCAAGTAAGTAAAAGAATATCTTAACACTTTTATATATTTGGCCGTGTCCAAAACAGTTGGCAGATGTTCGCAGATCAATTATGAGATTAATGTACACGATTGAATTAGATACTTGAGTTCAGCTGGACCACGTTACAATATTCTAGGTGAAATAACGGTCTCGGATGTTGATTTCAGCTCTGGAGAGGTGAAGCTGTGGCGTATACCCGATTCTTCATTATCAATGTCTATCTCCACAGTTTCCCTTTAACTTTATTTGCTTTTTGCTTGTACGTCAATGTGTTGTGCATTAAGCTTGTATTTCCTTTTTCTTTTGTTTATTTTTTTTCTCAGTAATGCGCATGTTTAACAGAGTTTAACGTAATAATATATTCTATATTATAATGTAAATATGTAATGGTAAAAAGCCATATTTATATTATGCTTATGACATTCATCAAATGTTATCACACATTGGATCATTGTACACAGTATATTTGTGAAAATGTTTTAAAATCAAATAAAACGCGCAAACATATAATATTCTATAAACTTAAAATCTATATTTTTGCGTTTGCGTCTTATATCTGCATATTATACACCAATTTAATAATTGCCAAAAACTAAAAATTTTAAGATAAACAAATAACAATAACTGTTTTGAAGATAAACAAATTTAAATATACGAGATCGTTTGTTTGCCTAACTTTGTAGATATATATATTTTTTTTTTTACTACGAAAGACAATATAAAATTACTCTCACTAATCGAATCAAAATGTTAAAAAACTCAATAATTTTACGTAAATCTATTAGAGTTTATAATGTATATGAATGTTTAATTTATATATGTTATTACTTGCTTCTATGTTGTTTACTCCACTTTGGTGCTTTGCATGGTCATCATGTCGATACGAAGCGATGGAACTGTGAAATTGTGGAATTGTAAACGAGACGCAAGGACCTTCTACAGGAGCAACTCATTGAAAAGCTAACATGCATCGTTCTACTAAATATTATATTTAATTTGCAATTATACAGTTTAAATGATAATGCACTTGACCATCTGTCATGTTTAGTTTATACTTTTATACGTTGCTATTAATCTTTTTTTAGTATTATTGAGAATATACTCTCCAAAAAAAAATGACTTATATTATTTTCTATTATATTCTTTGACTCTGTTTTATACTTTGACTCTTTTTTAATTTTTAATATTAAGTAAAAAAATGTAGGACAATATATTATATTAAACAAAATCACAATTAAATTATAATTAAGAAGATCCGTCTAAAATAGGAATTATGTGCATTATCATACGCCTAAATGCTAACTAAAGGAATTTAGATAAAATGGTCTGAGAGGAAAAAACTATATGTTATCTAATATTTATTTTATTATGAACATAAAGATATGATTGTAATCATAATAATTATAATATTTATTCTTAGTACAAACAATAATTGTCGATTAATACTGTACAGTCTGAGGTCTCTGTAGGTTCCAAATACTGGATATTGTCAGGGTTGGCTGTTATTCAATCTTCTTCTGTGAAAATTTTAAAACGAGCAAAAATTTTAAAAACAGTTACCTCTTTAACGTATATATGCTCATAATGCTACGAAAAATAAATTGTATAAAAAAAAAGAAAGGAAAACATTGTATTGTAGAATTTTAATTAATAGAAAAGTTTTTGCTATATATACCTCTTTTTCTTTTTATGCGCGGTAAGTGATTCTTGACCACTATCGTCCTCGCTATCCTCTGATTGACTACTACTGGTACTACTCGACGAACTACTCGAAGAACCACTCGAGGAATCACTGGCAACACCAGTGTCCGTTTTTACATCTATACTTTCCGCTAGTGTTGCCAGTTCAGGTTCTTTATCATAGAGTACTTTTAACCATTTCTGCGACAATTTTGGCCTCCCTCGTACCTGTTTGCAACGAGCTGTTTAATATTACATGCTTGTAAATGTTATTTTTCCATTATATAAATTTAAATATTCTTATATACATGCAACTTTTTCGATATTACAATATTGTAAAGATAAAGTGTTATATGTTACGTTGCATCGGATTCTTACCGTTTTGTGCCAAACTACCGGGAAGTTGGTACGTGAACAGAAATTCTGTGTTACTGCTATAGTTTCATCAAGATTTAAAACAATATGCCACCAACCACCAGGAATAAAAACAGTTTCACCAGGAGATTGTAGAATCTCTATAGGGTGGCAATCTTTTGGCCACGTGGGTAGCTTTGTGCGAGGATAAACAATGGAAAACCATGTAATAGCTTCGTCTCTCTGCTTACCACCTTCAGTTGCGGTTACCTTTAAAAGTTCGCGAGGAGTATGCGTAGGAAATAGGCACCAACGTTTATGACCAGAAATTAATGCGTTCCACGCACTGGTACCTAATGGATCTATATGTATTCCTGTACCTGTTATGTTACCATAAAAATAATAAATATAGTGTACAAACGAAGTATTAATTATTTCTTTTTACAATCTTATTAAATGCATGTGATATGCAGTATTATGTGACTTCTTATTGAAATATGTAATGAATTACAGTGATTTCTGATTTAATATTCGTTGCAAATGATAAATATAACATTAACATCTTAACAAGACAAACGATTTATATGGCATATATTAGTCGTAAAATATTCACCAGATCTTGCAGGACCCATTACAAACCAACGATATGGCGGTCTTCGATGTTCTCCAGCATAATGAAAAAGATCATCCCGGAAGTATTTAGGAATTACATAATCTTCTAACAACCTTTTTCGCCTTGGATGTTCACCAAACGAACTATCGAAAATGTATAAGGGAGAATCATCTTCATTATTAAACATGTAACGAACATAATATTTCATCTTCATTTTTACACTATATCCATCATTATCTTCTCCACACTTAAACTTTTGATTCCGATATTTCTTTGCTAACTTCTGGAATCATATAAGAAAACAGAATTTAGAAATTAAAAATATTGTAGAATTTTGTACAATTAATTTTATTAATTATAATTTTGTCAATGTGTCCAATGATTTAAAAGATAATTTTTCTTTCTTATATAATTGGACAATCAGTACTTTGTATTTGCAAAGGATAAAGAGAATCAAATTGTACACATAGTCAAATATACAAAGTTTTGAGTAGATATATTAATATATTGGACATATATTAATATATACCAATGTTGTACATATTAAAAAATTATAACAGATAAACCTCTATAGTCCATTTGTGCTGGGCTCTCCAGCCAGTTTGAACACCTTGTATTATCACAGGCTTGTAAGGTTTCTCATACTTTTCTACGAAATCTTCTGTAGTCACGTCGGATTCATTAATTCGCTCGGCATTGTCCACAAATTCCCAAAATTTTCGAAAATTTTTATAATAATTGTGTTGAGTCCATGCATTTTTATCAGCAAGCTCTAAAAATACAAGTGAATTTTCAATAGTTAAATCCTGAAGCCTTTATTTGTATAATGTTGAAAGAATATTAATTCCAAATATTCAACATGTATGTAAAATTATATATCGAATTAAATTAGCAAATAACTGGAAACTGTAAATTGAATTATGACTAAGACTATCGAGAAATCAAATTACATCATCATCATCATCCAAGGTCTTTGAGAAAGAAGGGGAAGGGAGGAGCACTTGATAGATTTCTCGTCTTCCTCAGGACAATCGGGAGAAAGTCAGTGAACGACATAATTTTTATTTATACCTCAAGAGCTCGGATTCGATTTAAAGCTGCGTGTAATAGATAAATGAGAGGAGACGAAAAAGCCAGAGAAGGACAAACATCAGCGATTTTATCACTTTTACGATGTAGGTTATAAATCGCAAGTTCCATTTTCTTTACCTGGACGAGCCTTCCTTTTCACTTCCCTAATTCTCTTTTTATCGCGATGATCCAGTTCCCATGTCTCCGTCATGACTACGTTTATAATTATCTAATTAAAACTAATTGTGAAGTATATATATTTACAAAAAGATTATAGGGTAAATATACTTAAAAACGCATTGCAAAATGTTGAACGATGTTTAGTAATAACTTGTAATGACGGATGGTAATCGAACTCAGTGTTGCCAAATCGAGGGAAGATATTTCACCAAAACACTAGGTTTTTTTATTTGTAAGAAAATTCTGTATTTTCAAATGAGAAATCGGATATTCTCTCTTTGTAAAAAAAAATATAATCAAACATTTATTATCAATTATACATAAAATATGATAGTAATATCCATTAACTCTATTTTCAATAATGCCTAATTTTAAATCAATCAAACGAATGAAAACTTTCCAACAAGAAACATAAACATATGATCATATGATTAGCTGTCAAATAGAAAAATTTTCGGAACTTTAAATATTCTCTACTTAAGATAGCCACTTACATAATAGCATATGTGTCTTGTTTTTTCTTACTCATATTTGTATTCGCTGTTCATAAATGTATTTATTCGCTCAGTGTATATTCACCTTTAGTAATTTATAATTTAACACCAGTAGAAATGTACCATATAAATTGTCATATAAATTTACGATTTAATTATCAATTCCATTAGAAAAATAGTTACGTAAGAATTGGAAAAAAAATAACCCTACCAACGAATTTTATTGAATATTTATAGAAGAAAGAGAGAGAATACAAATAATAGAAATATCGCGTTTTGAGAGAAAAAAATCGCTCGCGTTAAAAAATCAAAGAGGGAAAAAAGAAACATGCTTTCGATGAGAAAAAACATCTCGAAGAAACCCGCCGGGTGCGTGAACGTTCACGAAGGGGGAAACGATCGAGAGAAGGAAAAAAGAGGAGGAAAAAGCCGCGCGGCGGGTCTACGTTCGCGGACCGGATGTGCTGCCGCGCTCGCGCGCACGGCAGATGGAAGAGGCGCCCGACGCCATGTTCGCCATGTTTTGATGTCGTCATCCCGCTCTCCCTCTCCGCCCCTCCCCCCCCTCCGCGGACGTGTTACGCTGTGCAGCACAATAGCCCGTCGTGTTTTTTAGCGTGTGTTTTTCCGTAGATTCGAAACCGCGCGTTCCCGGTGGTTCCTGGTGGCTCGGCCCCTCGGTCGCGCGTTCTCCAGCACCCTCCCCGTTCGATCGTATGCACGTCGCGCGAGGCTGGATAACCCTCCTCGTGGAAGATTCGCTGGGCCCACGGATGCCTTCATGTTCGTGGAAGTAGCCGCGGGGGGGATCCGCGAGCATCGTCCACGCGGCAATCGTGTCTCGGTGCGAGACGGGAGAATCGATCGGATCGCCTGTCGCCAGTTACGTTAGCACTGCCTCTCTCTCTCTCTCTCTCTTTATTTCGCATCGACGGCGTCAACACACTTTGACGTTTTTCCCCTTGGCGTCAGCGAGACGTGGTTACATCACGCCACCCTGAGGGGGCGGATCCAGCGGATCCCTCGGATCCTAGCGGAACGGGCAGAGCGCGCCTCGCGTGCGTGCGTACGTACGTGCGTGCGAGCGTGCGTGCGTGCGTGCGTGCGTACGTGCGTGCGTACGTGCGCGCCTACGTCCTCCTTTCACGTCTTCTTCGTCACGATTACACCAAGAGGCACGAGGAAAGGGATTCGTTGGTAAAATGGAGTTGCGCCTGCACTCGCCAGCAGGAGCGGAACCGATCGTGTATCAGTGGCCTCTTACCTCGGGATCGGGGTCTGTGAGTAGATTATTTATAGAGAGAAAGCCAGCACACATTACATGTGACATGGCATCTAATAAAGACTGAAGAGCGAGAGCGTGTCATGATGAATTTTAATCCAGAATTTGTTCGCTCATTCATAGCCACTTATTTATTATTATGATATTGCTAACTTTTTTTATTATCACTTAATTTTTTATAACATTGTATCGCTATGCTATGTTGTATGTATTATGCTTATATATTATAGGATCGTCACGATGGAGCATTGGACGTTATCGAAACTATGAGATGGGTTTGCGAAGATTTGCCAGATTTGAAATTACCCTTAGAGAATAATATCCTTTGTAACTATGATCCGAGAGATTACGAAAGTATGAAAAGCTTGTGTGACAGATTCAACAGAGCGATTGATAGTTTAGTACAATTGGTACGTGTCTTCATATATGGTATTATATGGGTATTAGATGGAAGATATATTAAATATGTAATGTCAATATATACAAATGTTACAATTATATGCTATTTGGAATATATATACAATTATATATTATTGGAAATATGTGTATATCTGCAGGAAAAAGGTACCAGCCTACCATCCCAGAGACTAAATAAGAGACCTAGTAGGGGTTTACTTCGACATATACTCCAGCAAACTTATAATCAAGCTGTGGTTGAACCAGATAAATTAAATCAATATGAACCTTTTTCACCTGAAGTCTATGGTGAAACCAGTTATGAGCTTGTATGTCAGATGATTGATCAAATCGATGTGACAGACGACGATGTCTTTGTTGATTTAGGATCTGGAGTTGGTCAAGTAGTTCTTCAGATGGCAGCTGCAACTTTGTGTAAAATTTGTATCGGCGTAGAAAGAGCTGATGTACCATCAACTTATGCACAGGTATAGTAATTGAGTTAAGAATCAAAACTTGTAATCATTGATTGTAATTATATAAATAAATATATCGATTTGTCTAAAATATTTATATTTATTAAAATATTATGCAGTTTCAGTTTGTATTGTGACATTGTATCGTATTATATCATAAATGAATTATTATCATTATAGAGCATGGAAGTAAATTTTCGAAAATGGTTGAATTGGTATGGAAAACGATGTGGGGATTATCGTTTAGTGAAGGGAGACTTTTTAGCGGATGAACATCGTGAAAGTATCACCGGAGCTACGATAGTGTTTGTTAATAATTTTGCTTTTGGCCCGACAGTTGATCATCAATTAAAAGAACGCTTTGCTGATTTACGTGATGGCGCACGTATAGTATCATCGAAGTCGTTTTGTCCGTTAAACTTTCGAATAACGGACAGAAATCTGAGTGGTAATTCATTTTTCCATATATCAATATAAGTATTTCAGTAATTTTTATTTTGCAATTTTTTCCAACAGATATTGGTACAATAATGCACGTCTCAGAGATGTCCCCATTAAAGGGTTCTGTCTCTTGGACTGGTAAGCCGGTATCGTATTATTTGCACGTAATCGATCGAACTAAATTAGAACGTTATTTCCACCGCTTGAAAAACAATAAACAAGGTGGCTTAGATGAAAACTCTGATTCTGTGATAAGCAACACTGCCAGCAATAGTAGTAAGGTTTCTAATAGGAACGAAAGAGGTGATAGAGCCAAAAGAGACCTTTCAAGGCAATTGGACAGTCCGAATAATTCGGAGCAGCAAGGAACAAATAGCGACTCTGAGCTAGACGAAAATGCTATTAAAAATCGACGACAGCCGAACAAAATACGAAGGAAATTCAATAGAAAAACTTCAAACGGCATTACGAGAGCTCCAGCTAGAGGTAGACAGAGAGGAAGAGGTGTTAAGAGAGCCAAGCCTAAGAAGACGATCAATATATCTGGATTAGATCTGTTACATAGTCAAACTTTGCTCAGTACATCACCTCAAGCTCTTGGGAAAAAACCTCCACCTGCTCCTGGTTGTGTAGATCAACAATTATCTTCATTGACGCTTTCTTTACAGTCGCATTCCACCTCGGTACACGAGGAACTCAGTATACCATCGGCTCCGTCCGCGACTCCTTATGCTCTGCAAATTCTTTTGGACTTGTATAGGTAATTATTTTATATTTTTTTCTCTTTCTCTCTATTCTATTTTTTTCTAATTTTATAACCGAAAACGCGTATATTCGTCACAGGGACCAATTCATGCTCATGTTAGAATCAATGAGAACACCCACCTACAAAGTATCTGTTAATACGGATATCGCGAAAGAGAGAGAAAGGAACTCTAAACTTCAATCGAGAGCGGCGCAATTGGAAAAGCAAATTAAAGTACTCATAGATGATAGTGTAGCTCTCTTGAAGGCGAGAATGACTGAATTAGGTATCAATGCTACGTCACCTGGGGATCTGCTAGCGAAAGCTAAGGAAATAGTTCTAAGACATAAACAACTACAAGCTAAAGCGAGTAAATTGCAAGCACAAGTGGCGTCTATAGAAACTGAACAAAGCAGATTAGTGGCACTTAGACATCAGGAGTTACAGGAAAAATACAACGGAAATGTGAACGGCATAACAAATCCACCTCAATCACTTACTCAGGATTATATATTAAAAGAAATTTCCGCCACACTTTCCCAGCGGAAACGATTACATTCTCAAGTGTGTATCTTGCTATTTAGCACTTATTAATAAACTCTTAATCTAACAATTATATTTTCTTTTTTTTATATGTTAGATGTATTATATGAAATAGATTTATATTTCTTTCTGCAACAGGTTTCGAAATTGGAACACGAATTAAATCTTTTGGAAAGAACAAGTAATGAGAAACAAGTAGCTGCAATTGCTCAGCAACAAAGAGATATGATAGGAAGTAAACACTCGCAAAGTTTACATCATCATCAACAGGGTAATAAAAATGGAACAACGCGAAAAAGTAGGGAAGGTCGTTCGAGATCTCAAGAATGGCCCGATGTGCCAGATATAGGAAAGATACAAGAAAATAATCCAGAAATATTGGCTCAGAAGATTTTGGAAACCGGAAGACAGATAGAGGCGGGTCGTATTCCACACAGGCAGAGTACGAATGGCAACAATAATTCCAGAACTAGACTGCCACAAGCATCTCTCAGTTTTTCTAATGCATCATCCGCTAATTCGTCCACGCCATCACCACAGACAGTTAATAAAGATGCGAATAGAACTCAAGAACCACCAAGAGTCGCTAATTTTGAAGACAGATTGAAAAGCATAATCACGAGTGTATTAAACGAGGATCAACAAAATAGGACTAAGCAACAACAGATGCAGCTACAAGTGCAATTGCAAAGTCAATCTGAACCCGACAGAAAGCGCGCTCCATTGCCGCAAAGTGTCTCTACTCCGGATTATACTCAAGTAAGTGTATTGATTGATTGATATTGATTTTTGTCTTTAATTGTACGCCTTGTATAATTTCGCATTCCCAATAATGTTTTATTAACAGACTGCGATATTACAGGTTTCACCTGCGAAACTAGCACTTCGTCGTCATCTCTCGCAGGAACGCATCTCGTCATCTCATTCGACATCGTCCGACAGATCAACGGTCGATTCTAGACAATCATCGAGTCACGACAATCGACTTGTAACTAGTGGAAGTGGATTGCTCGTCTCTACGGTCGGTGAACTCATGAATGGAGAAATAGAAAGGACTTTGGAAATATCCAATCAGTCTATAATAAACGCTACCGTTGACATGAGCTCAATAATAAGACCAGAAACTGTATACTCTCCTATTAGTAGACCAGCGAGTGCCGAAGGAGACGCCGGTTTGTCGACTTTGGCACATGTAGCTAGTTATGTGCCTACTTCGGGAACTTCCACTTCCACGCCCACAACTAGTTCAAGATCGTCCGTACTTTTTACTCCAGTAACACAACCGCAAAGGTATTTATATCTCGATTTGATATAGTTTTTTCATGATCTGTTGATATACACTACTATAGATACAAATCTTTGCTTCTATCCAGATATACACCGGTCCAATTACCACGAGCAGACATTAAGCCTTATCATGAATCCTATTTTTCGGATAATCCCGCTCAGTCACTCAATCAATCTCACTCGGCGCCCCTACCTCTACATTCGTCCCAAACTACGTCAAATGGGGAATTGTTGCCCGTAGAAGGGCTCGCAGCATCATTACATGCCCGAATATTGAACAACCATAATAATAGTGGCAAAACCGAATCGACCCTTTCTAACAATACAAGGTGATAATATTTCGAAACGGTAATATAAAAAAAATGTGAAAAATTAGTCATACTAGTCAATATAACGTGCTTGCTACATTCGTAGATTTCAGCCATATCCACGATACGCAACGAACAGTAATAGTGGCAATGCAAATACGACAAATGCAAATGCAGTAACAGCAATTTGTCAATCGCAAACATCAATGTCCATAAAAACGGAAGCGGTTGTATCATCGGTAAGCACAAGCGGAGCGCCCCTAAGTCCTCTCGTGGAGCCGCATTCTAATACGTCGACGCCGTTAGTCGACGAACCTCAAATGACGACGCAGAGGCAACGAAATGTCGTTGGAGATGACGGTAAGCGGAATGATCTAACATTTTCAGGACGCCTTCTGAAAGCGTCCCGTTGTATTATTAGTATGAAATGTATATGCTTGGAATGAATCTGTGCTCCAATCGAATATGCTTTAGTACAATAGCTATAGAAGATTTGTCGTAATACGTGAAGCGAGCTATAAAGCTTCAAATTCTATAATGCTTCAAAATTTCAAAATATAAAATGTCAAGATGTATATATATATATATATATATATGTACTTTTGGATATGTGATTTGGCAAATATATTCATTCGCGATATATAAATTCAAGTTGTTAAATAATGCGATTACACATCTTGTAACGCTTAATTGTCAAATTGATCCATCTCGCGAAAAAATCTATATTTCTCCTTGTACAATTTTCTTACGCAAGAATATGTACAACTGTCTCTATTTCATTATCTTACTATTCTTATACATAAGGAACACATAGAATAGTATGGCAATGTTGAAAATATAAAATTTTCGCGCTATATAAATTCTACTAAATGCTACTTTGCTTATATGTTTTTCTAGATACTATTATATTAGTTTTTTTTTCTTATGCATCTCTCCACGTATTTACACATGCACTAATGGTTTAGCTTATCTTATGGAGCTGGTATTTTTTGACTTTTATTTATATTTATTTTTGTTGTTGTTTGCTGTATTTGTTAGATGCACTGTAGCTGTTTATTGGTTAGTTCTCTCTGTCACATACTCAATCTCAGAATCCCTGAAGCTTGTTTTATTAGAGATTGAGACACACACACAGATCACAGAGAAGGGAGAAATGAAAAAATACACGGCTGCCTGTGGGTTGGTTCGTCGGTACATTGTCGCCGGTGAGTTGTCCCACGGGGGTCAAAATTCATTTTGTTTTATTCGATTCTCTAGTAATTTTGTAAATTATATATTTTATACAATTTATACAATTATTATATATTTTATACAATTTATTTATTTATTTTCTTTCCTTATCTTATGCGTGCGCGTAAGAGCAGCATTTATATTCTTACTATTTTTGGAGAAGACAAAAGGCATTATTAATTTAGAAATCAGTTCATGAAAATAAGCCACAGACTTATCGCGCAAGGATGCAAGTTTGATTTCATGGATGAATTATATGTACATAGACACATAGCATGTCGAGAGTTAGAATTTGAACAAATATATTCTAATCGATGAGCTTTTACTTTTAGTGCATGTTGCATGCGAAAATTTTGAAATATTCTATTTATTTTGTTCTAGTTTCGCGTGTTCAAATATGCAGTTTTTTCGCAGTTTTAACTCTCAATGCAACTTTTCCAGTTTGATCAGTTGATACAATATACATTTATTGTATTAACATTAGTATTATATATTATCATTTGCATCTGTATATCAATATACAATACATTCTGTATTTGTAAATAATATAACACAATCATAGGAATTATTTTATTTTTAAGTCTAATAGTATTTAAAGTATTTTTTTATTTGTATGATTAAAAAAATAAATTAAATTAAACAACTGACTTTAATCTCCATATACTTTAATTTATGCATTAAATAGAAATGTAATATAATTAATTTAATACTTTAATTGTATCTTTTAACATTTTTTCTTCTAAATCTTTATACACATAATATCCGCATTTTATATTGTATATATTGCTTACTAATAAGTAATGTATATGTATATATATATTTATATATAAACTTTTGTCTTAGATAATTTTTATCTTGTAGAACATATACATATCTTTTTTATAAAAAAAGTATTAGAAGTTATATACTGGTAACAAAAATATATAACAATAAAAATAATCACAATTTACATGATATTATTGTATCAGGGTTGTTGGCTTATTTTTATGAAAATTTGGTAACTTATTTAATCTTTTAATGTAACATCTCGATTACTAATTGAGCTTTATTTTGCAGATGGAGAAGCTGATTGGCAGGATCGTATTAGTTCAGGATTTGATCGCTTGGTCGCCTTTGCTTCCACAGAATTGGATAAACGTAGACGATCGACGGAAGGAGTGAATACTAGTCCCGATAGTGGACTAGGTTCGGATAGCGCTGTAACGGGACCACCGCCTGTAGTACCTTCGCCCGACGAAGCGTTAGGCCCACCGAGAACCCCATCCCCGACTAGTCCTCGTCCTGCGAATCTATCCAGCGGTAATCCTCCGAGCAGCGCATCTTCTTCGGTACCTCTAAAGTACCAACGACAACCAGATCCTGAGCGACATCATTTTAAAAAAAAATTCTTTCATCGCGACTGGAATAATTCTGCAAGTACTAGCAAATTTCGTCCCAAGGGTAAAGATTGGGATTGGAATCATTCCGGGCAATGGCCTTCGAATGACGAACAATCTTAACTCTATATGCAAAAGATAATTTTCTATGTGATCGACGAAAAAGAGTTTCCATTGCTTCTCCGAATGTGAGCAAACGAGAGAAATATATTGTTTTTTTGTTTTTTTTTTTGCTTTTAAAATGATTACATATTAATCGTTTTGTTTTTATTTCATTATTAATAGCACTCTCTTGTAATAACGGATGGCGTGTTTAATCGCAAAGTATAATACAAGAGAACGTATATATATGTTTTGTATTATTTGATTGATAAAAGATAAACAGAACGACAGAGGCGAGATTGCACGAGCGTTTGAACGAAATCAATCCTGACGAACACGCTGTGGTTCACTTAGCATAAAATACATTTGTATTACAATGAATAGTTATGACTAATTAATAAGATGAAAAATTCATCGATTCAAGTTTATGCGGATTGAAATTGTAAGGCTATTAGCAATATGTATTATTCGTATATATTGGAAGGAATTTACAGACTTCAAAAGAAGATTATCAAATATTACTCGCTGACATAGCATTTTAACTTATTATTATCATTATCATTAGTAATCAAATCTTTTGTAAGGCTTTGCGAATAATTATCTCACCGATTTAATCTTTTTTAATACGATTACACAATACTATCGAATTCGTATGCCGTGTTTATAGATACAAAGTGTTTGGTAATCTACGCCTGTATACACATACATTCATACACACTCACACACACATAGATGCATATACATAACATGATTAGGACACATTAGGTACTTTAGAGAAATATATTATAGAAGCGATCACATAATGTATGTATGTATGTATGTATGTATTATAATGTATGTACCTGTGCGTGTGTACGACGTATGTTGCATGCATGTATCACAGGCGTTTTATAGTAGAGACTGCTAGAAGGAGCAATTGGCATTGGAAAAAAAAGATAAAAAACAAGCCAGCAAAAAACCTTTGTGTGTTCGTAACAAATATCTGCTGCAAATTTTACATGCGGCTATATCTTCCACCATCTCTGGAAGATGTATACCTAAGTGTTCACTGTGGTTCATAGAAAATTGTGGCAACGGACTGCAAAAAAAATAGTCACTTAAAATACAATTGTGTTTTAAAGCGGGAAGTTGAAAGTATGAATCTGTTTTTCGGTACACATCTACATACATCATTGTAATATCCAAAGAGTGACAGAGTTGACAAATCGGTTTACAAAATTTTTAACTGGTGCACCCGTATTGGGCATCGTGCTCAATATCTTTTTTCGGTGCTCTAAAATGAAAAGTCGAGTAAACGTCACATAAACATCAAGTAGTAGTACTTCAAGACGCTTTAAAAATACGATGCGACATTGTATGTATAAAAATTTTTTCTTGCGTTGCCGAATTATCCTGATCGTGTATATATATGTATATATGTACATGTATATATGTACATGTACATATAATATATACATATATATATGTATATATATATATACACATATAGAAGGGTTATCACATACACACACACACACGTGTTAGACTGTGAGAAATTATAGTTATCGTATTATTTAATATATACCCCCTTCTCTATATATGTCATTATACATTTGTAGTTATAACGAGCATTGCCAAGCATGCTAGATACACTGCCGAAATTTCTATAAATTAATTTTATTATTGATCACAATTATTATTTATTGTTTTTATTGAGATATTTTAATACTATTACTATTTGTAAAACAAGTATAACGTTTTTTCTCTTTCATTTCTACCTTCCCGCATTTAACGGTTTTCTAGCGGTATTTATAGAATAACGTTATAAATGAAGCGATTGCTCTCTCCTTCTCTTTCTCTCTGATTATTAACATAATTATCATTATTTCTTTTGGCTAATATGCGCGAAACAAAACATGACTATCGAAGTCTGATAAAATGATAATGATTTGGAGAGTGTAGAATCTAAGAAATCAAATTGTCAATTAAAGGCAAATGTGCGACTATTGTTGCCTATGACATGCTACACATATCAACGATAAATCAATTTTTCACTGAAAATTATATCGAACAGGTAATCTAGGTAAATCACAAATTATATAATTACGACTCAAAATCAATGTATAAAATATACACGTACATAAAAGATATGTACATATAGAGATGTCACTGACACTACGGATGTTTTTCAATACAGGTGCCAGCATGCATTTTGTACGCGAATTTCTGAACTGATAAAAAAATATGCGGGTTTTATAACACGCGCATATGTGTGTATATGTATTTAGAAATATATAAAGAGACGTTAACATTATAATCTTCCAACTACTCTTGAACTTGAAATAACATGAGGTAAAGAGCATGTCGTCCTTCGTATTAATGCTGTTGATGATTTTATTGAACGAAGCGTATACTTATAATACGCAAGACAGTGAAGTGATATTGCTACCGATATGGGACTCAAAAAGTGCACTGGAGGTATGTATTATGTGATAATAAAATATTTTTTATTCTTTAAAATCTACCCGGGAAAAAGAACACATTAATCAAATATAAATAAATATATAAAATCTAATATGTTTTCTCTCTCTTGTATAATATCTATCTGCATAAGAAAAATAATAAGAAAATTGACAATAAGAATTAAAAGAATAATTCTCACATCTTTTTAGCAAAATAACATTTGAAGAGAAAGAAAGAAAAAATTCTCTTATATATAAATATATGATTATACATGAGTAAAATTTTTTTATATTTCACTTTTTCTAAGAAAAATTATGTGAAAATTCTAATTATTTTCTCTAAGACATTTTACATATAATAATATATTTATATTTAATTACATGTAGACTTTCTCTCCGGGCAGATGTCGAAGAAAATTTTTAATTTACATATTATCCAATTTGTGCACAGATTCCTTTAACTTTTAAAGTATTCGGGCAATTGATTCAGCTGAGCCTACGTAGAAACGACAAAATTGTATCGTCCGAGTTTCAAGTATGGAAACATAATGTTAGAGGCGTCACGGAAGAGTTGTCGCAATTAAATGCCCCAGCTCCTTGCTATTATCTTCATCAGGATCATATTGGCTCTGCGGCCATAAGTTTCTGCCAAGGACATGGCTTGGTCAGTAATATTTCTAAAAAGGAAAAAAATTCTATTTCTTTATTCATCCTCTCTCTTTCTCTTTTTCTATTCGTTTCATGTATAGAATATAAAAAAACAAACATATCTCTGTTGGAAGTAGCACGGACTTGTCTTCCTGGAGAACGTCACGTTGGAGATCACGCCGTTACGAAAGAGTATCGAGTCTTCACCCTTACTCGACGATGATCTGTATGTGAAGGAAGACGCCGACCTTCCTGGTGAACCTCATGTGGTCAGACGATCACCCATCCGAACTCCGAATCTCGAGATTCCAAAGCGGACACGAGCTACAAAAGAACGGTTGACGTTAGAACTTTCTGTCTTCTTCGACGAAGCAGCATATCGTTTGTTCTCACCCTTCCTGGACGGAGACGATGAGAAGATTCGCGATATGTTGTTAGCGTACGTGAACGGCATCCAAGCTTTGTATCATCATCCGAGCCTCGGTGTCTCAATCGACATCTCGTTGATACGTCTGGACGTTATGGAGAGGCAACCGCTGGACCTGCCGCACTTTGGCGGCGAGAGAGGCAGCCTGTTGAATTCGTTTTGCTATTACGCAAACGCTCGTAATCCCACGGAAGATACCCACCCGCGCCATTGGGACATGGGTCTCTACGTGACCGGGTTGGATCTTTACGCGCTCGAGAACGGGAGAAGAAACGGCGCCACCATGGGATTAGCCACCGTCGGTGGTCTATGCATTCCGCTTTATTCCTGCGTGATAGCGGAATTGGGAGTCACGGATCAGCTCGGGAAACCGTATCCCTCCGCGGGCTTCACCTCGATTTTTATCGCCGCTCACGAAATCGGCCACAAGTAAGTTATCCTTAAGATAAAGAGTTAAAAGAAATAATCCATGAAATAATCAAATATAAACACATAAATATAGAGATGTGACCTGTCCATTTAAAAGTCTAGGAATGCATCACGACTCGAGCGGCAACGCGTGTACGAAGGACGGATACATAATGTCTCCCAGTAGGGGTGTTCGAGGTGAGACGGTTTGGTCAGGTTGCAGCCGCGAGATAGCCGAGACTCTCCCACGGACGAAGCCTTGTCTCCTAGATTGGCCCGAGCCAGGAAACACCTCGGATGCGGCTGCATATGACCATTATTCGCGTTATCGCGACCTACCCGGAAGAGAATGGACCGCCAAAAGACAATGCGAATTGCTCTTACGCGACAAGGATGCGGACGTCGTCACGTTGTTTCAGTCTTGTCAATCCCTGCGATGCGAGACACCTCACAGAAGCGGATATTACTTCGCGGGACCGGCGTTGGATGGTTAAACATCTTTTCTACGCTAATACCCCAGATAATCAACTGTCTATGAGGTTGCTGTCATGTTGCCAACAATCGCTGACAATTATTGACAACATAACAACAATATCATTAATCATATTAATCCACATGACAACAATATGATTGATCATGCTTAGTTATCTAAGTAGGCTGGGCTGATTCCACGTTAAGCTAACTCGTTTTTTTCTTTTTTAAGGAACTCGCTGCGGACCCGATAGCGAATGTCGTGGCGGAGAATGCGTGCAGGTTCTCGATCAGCCGTCTGACAGCAAAAGAGGCAGTTGGAGCGAGTGGAAGGAAGGTTCCTGCAGTAGTGGTTGCTTGCAACAGTCCAGAGGCGCTCGAATTAGACGACGATTTTGCGAAGATCGGGGTCATAGAAGAGAGGCGACGAGCTGCAAAGGGTCGCATTACGATGTGCTCCTTTGTAACGACGATAAACTTTGCGGAAAGAAACGCAGAACGATCAGCGAGTTCGCCACGTTGAAGTGCGCCCTTTTCAGCGAGAAGCTGCCGGAATTGGATGGTGCGGCGAAGGGATTGCAGGCAGATCACGAAGCTGATAGACCATGGATGGCCTGCGCGATATTTTGCCGACGAAGGGACATCGCTGCTTATTACGCGCCGCGCGTGGAGTTAAACGATCTCGGCCTCGATCCGTATCTACCCGATGGAACGTGGTGCCACGTCGAGGAGGGCCGGGATTATTTCTGTCGTCAGCATCACTGTCTGCCGGAGAACTTTCTATTCGAGAAAAAATCGCCGAGCAAGGATTATCGGTACGAGGAGGAATTGGGGCCGCAAAATGCAGGGAATCGTCTCGGATCGGTTAACCGACTCGTCAAGTATCTAACGTCAGGCCCAGATGGTTTGCCGTTATTGACTTCCGTGTCACGCAACGTTACCTCCCCGTCCGACGAAGATGAGTGGATTGACAAAGATTATATCGAATTACCCGCATTCGAAGCGAGCTTTTCCATCGCTTATTAATAACGGCGAAAGAAAAAAGGAAAAATGAATCAGTAGTTCTTAGTCAGTATTTCGACACGCTTCCGGGGAGGGGAATAAACGCAGAATGATCGTGTTCTCTCGTTCCATATGAGAAAGCGCCTCGAGAGATAGCACGGGAGCGATGACGTCATCCCCTTCCCCCTACCTTGCCGTCTATTTTAAGAGTGTCCCGAGTATTATATTCGTATTTATATAGAAGCAGGACGGGGAGACTTGGTAGATAGAACGATCGTCTGATAATCGGTAGGTCTTGAGTTCAATCTCGACTCGTGTCACCCCACATAAGGTAATGGATACATTTAAGTAGGATTAAAAATATCTGTGAGAAGGCAGACCCGCTGTTTTATTATACAAAGTATGCAAGATGAAAAAGCGTGGTACTGCATCTTAAAAGAATGGAAAGGCTCTTTTTCTAGGAGCGAGAAGCAGGAGAATTAAAGGCAAAAAATATACGTATATAACTCTTATAATTTAATAATTTTCATATTATTTAGCGTACAAATAATTAATAAACTGTTAAACTTAGGAGCACGTTATATAACGGGACGATCGGTTAAACGATCGGACTTATTATAATTCGTCTTAATGCTTAATATAAACAAGAGTTTTCCTCTATTAGACAAAATGTACGTACGAAAAAAAAAAGAAACAATGTATGTACAAGACCCATTGCGCAATATTCACAAACTTTGTTTCATTTTTTCGCGTTCCCGACTGACTCGACTATATATATATACATATATGTTTCCACTATATATATTAAAGTAGATACAGACTTGTTGCATATCATTGTGTGAATATTAAAATATTAATGTTTTATATATACACAATGATTTACGAATCTGTATGTACGCGCCTTTATTTGTTGCGAGTACGCGAACCTTGATTAAATGAAACGCATCAAGTTTCTGACATTGCACTGTTCTTACGTTGTCTTACAACCTTCGTACCACACATACCACACATACATTTCTGCGCACACACGTACACCCACGCATACGTACAATAGAGGAAACAAAGATCCAGACGCGACGGTCACACAAATATTAGCAATAATAATAATAATAATAATATAATAAGTTTTCTTTCTATAATAATTCTATTATTATATTAATATACAATTTAATGTATGTGTATATATATATGTATATATACACATATACATATACATATATATTCGTCTTTAGTCAATCAATTGGACTATCATTACGCGCGTAGAGGCCGCTGTGATAAAGACGCCAATTCGTCGAATTTCAATTCAAACTCGTCGAACATTAACGTAGCGTCGAAGAAAGTAAAACATGCTTAATTTTTTAATTCGGTCTCTACGAGCAAATCGCGGAGACATTTAATCGCTCTCGATTATGCTGCATTTATTTGTTGTCATCATCGTGGCTGGATACCCACATCTCTGTGTACTAGAACGCACACGAGACGTATCAGACTCTCATCGATCGGGACGTTTAGGTGATGTCCAATTGCGTTGATATTTCTTACGTCGTACATTATTTTTTGATTCATCATTATATTTGAGCTCAATTGGGTAGCGTGTCGTACAATATATCCTTAGCACTTTGTGTCAAATTTTCTGGGAATTTAATGTCAAACGACACGAGCAAATCACCCTTCCGCGATGGCTCCTTCGGGAATGGCAGACCGTGTCCTTGGAACCTCTTGACGGTATTCGGCTTGATAATTTCTCTCGTCAGATTCAAAGGTATTTTCTCGCCGGTCAGCGTAGGAACTTCGACGATGGTACCGCATAAAGCTTGTTTTAAGCTCATTTTACATGTATACCTAATGTCACTGCCTTCTCTCCTGAATAGCGGATGCGGCTTGTCTCTAATGATAAAAACGATATCTGCCGGTTCCCTTCTCGGTGACTGATCGCCCTCCTTCTGGAAAGTGATCTTGGTACCAGCTTTCCAGCCTGGTTTCACATTGATAGTGAGAAGCTTGTCCTCTTTCTTGGTGCTACCGTCCGGCTGTATGGCCCGTCTGCATATTTTCATCTTCTTTGTGCAACCGCGTAGAATTTCCTCCAAGCTGATGTACAAATCGTGTTCGATGGCCGGATCTTGCGCGCGATCTTTGCCAGCGGCTTTGCCAGTATTCGGACTCGCAAAGTTGAACGAGTGTGATCTAAAGGCACCACCTTGTCGCGGTGGTCCCATGCCACCGAGTCCGAAGGGATCCATGTCGATGTCCATGTCATCCTCGTGAAAGGTGAATCCTCCGCGGTTACCGAATTCGAACAGATTGTGGAAAGGACTGGCCGAGCCGAAGAATTGAGCGAACGTCGCCCTGGGATCTCCGTGGAAGGTGTACGTGGCTCCTCCTCCGCCTCCACCAGCAGATGCGCCTCCCTTGAGACCCTCCTCGCCGAATTTGTCATAGACTTCCCTCTTCTTCGCATCCGACAGCACTTCGTACGCCTCGGCTATTTCCTTGAACTTTTCCTCGGCACCGGGACTCCTGTTCTTGTCAGGGTGATACCGCAAAGCTAACTTTCTGTAAGCCTTTTTTATCTCCTCGTCGCTCGCTCCTTTGGCTATGCCGAGTATTTTATAATAGTCCTTCCCCATTTTCCTTCTATTTCGCCTCTATTGTTTCTGAAACAATATCCAAACGTTTTTTTTAATATACACAAATTGATCGAAGAGTTGCATATGTATTTCTATTCTTTTCCTTCTTAATTCTTATATAATTTATGTGCACATGTATGTATACATTAATTTACCAGAACATATTTCTTCGAAAAGAGTCAATATCAAATAATTGCAATTATTAATCGCTTTAATACTAAAACATGATCGAGATATTTTAAAATTATTTAATTTTTAAAAATATTCATAAAAGAAAATGTATCCACAAAAAAGGAGTCCAGTGTAAATTACAAATTTCCGATTAATAATGAAATATATTTCAAAGTTCACTGTTATACTTGCATTATTAAATATTTTTGATGCTGGCAATTTTTTTCAAATACATAGTTTTCATGTATGCGTTATAAGTCTTAAAATACCAACATTTGTCATACTTTACATTAAAGCGACCAATTGTGAGCGCACGATCATTCGATATCGACTCTTTCAAGCTGCCAAGAAGATACACAAAGTATATTCTGATAAATTATTTCAATTTACATCTTCATAAATGTATAATTTAAAATTAGAATTCAATTACGCACACATCTTCGCCACAATATTTCTTTTTGCTCGAAGGGATATCGAGTTATGATTCGAAGAAGGAAAAAAGAAATGATACGTTTCGCACGCATTCACGGACACGCATTCGCGTGTACGTATGTGCATGCACGTATTCGCGGTCCCGTGTGTGCGATTATAACAGGAATGTACTAGAATCGCCGCGAATACGCGGAACGCGACCCGAGTATTTATGGTCGAATTTTCTGCCATTTTTTTCGCGACTCGACGAGTCCGCGAAAGGTGGAGAACCGCACCGCGGGCGCCTCCGATATACCACCCACGTACGATCACCGATCTATCTATTTCTGGCAATGATGACCGCGAATATACGACGAATGTTTCGCGCGATTCACGAGCTGCAACGCAAAAATAAATACCCCACCCGAAGCAAGCTCCGTGACTCGTTGCGGTTGATCGTCGTCCACCGTTGTATCCTTCACAAATGACTCGCATCGCGATCTACGAGAGAAATCTACGCGAGAACATACGGAAATTATTGCCGATTGATTCGACATTTCGCACCAAAAACTGTCTCTCTCTCTTTCGTTCAAATTGATAAAGCGTTACGCAAGGTTACCGTGAATTGGACCGACACATCTCCCTTCGTCGAGCTTTATGTTACTTACTTTATAATTATTTCCTATTCTTCAAGCACGTTTGGACACTCGGAGTACGAAAGATACGCATACGCTCGCGAAACTTCACAAAGAATGGTCGCGAGACGATCTCTCCAAACGACACTCGATACTCTTGGGTCACGTACTAAACTGTCGCGTAACCCCGCAGTCCATATATATATAAACTTCCCATCTAGCAGCTTCCGGAACTTTCGAGAATGAATCGACGCCATTTCCGCAGCGACGTCGTCGATGACGTCAAACCAGGCAATCTTGCTTGGCGCGAATTTCAAATCTGAGCGAACTTCTCTCTCTCTTTCTGCTATTTATTTTCTCCAATTTGTACTAATATTTTTCCCAACTTTGATGATGCAGAAGAAGAATATTGTAAACGAATCGAATAACATGAAAATGTGTTTTACAGACAAAAGAGATTCTGTGGATCGGTAAGACTTTATTTCCCATCATCTGCTTAAACGTAAGAACAGAGCGTGTCTGCACTCTCGTGAATTCGGAGGCATATACTTGTCATAGAAATCTTGTATAAATTCTTCTACTTTGAAACCAAATTTTTGGTATAATATTAAAGCGGGATTGGTAACCGACACGTGTAGCGTGATATCCTGTCCCATACAAGTTTGTATCAGATGATACAGCATGAAGGTGCCAATGCCTGATCTTCGCCACTCTGGACGCGTTAAGAAAAAATTGATATAAGACTCGTTATAGCTTACATACGGCACTAATATCGCGAAACCTATGACTAATTTTTTGTACAGCACGACGCACGTGAAATCTGGATATTGCAAACACTCGGTCACTGAAACAAAAATATGATACATTAGATATGCAAGATGCGACTTGGCAAACAAACTATTATATCTACTTACAATCTATATCGGGCCAAAAAAATTGTCTACAGAGACTATTGATGGCAGGAATGTGTTGTGGTCTAATGTAAGAATAATCTATAGGCGCTTTTGGCGGTGGTTTCCATTGTGGATTGTTCCTATTTGTTTTCGCCAGCAGCTCTTCCATAATCCTTACCCATAGTGGTTGACAAGAAGTATCTCGTCTTATAAACGGTTTCAAAAGTCTATTTGTATATGGACTGTGTACAGACGTGGGCTCATAGTGACCCTGCAATCTTTGTTCAAAAACATATCCCAGATCGTCGTTAAAAAATCGATCCAATACTCGTTCGTTATCTTTAGATAATATTGCAGATGATCTTAATTTAGATCCGAAACGATCAATGTCCAATAATGGAAGTTGGTTTTCCCGTTTTATTTTTCGCACCGCTAATTTTCTATACAATCTTTTAACAGCAGGCGGTGCTTTCGTGAGATCAGTCTTCTTGATTCTTTGCAATAAATATAATTCTTCCTGATAAGTCATGCGTGGTATTTTATCATCTGGAATATACATAATATAAATATAGATTTTTATATTGTACATGCAATTTGATAAAAAATAATTACCAGTAGCAGCAAATGACTTAGACCAAGGCCATTGATGACGCTTTGTTTCTTTAAACAAAGAAACTGGAGGCTGCTCTCGTATAGAAACGGCGCTGTCGGTACTTTCTTCGTCTATATATCTTTCTTCCTCTATTGTTTTAATTTCATCAGCAGTAGATTTTGGCGACAAAGAATTCGAATTATATAACCAATCGCAATTATCCATCAATTGTGCCAAATGAAAACTGTTGTTCTCATATTGACAATCGCTCATTAAATCGGAAATAGACGGAACATCACTCTCATGTAATATTATATCATCCTCGAGATCCATATCTACAAAATATTACTTTTTTATAAAACATTCAGCATTTGTACATTTTATTTCTTGCCATCTATTATATACCATTTGGCTCATCTTCTTCAAATAGAAAATCAGACAGTGTCTCTGTAGGTTGAACATATGCATGGGAATATAACAATGAATTTTTGTTTTTAAATAAGTCCCCGCTACAGTTGCTATCCTCTCCAACAGATATACTAGAATCCGATGGTGCAGGGCTGTTTAATGTCTTAGAAGGTAGTTTCGAACCAACATGTTTTTTTTTATCATTTAACATTTTGCTATCTGTGGAAATAGAAATTATACTTATTAGTAATGCTCTCTACAAATTGTATATATATATTATGTAATTTTGCTTGTATTACTTCTAGCTATTAAAATTTCAGGTGGATCATTGTCTAATAATTTCCACCATCCAGATTCCCCCAATTCGGTGGTACCAGACTTGAAAAAAACTCCACTATAATGGGACAGTGTACCAGATATAGTGCCGATCCAATTTTTCTTTCTTTTCCTAAGTAAATATTAAAATTATATTTGAAAACATATTCAAAAGATATGGGATAATATAAATATAATGATACAGAGTACTTACACAGTTTTCTTGAACAAATAATCCCAATTTCTGTCCACAAAAGTACTAATATCAGATTTCCAATGAAAGTATCCTCTTTTACTGATACCACTTGATTTTTCACGTAGATTGTAAAGCGTCAAGATGATGACATTGAGCCATGGCATTCTATCGCGTACAATCGTTTCCTCACCCAGTGGATTGCAAGAAGCACAATTAAGCTCGAAGAAAACATCCCCTATGAAAGACGTTGGAACACTGCCTCTCTCTAAACATACTATGTGTATCCTTTTGTCGCATCCACTACAATTTAACGACGGTTTATCATAAGGATCGCATGTTTTTCCACAATTCTTGCAATTTTCCGAGCTCTCAGCCTCGCTCAGTTCTTCCTTGGGATTTACTGTGCTTTCAACAACTTTAGACATTTTATTCTCTTAAAAAAAGGAATGAACAAGAATCTACTTAACCTCTACTTTCCATTGTTTCATTCAATAATTGGATAAGTAGGTAGTTGGATAATAAAGACTCAAATTCTACAAAACTAACAAAATTTAGCGAAGACTGAAATCCGCTTAAGGAAGATTGGATCCAACTTAGCGAGATAAAATTTGAATTTATGTCAGCAACACGTTGTACATACACATATAAGTGCGTAGAGGAGATACGCTTTGCGTCCACGTGTCATTCGCATCCCCTCCGCCCTCCATGTGTAAGTGTGACTGCAATCTGGCCATCCAGCATCCAGCTGTCTAGCATCTCTGGATCAGTGAATCAGAGATCAGATACACTCAGAGAGTGCTGAAGAGATGCCGAACAATAAAACATACGTAATTAGTTGTAAAGAGCGAATGTTCTTTTGTTTAATGAGAAATTCATCAAGATTTTTGATCGCATTAAAAATAATTCAGAATAATCTGTAATCATGTATAATCTAACGAAAGGAGCATTAGATGTAAGTTTATCGAAAGCGTTGTATCGTTATTGCGTTGTATCGTTATTGCGTTGTATCGTTATTGCGTTGTATCGTTATTGCGTTGTATCGTTATTGCGTTGTATCGTTATTGCGTTGTATTTGAGATAAGGAAGTTTACTGTTTCAGGAAATCATGAATGGTGTAGATATAAAAAAACCGGTGCTTCAAATATTGGTAAGCTTAATGATTATACAGAAAGAATAATATTTGACAGATTTTGACTTTTGGTTTTTTCTAAAATATATGTATGTATTGAAACTTTAAAAGATTTTACACAGAGCTACATTACTTTAACAATAAAGTTTTTGTAAGAAATTATATATGAAATATCATGATTAAACTTTTATTGTTTTTGTATGGAGATATCAAAATATTCTTAATTATTTTGATTTTTGAAACATGATTTATATATATAATTGTATTTCTAAGTATATCACTTTTAATTTGTTCTTTTATAATATGAAATCTTAAATATATTAATTACAATCTTGTAGGGTTACAAAAAAATACCTTCATCCATTAATACAGATGATCGATATAGATTACTTTTATCTGATGGAGATAGATTAAATTCCTTCACAATGTTGGTTACTCATTTAAATCATTTGATAACAAATAATAGTTTGACTCAATATACAGTTTGCAAAATATTAAATTATGCCTTAACTTCAGTTAACAATAATGGAAAGGAAAGGTATTTAATTCTTCATATATACGTTAAACAAACAATTTAATTCAAAAGTGTATATTCTATTTAATTTAATAGACGTATAATGCTAATATTGGATATTGAGGTGCTATTTCCTGGCAACGAAGTTGGCTACAAAATCGGTAATCCAACAAACACAGATAACAAATCACGGCTTGAATATGTAACTACATCTAATACATCTACAGCAACATCTTGCCAGACTAGTAATAGTAATAAATTAATAATATTATTTTGTGTAAATTGTTCTGTTCTGGATATATATTTAACACGACATTTTATCATGATTGAATAAAAAATTATTTTGTTTATTATAGGTACAATCGAAAAGAATATTTTAAATCATGATACATCTTCTACATCATTCTATATAAATCATTCTATATCAACTATACCAATTGCAATATTAAGTCCATATCAAAATAGGTGAGTGAAATCAATTCTATTTTTAAGATATATTTGTAAGATATATTTTTAGATACAAAAAGATATTACAAAAAAATATTCTATAGGTGGATAATCAAGGCTCGTGTGACAAATAAATCTGCAATTAAAACGTGGAGCAATTCTCGTGGAGAAGGCAAACTGTTCTCCATGGATTTAATTGATGAAAGCGGTGAAATTCGATGTGTTGCATTCAATCAACAATGTGATAACTTCTATCACTTAATAGATGTATGTATCATCAATGAATTGAATGTTATTAAAATCAGTGACATATTGTTTTCCTGTAAAAAATTGAATTATATATGTTTTATTTAGGTTGGTAATGTATATTATATTTCGCGATGTAAATTGAAAACGGCGAATAAACAGTTCAGTACATTGAAAAATGATTATGAGATGACAATAACTGATGATACAATGATTTCGCCATGTCATAAAAACTGTGATAATATTCCGATGCAACAGTTTGATTTCTGTCCGATAAGTCAAGTGGAAAGCAAGGAACAAAATAATTTGATTGGTAATGTGTTCATAAAAAATAATTTTTAATTAAATTTCAAATATTAGTACAATAGGTAATCTTTTCATATTGAAGTTTTTGAAATATCTCTCCTTAATTTTTGTGTAATAAAATGATATAAAATATTATATTAATTGTTAATATCTATATTATTTTTATCTTTTTTTTTGTACTATCTTTAAAAATGCTTAAAGTTATTAGTTGATAACTAATTAAATTTCAATATATAATAATAAATACAATAATATATAATAACTGTATATCAATGCTAAATTTATGATATAAAGTAAGATGTAACTATTAATTAAATAGGAAATTGCAATATTGTATATATAACAATATTATACTTTTAACAGATGTCTTGGGCGTCGTTACGACATTTAACGATATACAACACATTACACAGCGAACTACTGGCAAAGAACTTATTAAGAGAGATATAAATCTTATAGATGACAGTGGTGCAATGGTACAACGCAATTTCTTGACTCATCAATTTGAATATTTTCTTATGGATGAATAAAATGAATTTTTTTCTTATATCAGATATGTGTCGCATTGTGGGGGAAAGAAGCTGAAGATTTTGATGGTTTTAATAATCCAATCTTAGCCATCAAGGGAGCACGTGTTGGTGAATTCAATGGTGGAAAAAATTTATCCCTTATAAATTCATCTGTGCTAAAAAAAGATCCAGACATACCAGAAGCACATAAGTATATATCATTGACTACATTACTTCAATGGATTTTTGAAACCCTATTTGTACTTAATTACACATGCTCACATGTATAGTTACACAAATATGATGCATAAGATTATAGTAATATAAGTAATATATATAGTAATATAATTTTTATATATTACATATATAATGCATTTCAGATTGCGCAAATGGTATGCTGCGGCAAATCATTTGGAGAATGTTAAATTTTTATCTAGATCAAGTGGAGGCGATTTTAACACGCCATTATACACTTTCCGAGAAATGACCGAAGCACAATTGGGGGGAAAATTGAATTTTACAGATTTGTATAAGGTGGTGGCGACTATTAATTTAATTCGCGTGGAAAATTCTGTCTATAAAGCATGTCCTATAGATAGTTGTAGAAAGAAGGTGAGATATATGCGAATCGTGCATATTTATAAAGTGCAAATTTGTGACATTTCCAATGTGCTATTCACATGTGCTATGTAATTATATATATTAATTGAAAATATAGACATAAATTAATAAATTTTAGACGAGAATGAAAATAAAAGAAATTTTAAAAATCAATTTTTCAAAGAAAAAATTTTGCATTAACTTTCTCAGTTTTTTCCTTCATAATAATTCGTGATTATTATATTATTTGAATAATATAATTGAAAGTTAAAAAAGATTTTCTGATGAAACTATTTATTGAATATATTTATAAAATATTAATTTTAAAGTTTGATATTTTTCTCGATGCTGTAGTATACTGTAATATCTTAAATGTAAAGATAACGTATTAGGCTTATACGAATTACTGTGAAATATTTGATTTTAGTTGATTGATCAATCTACTGGAATATTTAGATGCGAGAAGTGTAATAAAGATTATCCGAATTTTGTTTATCGCTTATTGGCAAATGTATGTATTAACTTTTTTATATTTTCCTCATTTTTTTAACTTCAAACTTATTTTTGGAATACATATAATTGATTGTAATAATTCTCAGATGAATATAGCAGACGCGACAGGCAATCGCTGGGTAATTGCCTTTAATGAAGTAGCCGAAAAGATATTGGGTATATCTGCACAAGAATTAGGAGAATTGAAGGAAAATGATAATGACGATTATATGGAGAAACTTAATGAGGCAAATTTCAAAAGGTTCATATTCAGTTTGAGGGTAAAATCGGAAGTTTTTCAGGTAATCAATTCATTATGTAGTATTAATAATATTTTAGTATATTAATAAGATTATTCTTCCATAGTTTTATTTCTTATTAGTTCTTTTTTTCTTTAACATTACATATAAATCAATTATATTTTAAAAAATATATTTTATTTTCCATTTTTGAGTAATTTTTACATCTTTCAGGATGAGATGAGAATAAAACATACTTGCACATCAGTTGTACCATTAAATTATAAAACTCATCTAACATATTTGATAGATGAAGTTTCCAAGGTGGTACATATTGAGAAATTGGAATCTAATTAAAAATTTCATTTTGATAAAAGATAAGTTTAAGTTTAAAACTTATTGATAATACTTATTGATAATATACTTATTGATAATATACTTATTGATGATATTACTTATTGATAGTTGTGCAATAATTTAAATATTATTTTCTCTTTAAGGTAATTTCTTTTTTATTTGAATTGTTTATTAATTGTGTGAGATAAAATATTTTTAATACAAATAAAGAAAAAGCATGTAAAATGATTTATATTCAAAGAAGTATTGAATTAAAACATTTACAAGTTATATTAATAATATTAATCAATCCAATATTATTTTTTATAATTTTTCTTTTCATTTTTTCTTTCTACAAAAATTTGTTTTTCTTAAATTTATCTTTAATAATTTGAATTCTCTACTGTGGATCTGAATCTAGAGATATTTATGTATACAATATAATAATATGTCACATAGTAAAATCCAAACCATTGTACAAATTAATATAAATATATTATGCTATATTTCTTTAAATTTCCCTCAATATTAACCAAGAGGACTAATAAAAATATCAAATTATTTTTAACATCAAGTGACTTTTATTTAAAATACAGTTTACTATATAAGAATACTGTATAAAAAAATATATCAGCTAAAAGACAATATTTGACAAGAGAGTTCAAATTTAATTTCACATTAAATGAATAACTTATAAATTATTAACAATTAGAAATATTTTAGTTCTATTTTGAAAAAAGTTAAAACAGCTTTATTAAAGATAATAAAAGAGATTTTATGTGAATTATGTTAATTATAAAATAAAATGAGTCGAGTAATGAACGAGTGATTCGGTTAAAATTAAATCATATAAATTATGTATAGAAAATAATTCTGTTTTGGCATTTTATATTTCATGTCAATATTATTTTGCAGATCATTATTTGCGATTTTTTGTTTATATATAATAGTTGTATATATTCGGTCAAATAAAAAAATCAGAAATCATTTATACCTATGTATTATACATAAGTTAATCAAGTATTAAACTGTTCGATAACAATGCAGTATTATGCATTGTAGAAGTATGCTAATCTATTTGACTTCATCTATCTCACTGAACTAAAATGTATATTCTAAAAAATGTAAAGATATGCCATTTGTTTTAATAAATATATATAAAATTCTTATAAGTGTGACTCAATGTTATTTTTTTTCTCATTGAAAATTCTTTTGAGATAAATGATTCATTTTTAAATACAAGTATGAAAAATACCTCATGTTTGCATTTAAAAGAAATAAACCTACATGATTTCTCACATGTTTGTCTTGTAAAATAATTGCTACTCGATTAAATGCAGGTACGTTTCCGCGTGACGCGTGTTTGATGATTTCTCATTTTATTTTATAATTAGAAAAGCCTTTTCTCATAGGAGAATAAGCTATGTACATTGCCTTCTTGTTGAGCAGAATGCGTTCTCCTTTCAAATTTTAATTCCCCGCTATACATCATAGATCGCAAGGCGGTAAGTGATCTTGCACCAATATCTTGACATCCATGCTTAATACCACAGGTTAAATAAGGCGAAAATTTAAGTACTGAACCTTTGTCGACTATAGAACCACTAACACCTTGAGCCACTTTTAATTTGTCCATCTCATTATGAAAATATCTATCCATAGCTGAACCTTTGGCATCCTTTCTATTCATAGCATCTAAAGATCCCATGCCTCTATACTTTTTAAGACGAACTCCGTCGCTAAAGAAATATTCGCCTGGAGCTTCAGATGTTCCAGCCAATAGAGAACCCATCATGACTGTACTAGCACCTAAACTGAGACCTTTAATAATATGTCCGATCGATTGAATACCACCATCTGCTATAACCGGTATTCCAAACTTTCTAGCGTATTCAGAAACCTTGTAAACAGCTGTTGCCTGTGGCCGTCCCACAGCCATTACTTCCTGTGTTATGCAGATAGATCCAGAACCCATTCCAACACGTAACGCATCTGCTCCTGCTTCTATAAGATTCTTGGCTTGTATTGTAGTCACTACATTACCAGCAATTACTTGCAAATTTGGATATTGCGACTTGATATATTTAATCATGTTGATTTGGTACATAGAATTGCCTTGCGATGAATCCAACACTACTACGTCTACGCCAGCCGCTACGAGCAATTCCAATCTATGCTTGTCCGTTTCGCGCGTTCCTATCGCAGCACCTACTAACAACTGTTTATTCTCGTCTTTGCTAGCATTTGGATAACTACGATTCTTCTTCAAATCAGTTCGTGCCATCAGAGATACGAGTTCACCTCGTTCATTCACAATGGGAAGTTTTCCCTTTTTAGACTTCTCCAAAATACAATTTGCCTCTTGCAATGTTACACCAGCTGGTGCGGTGATTAGATCTTCTGCAGTCGTCATTATCGAATTAAGCGTTTTAAATTGATAATTCGGCAAACGCTCGAGGAAATCAATATCCCTAGAAGTAACGATGCCTAGCAGTTTACCACCAACTTTACCGGTATCTGTGACAGGCACTCCGCTAAATCCATGCTCAGCTTTTACATTCAAAACATCATTGACTGTATGATGTGGCGCCAATACAACTGGGTCTCTAATAAAACCATGTTTGTATTTCTTGACCTAAAAATGATACAAACATATAGGTATATATACACAGATATATATGTGTATGTATACCACTATACTATACTATATGTATACTATAGGAATGAATATATATTCAACAAGAGGTTTACATAATTACTTCTGCACGATATATGTAAAGGAAATAAGAAATTTCTCATAAAATAAGAACATTACATCAGATTCTATGCAAACTTTGAAAATATATAGCTTGGATACTTTAATTTTTTCGGACTTAAAAACGATTTGTTGAGAGAAAATTTGTTATAAAATACCTTGTGCACTTCGTTGGCTTGATACTCGGCGGTACAATTGTGATGTATTATCCCGATTCCGCCGGACAGGGCCATAGCGATAGCCATGTCCGATTCCGTAACGGTGTCCATAGGGGAGGAGACAAGGGGCGCTTTCAGCATGATTTTCTTAGTTAACGGTGACAACAGATCGACCTCTTCCGCCGCAAAATCTATGTAACCCGGTAAAATGATAAAGTCGTTGTAAGTTAGACCATCACCTGCACCAAGTAGCTGTTCGGCGGATAAGCCATCGTCCGGTAGCGGCATGTCTGCCGGTTTTACGTTGCCTAATACGTAAGCCGCCATAATTTTAATATGCTTCTCTTTCTCTAATTATCAATCCGAAACACTACGGCCGTTTTCACTCCTGGTCACCCCGTTGATTCTGAGAAAATTCTCGGAGCAATGAAAAACACGTGGCCACGTGCGTTCGAGACAACCTCGGAGAAGCCGCCAGACGAAATGACCGAGTTCCAAACGTGCACGATGCCTTTATCCACTAGACAGCTGTTAGCAATGTTGGCACCACTGTGATATCGTCAGCTAGACTGTCCATGCATGCGCGGAATGAAGGCGGCAAAGTATTTATAACACAAGACAAAAAGTGCGTCGTTAATCGTCCGTAAAAAATTCCTTTAACAACTTTTCTAATTTTATTTTTTATAATAATTCTTTCTTAGCAAACTCTTAAATATTAGAATATATATTATCTATTTAATGTTGTCAGTCAAGACCTTTACGCTCGTGCCATTCGTACTGCACGGCTGTTACTACGCATGCGCGAAGAATTCGGTCACTACGCATGCGCAAAAAATCCAGCCACTGCGCATCCACTCGCAACAATGGACAACTGTTGGTGCCACGAAAGCGGAATACTTTCAAATATCCTTATTTCGATATCGTTGTATCGTCAGTAATATATTCAAAATTGATATACTGAAAACTAGTGCGTTTATGATTATTAATTGACAAGTTTCTACAATGTCCAGATACAAGTGATGGATACTTTTTGCCGCATAATTCACGGCTATTTCCATTTTCAAGATTCAAACGGAGAATGCGCAGTTGTAACTTTGTGTAAGTATTATCTTTTCAATTTTAAAATAATGTAAATGTAATCCTTGATAATGTCCTTCTCACTTTCTTGATGTAAGATTACACACAATATGCAATATTAATTCAGCTTCTTAATTTTAACGTAATCTTCGTATCATAATTTTTTCTTGCAACACATCGAGGTTATATGCTTTGCTTGTTTCGCTTTGTTTTATTATACACTTTATTATTAAAATTAATCATTTAAATAAAAATCTATGATGTTATGCGAGAGACAAAGACAAGAAGTCGAGGCTTGATTCAGATCTGAAGAAAAGTTTAATCGCAAATACATATAATCACATGTATAAATACTCATGTTGCACAATAGGCATGTAGAAAATATCATTAGAAAAATATAAAAAGTTCGACGTAGAAGACGCATAACTCACACGCAAAAATTAGACGCGTGTAAAAAACAGGAAACAACACGAATAAGCGTAAGTGACGAAACATGTTGAAGATGTATGAATACACGATGGATTCAAATAACATTGTTGCATTTTCCACAGGGACGCTGAAAATAACACGATTATAGAATATTTTATCCAATTTTCACGATTTAATGGATTATAAATGTAGAACGAATAATATATATTTATATACAACGTTTAATATAAGTTTAATCGATTCTTACTGGACGTAAAAGGAGGGTGTTCAAGATGTCGATAATTCCATCGAAGGCTTCTCCGAACGACGATGCAACATATTGAAGCGCCAGTTCGATGTAATTCGTGTCCACGTAATCGTTCTCGTATTCCTCGTCAAAGAAATAGTCGTACAACATAGGCAGAAATATGACCGCGACGTATATCGAGATACTGAGTAGAGCTGAAAAAGAATTCGAGATACTTTGAGTCTCTTCGAATAGGAAAAAAAAAGATAGCTCTCATCGTTCATTACACATATGTATATACGATTCTTACATAATCTTTATGTATACCTATAATTCTAAGTCCGAGCAACCGTTTGCTCGCTCGCTTCGTTTTCCTTCGTTTCGCTTTCTTTGCAAATTCCCCGGAAGTTTCATGACGAACATTCTCGCGCACATTAAAGGTCGGATCCGAAAACGATCTGCCATCAGCAGCTGTCGAATCTCGAAGTGCCGTATTGATCATGGAAGAGAGCACGGAACATTGTTGGAGGGTTTGGGATTCCGGCAAACATTCTCTGTCTCCCGTATTATCCGGTTTATTAGCCGATGCGATTTTACGCCTGAGCTTCCAATAATATTCCCAATAACTCTGATTCAACAATTCCTGTGTCTCTAAAGGGATGGACGATGGTTCCTCGAATAAATCCCCCTTGGCTTGTAAATTCGTCAATGAACAAGAGTTTATTTGTCGATTGGATTTCGCGTTATTAGATTTTATTCGTATTGTAGATTTCGTGCCATTTATCCCGTTTCTTCTATGCAATAATTGACTTACCTTCAAGCGGCTTTTCTCGTATTGCTTACCTTTAACGTGACGCGAACCGGGCAATATCAAAGTGCAATCGGAATCTGTAATCGCCAAACGAGATTTTTTTCGAAAGAATGATTTGGCCTTTCGCGATAGATTTATCGGCGCAGTTTTACGTTTTAGCTCTTTATTTTTGACTTCATTAAAGGCTATATCCCTCTTGAATATTTTGTTATTCATTATGTTTGTCGAGGATTTGTCTAAACCGACTTGTCTATTCTTATCGTGATATATGAGTTTCTGTTCTTGTAGCGAAGTTTTTGCTATTTTCGTCTCGCTCAATGTTTTCCGCTCAATTCCGCGTCTCTCCATGGTATTCGAATTATCTATATTGCATTTTTGTTCGACAGTTTTCAATCTTCTAGCCGTAGTCGTGTTAGAGGAACTTCCACCATCTTCCACAATATTCGCGTTATCTATCGTATTAAATTTTTCACGATGACTTTTATCGAGCAAAGTGTCGTTTACAATATCCTGATTTAGTGAAACACTCGAGTTAACGTCTTCTTTATTGTATATGCAATCGGGTGTTTTACAGCATGAAATACTTTTATTTCCCGGAATATCGATCTTCGTATTATGTTCTCGAATATCTAAAAAAAAGAATTTATTTCTAGATCCCGCAAAAATCTTATTAAAAATATTAATATAAAATTATGGTTAAAAATGATAAAGTTATTATGCAGTTATTAACACGAAGTTGTCTGTCATATTACAAAAGTATATAAATACTATAAATATCATTAAGTAATATTCCATTGTTTAATATTTTAATAAATTATCTTTATAAAAATATTAATGTAAAATATAATTGCCTTGATGCTAATCTTTATAAAGAAAAATCAATCAAACTTGAAATAATTACAGCTATTCAGCTCGATTATACTAATGTCGTGAGAGAAAGTTCATATTTTCTAGTAATAATACAGTTGAATACTGTCAATTTATTTATTATAATCTGATAATAATTTTACTCACATAAAATCTTATATTCAAAAAAGTCTAGATGTGTCAATATCTTTTCAACAAAAATATTGGAACATATTTTTAGAGGAACTTTTTCATCTATTTCTTATCTTTCATATTTTGAAATTTCTAAATTTGAAAAAATCTAAATTTATATTTTAAATTAAGATATCACATAAATATTTTTTTGAAACATCTTATATATACATCTTATATAATCATCGTAAGATGAAAATGTAAACGATACAAATTATTGCAAATAATTCATTACCGTTAAGTGGATACTTTTCAGGTTCTTTGGAGTCATAAATCGAATTGATCAAAGTTGACGCTGGATCGATATTCCCGACAGATTCTCTATCTTTCATTCTATCGCTCTGACATTCAATTTTAATATTCTCTTGCATTTGTTTTGATATATTTGATATTTGTAAAGGTACATTATGATAGGCAACTACAGGAATTTGTACACTATAACATTGCAATGGCTGCACGTCCGAAGAAGCGGCAGCTTCTATGTTAAAAGCGTTAATAGGCAATATCTTTTTTTCATCAACCATTAAAAGTAGCGACCTACCAGTTTCCTGAAACGTGTAGATATGTATGATAAATAGTACGCTTTTAATATTTAATGTCAACGATAATGATCGCGGTTTTATAAGCGGCTTACTTGTTGTTCTACCTGAGGAAATCTATCTTCGCGTCGCTCATTAGTGACGTATGGCGGGGCTGAAAGGGAATAGTCATACTAGAAGATTAATTGAATAATTTAGTACATGCAATCGCGTCTTACGATGAGAGTTTTGTACACACAATTACCCGTTTTACAATAATCGGCTTCCGAAATAAATTGTTCTTTAGTGGGACAATCAGTGGTCTCTTTGTTGACGCTTTCTAATAATTTATTTACATTATAACATGCATAATTATCCGCACTTTCAATCGCTCCTTGCATTCTGTCCTCAGGTTTCTCAATTTCTTGCGAAACATGCATTTCTGGCGTTTGTTTATCATTCTTCGTATCACAAGATTCATCTGGCTTCTCGGTCTTCTGTCGCGATATCTGCCTGTGTCGCATTACAAATTGTGTTAATGAAACCAAGCGTGGACAAAAATACGCAAGATGATATATTAGAGAATGTTTCGCACGCTAATTACCATGTTACATATCATGTAACAGAATTCGATGCGAAGCCAAGAAACATGGACTTTAATGAGAAATTTAATTAGGATCTACCTTGAGGGAATACCTTTTAAAACGTGGATCGATGGAACCGGGCAATCTTTTCGGTATATGCGTGGGTACTTCGTACTTTTGATTCAATTTCGGTCTGATATATCTAAGATAAAAAAAAGAAAAAAGCAAGGGAAATGTATAGAAGTGTAATAAATTTCTCCGATTTGATCGCGATATCCCAATATACGAAAATAATATTCATATATTTTTCAATATTTATTTTATATTTATTATTTAATTTAATTTTTATTCAATATACAAAATTCATTAATCAATATTCAAAAATACGTAAAAAACAAATATGCTTACTGACACGTAACAGGTCGTACTATACTGCGACCTTTCCTAGGAGTTCCTATCAGGGTAACCACACATGGCGGTTCGATAATATCATTGACATTATTGTTTAAACGACGTAGAGGTATTTTCGGCCAAGATGGATCGGAAGGAGGTCTAACATCAAGAATATCGTTCGTAAGAAATTGAATAAAAATTTTGCCTTATTAATAATATATAATAATTCAAATGTGATTACGTTTAAAATACTTACCGTAACGTGCTTATATTACGATTTTCCGAAATCGCTGATAAATTTTGCCCGTTTACTGTAAAAAAATATATTAAAAGCAGTGTGATTTATTATTCTTGGAGATTGATTTTACCTTTTATATGCAACTCAAGTGCACTTGTTTCGTTGTCACGCGTCATATCGCGATTTATTTATTATTGTGGACATTAGAATTCCCCAATTATAACGATATATATATTGTGCCACGTCATTAAAAATTAACCCACTTGACATATTAATCTAAAAAAAAATATACACGCAGCAGAATTATGCATGTCAATTACATGTTTCATCAGCATCGAGCGCCTTTTATGTGACATGAAGTTATAAATTGTTTTGTTTATCTAGAATCATTTGTCTCAGAATTGTTTCTTATTACACACTATACGAACACACAAAATAAATGATTGTTAAGGATTATATTTTATTATCACATAATTTTTATATATGTATACAACTGTAAGTTGAATTTTAAAATATAATACGATATTTACACCAAATATATATACAATAAATATAGTTATAGCCAGTCTTGAGTTTCGAGAGAAATATTACTTTTAAAATTTTACATGAGATGATGCATAGAATGTTAGCAAGTATCTTAAAAATAAACATAATTAAGAGAACAAAAAAAAATCTTTCTATGCACAATACATTGGCTGATAAGTAAAAGCTGAATTTCAAGTCTGGTTATAACATATAGGAACGATCAATTAATAGTTCAATAATTTAATGGGTCGCGTTATACTCAAATAATTTACGCACCATATTTTATTGTTATATCACATCGTTAATCTAAAATTGCAACTATCCCTTTTCTCTTATTTATTTTTATCTCATAAAGATATTGCAATTTTTTATCCAACATTTATCCAAATATTTTTTTTTCTTTTATACAGATTACCAATATTGTACAATATAGATATACAATCTCCGATTCTCCGATTTATCCTTTTTACACAGTCAGAAAATGTACTTATAATAAAAATATGATATAATATAATGCATTATTTAATACAATTAAATAATGCATTATATTATATCGTATTTTTATTACGAGATCAATCGAAATGTATTAATTTTTTAAAAGTACGACATTTCAAATCGTGGTGTGACACGTGAATAAATTTTGCAATTATAGAAAAATATTTACGTTAATTTTTCACATGACGTTTATTTCGAATAATTACTATCCCTTTTCCATATTGAATTTCGAAATTAATAAATATAATTTATTTTCGTTTCACACTTTTAACTCGTCTTATATTTTTCGATATTTAAACATAGTGAAACTTGTGCGCATTAATTACCAAAAAACAACAAATCAAACTATTTTTTAAATAATAGAATTTGTGTTGCATATATATAAAACAATCAAATTATAAATCGTGGAATTAAAATTTGTCATTTTGCTTTATCAAAATACATCTGAAAGTGACTTGATATAAATAGTTGACTCCATAGATGTGTTTTGACTAGACATTTGAAATATAATTCAAATCATTGTTTTCATCAAATATAAAACTTTGCATCATTGATTTCCCGGGAATGCATCATTTTAACAAATTCTCTTTTTACTTATCAAATTTTTCATTGGTCCAAAGCACATTAACACTCTCTTTCCATTCATTTTTAGTTATTAAAACTATATTCACTTTGTTTATAATACTTTGTTTAAAATTAGCTAAATACTAAAAATAATAAGTACAGAATGCGCTAGGTGTACACAAGAATTTTTTATAGCATTCACACAATACTATCTATCTTTTCCAATAAGTTATTCCTTAATCATTTCAACATGTTACAATGATTATATATATATATATATATATATATATATATACACATATATACATACACATATATATGTGTATGTATATTAAGCCTTAATAGCAATAAAAAATATTATTTAGGAAAAGTATAATCTTATAAACGAATATTTCTTTGATTTCAATCAACTCTTACTGTATTACTATATACAGATTTTGTTAAAGACACTGAATTTCTTGCTTTTTATATGAATTCGATTATAGAATAGAGTAAAATGCAACATCCAAACTGCAGTTTTGAAATAACAATTATATACCAGATCTTATTAGTAGAGTTTATGAAAACATAGTGTTCATATGATAAATCGATTAGAAATATAAAGAGGTAGTTTCGGAAAAATAGATTCGAAGAAATAAAATATGTTAATCATGTTCGTTATGTTTGTTAACTTGACCCACAATGATTATTGTCCGGCAGTAATATTATTTTGTGATTGAATGTGAAATAAAGTAATATTTAGAAATATGTATATAGAGAAAATGGAATCTTATATGATCGTTATATCAGAATGTAATACACAACTGTCGCTGAGACATATAAATGAATGTGTATGAATGAAATATATAAATGGAAACGGGTGTTTACGGCCGATGGGGAGGCACGTATATATAAGAGAGAATCACGCGCTTATTGATCTAATTATTATGACGGCATATATATATCATGAAATGTTTTACCATGTTTTTCGATCCTCTCATTATTGTCATATTAAGCTTCATGATCACCACTATCTATCCCTATTAGGGATTCTGTTTGCTCCGCTTCAAGATCTGGAATCCTGAAAATGAATTGATAATAATATTGAAATTTCAATTTTCATATCTTTCATATATAATACATGTGTTATACAATTAATGATTACAATTATTATCATAATTATTTTACTTTTTGCATTATTGCTATAATTTGATTTACATATTATTCATTTTACCCTTACGTGACATATACTTTACCTTGTAGATCTGTTTTTTCTGCAAATCCAGATAAAAAATCTTTTCATTAAGTTCATAACAGGATCCCAATTATCGTAATAAGAAAAAAGAGACACTGCTAGAAATGCCAAGAACATTGGAATGCTTCCAAAGTAGAAAATATAGGGGTATTCAACTTTTTTCAAGAGGACATCAGCTACCATTGACATGGGCATTGTTAAGCTTACAGCCATTGTCGCTACGAGAGACGATGTTAAGAAGCAGCCCCTATGGATATAATTATAAAATATTCAAATTATATATAAACTTATCAGAGTTATATTATTATATAATTATATGCACAATATAGCATTATAAAATTTAAAAATTACCATAGCCAAAGAACTTCATTTAAAACTGTACCAATCAGGCCATTTATAATTAGGAATGTCCATTGGTGACTATTGGGCCATTCAAATTCTTCCCAATGACCGTAATGAAGGATAAAAAATAAAGGCCACAAAAGCGTTAAATTGAATATTCCCACGAAACCAAAAAACATAGGTATATCCATTTTCTCTTCATGATCTACTTTTCTTTTTAAAAATACAATATATGCAGCATAAAAAAAAGCACTGACTAGAGCTAATATTATGCCCATTGACTTGCTATTGTTTTCTACAGTCAAATCTGAGATGCCAACTAATATCTGTAAATAAAGAATAATATTTTTCAGATATATTATATATCTAATGTGTGAATCGACTAAACATTTTTATTTTTAATGCTAAGAGATTGTATGGAATCGATATACAAATTGAATTTTACTTCTAAATTGGAATTCTCTAATAATCTTGCAACTTACTAATCCAAAGAAGCTAACGAATACAGCAGCTAATTTGGACAATGTAAGCTTATCCCCTCCATTACTGGGAAAGAAGGCAGCGAGAAATAATGTAAATAAACTAGATGTTGATGCCAGTACAATCACAATTTTATCTTCAATTTGTTCTAATGATATCTGATACGTATAATTTGCTATGAACCACTGGAAAAAAATATAATATATTGATAATATATGCATAATGGCAATGAAATAATATTTTACTCGACTGAATTTTACATTATGTTACCCACAAACAAGCAAAACATGAGGGCTATTTTAGCCACTTTTTGTACAGAGAATTTGTTAGCTTGTCGTCTCGCGTGTTCTCCGGCTCTAACACTGGCTTGATAACTAAGCCGTGCCAATAAAGCTTCCGTGGCATCACTTTCTGACATATGGCGCACCTCAGCTAGTTTACTAAATCTTACAGAACGGATAGACGAATCGTCACTTTCTGTACCCGATGAGCGGTCACAATGATCTGGAGTTTTTATTGGAACAAACGTTGGGTCGCTCTGCAATAGAATAAGTCTTTATTAGATTAGTAGCAATAAGTTACTTTTATCTCATGTTCAAATATAGTTATTTTATTGATATAGTTGGAATATACTCTTTCAATTCAATTCACTTAGAAAAAGTGTTCCTTTTATATGATATATGAGGTAAAAATGTGAAATTCAAATGAAACTCTGAAAAATAAATTATATTTATAAATAATTTCCTATACTTACTAGACTAGTATTAGCTTCCGCATAGAAGTTGTCATCTTCGATATTAGGATCTATAAACTATAAAAAAACAAAAATACAAAAATACAAAAATCTTAAAATAACAATAAAGGAAAAAAGAGCATATTTCATGCAATTATATATATTTCAATATATACCATATATGTTGCAGGTCTATTACATTGTTCCCGCCAAGGTGGCCAAAAGCACAGGCCGAGCAAATAAAATGTAAACATAGATGTCCTTATATATGTACTGAAAAATGGTTTCTCAAAGGTTGCATCCCTGTAAATATACTAAAAAATAGCATATATTATTACTATTAATCTTCATATTGTATATATAATAATAATAAAAATTTCTGAGTATTTAATGAGGAGTTAAAAAAGTAATTTATAATTGCAGGTAATAAGTATGAACAAGTAAAATAATTACAATGAAAGAGGTAAAGGATAAGAAAAGACTGTAAACATCAAAACAACGATCTTACTTTGGTAAGTTCAGAGCTTGATACCCAAATTATATCGACCAGTAATAGAATTAAAAGTCCTAGTATAAGCCTCTGAGACTTATTCATCATCGCCGCGAGTTTATGAGGATCCTCCGCCATCCCCTGTTGCCTACGCTGGCGTAATTCTACGGAGCAGCTCATTCTGTCTTAATTTCTTGTTTTCATGATATTGCATTTGAATACTTGTTTCCTGTAAAATCATACGATATTCTTTTTTGTTCTGATATAAGATACATAAAATTGACATTATTAGAATTTTAAATTAAGAGATATATATCACTTATACAATATCTCTTTCTCCCTCAGGCCAATTGAAAGTGCATAATAATAATAATAGTTACCAGGCGGAAAACATGGAAGCCGACCTCACGGATTAATGCATTTACTATCTCTATGTCGAAACACAGAATGTGAAAACGTCAAGGGTGAAGCAAGATTCGTGTTAACAGGTGTCGAGAAGCGATAAGCAAAATACTCCCAACTCTCTCAACGTCACACTGACGAGATAACCTAACCCTAACCAGCTGTTTACGGCCCCGGTCTCAGCCGATGTCGATTCCACATTACATTGTCTCTTATTGCGCGCCTCATATCCGTTCTTCTCTCTGTAATTTGTACACCTCCCGAGAAAGAATACCACGAAATTGTCAGTTATGTACCGCAAGCACACTTGAATCCGTACATACATAGATATGTATACATATATACGAGTTAACGCGCGTCGTAGCATCTGCCGTACATCTTGCAGCGCTAGTGATAAGAGATGCGTCAGTGCTATCGCATTTGATAACACTCCGTTGCAAGTATCGCGCTGTCAACGCACACGGTGTCTTTCGCCCGTTTTTTCCATCTCATTTCTATCGGTGATTTTCAATGGACTTCACAAACAGCTGATTACGTTAACCGACTTCTTTCAATTTTTCACATATCGTATTTCGCGCTCATTCGGACTAGATAACGTTCAAATCGTAGACACTTGGCGCCGCGAATCTGAAGCCGCAATGTTGACAGCGGGTACGACAGTGAGTCATACAAGTCGATTTTATCGCGCATGCCCGGCAAACGTCAATTCACTCGAGCTCCTATTTTCTACACTCGAAAAATGGGATATATAAATATACATATATTTGTACATATATATTGATACATATATCTGTTGAAGAGAAAGGGAAGAATGTAAAAAATGCAAATGGAATGAAGATTTATTATCAATAAGAAGATGACACCTGTTTGCTCACGTACTGATTGAACATAAAATATCATGATTGATCAATCGCGTTTGGCACAGTGACAATTTTTAAACGTCGATATAAGTGATAGCGTGCTTTCGGGAACAGGTGATCAATAATAATATTTCTACCATATTATATACAGAATAAAATTATCAAATAAAATGAAGATGATTCTTCATCAAATATATAAGTTGGAAATATAAAATAAAATTTTTTCATACTTTGTTTTTGACAAAATCAACTTTCAAGATCCGTCTACGTGTATACATTTCATTTCAGCAAGAGAATAAAATGTTATTATATATTTATACTATATTATATTATATATATATATATATATATATATATATATATATACTATATTATATTATATATAAACAGTGTGATTCGGTACGAATCAAAGCAATGCAAAATGTCAATAATGCATTTATATTTTACAAATTGTTAAAAATTCTTTTTATTAAAGTTTCTTTGTCATTCGCACAAAATATTATTCGGCGAATTAAAAAAGCGTAAATTGATTTAATTGTTGTGTGCGTGTGTATGTATAAGCTAATTTTTAGTTATTAGTCAAATCCACGGATTTTTTTCGAAAAAGCTTTGTATGAAAAAATTTTATTCTACATTTTGCACGAGAAATCATTTTCATTTCGTTTGCGTAATTCCCGATATATACATCTTATACAATATTATAATTATGTTGTTAAAAATGTTATTGTTAATTATTCTATAAGTTATATAATCAATAATTAATTTAATCGGAATGATTATAAGAATCAAATTATATTTGGCTTAAAGCATTCAATGACATTGTTCGATTTTGACAGGTGTGTATATGTATATACATATGTGTGGTGCGAACGGGACTTATATATTCTCGAAGCTTATCCGGTTACCATGGAGATAGAACGCGATAACATTTCTCTCTTCTTCGAATAACATTAAGAGGAGTTGAAGGAGCAAGCGCAAAAAGCGCATGAAACAAAAGGAATTATACCATAATATTATTACAGTTAAATTAAATTAGTTCAAGAGGAAATAATGGCGAATAATGTCCTCAGTAACGGTCGTTTACAGGAAAATACAGTCGTACAACGGACGAGAAATGACAGAAGCAAAAGAGGTATCGCAAACATTATTAATGTGTACGTGAAATAAGCGATCGATTTTAGAATATTTATGCGCGTTCCCTCTTTTTATTTAAAAATATATGAAAATGTCATCTCTTTCTTACTGGTTTTTTCGTCCTCTCTGTTTACACACGCAGCTCCGGATATAGCAGCTATAGAGAATCGCAATTGGCTATTACATCGACATTATACGAGACACGAGTTCAGTGCTTGCAAGCTACTAATCGAACAGGAACTAATGAAATCGGACGGTCACGAATACGCCAGTTATTTGAAGGTGAGATCGATTGTGATCGATACAGTAAAGATGATATCGATGAAATCGACGGAATCGATACAAAAAAAATCAGTTATACATGTTACTTGCTATTATTACATGGTACAAAGCACTGAGGGACGGACCAAGATTTTATTCGAAATTTATAAATCTTTTTTATTATAAAATTCTCTTCCGTTTTATGTAATTCACACAATACATATCTACAGTCGTTTTCATTTTTATAGGGTTTAATTCTCAGAAAGGAAGGCAAGATTCAAGATTCACTGGATTGTTTTCAAACCGCGTACAATGTGAATTCGACAAATATCGACAACGTTAAACAGATAGCGAAATCGTTGTAAGTAATTATCGATGGGGAAATAGGATTATCTGTAGTTTGGGGAAATAGGATTGTCTGTAGTTTGATGCACGTAATAATAATGTTACGCTCTACTTTAGATTAATAATGGGAAGTCATAGGCGTGCAATAGACGCATACACGGAAGCCGAGAAGATATCCGCTGTACCGGATTGGGAAATATATTACGGTCTTGGCAAGTTCTCCTCTAATTCGTTTTACGGCACGATACACTTCGCGTAGCGCGTGTTTGCCAAGTTTTGCAAACTTCTGGAGAAGTGCACTCAACAAATATTACTTTATTAACGATAATGTACTATGCATTTTTACTCTCTTTAACTTGATATTTTTTGCGCATAATTTTGCAGATATTTCTGTATACAATCTTTCATTTTGTTCACAAACTTATTTGCATATTTTTTCTGTGAAACATAATGATGTCTTGTTTACGTCGGATATTTTTTCTGTTTTGTTTAGGTGAAGCTTACGTGAAATTGAATCAATTACAAGAGGGTAAGAAGCATTTCAAGAGATCAACCGAGTTAACGAAAAACGAATTGCCCAATCTTGCTCTTGCAAGACTTTATTTTCTAGATGATATGATTCCAGAAGCCAGAAATGCTTATACGGCAGCTTTAAAGTAAGTAACATCATTAGCCGCATGAATTCACGTAAAAATTCTAGAAATGCTACTTCGATTTCTATATAGTGATATGATTTGATTTAATATTTTTCATTATCATCTATTATTTATTCATCATTTATTATTTATTATTTACCATTTATTATTTATTATTAATATAGTAGTTTTTAATTCGTTCGTTTCTACTAGCCTTCTTTTCTCATGATATGTTTCTTATTTTTCCCATTATATTTTTCTTTTCTTCTTGTGTTGACCCGATAATCTCAACATAATAATCTTTTGCTTTCCTTGCCGCTCAGCGCTAATCCCGAGAGTATCGACGCAGCGACGGAATTGGGTCTCTTGTATCTAAAAATTGGAGATACACAACGAGCATTTCAGCAATTTGGAGCGGCATTAGCTTATTCGCCTAATTGCGTTAAAGCGATTTTGCCCATGGCTTATATAATGCAGGTGCGTGAATTTATTTAAAAAATTCGATTTCATATTTTTTTCATTTTTCTTTAATTTACGAACATAATTTATCGATTAATTTGCATTCTTTCATATTTGTTTCATCAAATTAATTTTAAAATTCTTCAAATTCTCCAAAATTTTTCCATTCAATTCCATTAAATTCTTTCATTCCTGAATAGAAGTTTTATTTCATTAATTTTTACAGTGTTATTGCATTACTATGCTAATACAGATAACTAAAAGGCGTATATCACATTTATTAAATGGAGATTTAATTACTTATCCTCACGCTTCTCTCGTGCGGAATTTGCTCTTGCGCTTTACTGAATAATCATATTTTTCAGAATCATCGAGAATATGATGTAGCCTTATCAAAGTATAAAGTAGCAGCACAAATCATTTCAGAATCTTCAGCGCTTTGGAATAATATCGGAATGTGTCTCTACTCAAAACAAAAATACGTTGCTGTAAGTCAATCCATTTTTCTTTTCTGTTTTTCCGCTTTTTCTCTTTTTCAGCACATAAATTTACAATAACTCTATATAATAAAAGAAGAGAAAAAATTTATAATTAAAATATTGATTTTTAAAATATACTATCATACGAAAACAAAGAGAGACAAATTTTTTTTTTATATATATTTCCGTTGCTAGAAATATTTACTTAACTGAATAGTGTGTAATACAATCAGTGATCTAGTTACTAAAAAGCTTGTAGCCTGATATTCGCATTTGATATTTGCAGCAGATATCAGACACAGAGAACTTTGACATAGAGAATTTTCCCGAGTTGCATTGCATCGTTTTGCATTTCGCATAATACGATTCATCGAATATTCTAGAAAAGAGGAGAGAAAAAAAGAAAACCATATGTTCGTTGATTTATTTATAAAATAATAGTGGCCATGTGACTTGTAAAAATTTTGAATCGCGATATCATGAAGAGAAGTAGAGAGAACATCTCTTGGGAATATGTTGAAATTAAGTGGGAAACCACAATATTGCACTGCATCGTGGCACGTTGATAACACTCTAGTTCTTGTTTTACTGTGGTGATAACTATATACTATATATACTTCAGATAGCATCTAAAATATAAGTTGAAAAGCGAGATTACATCTTGTCGATTAACAGAGAAATAATTTGTTTGCAAATTTTCGCTTAATAACGAAAATGAGTTACATTATAGGTGAAACAGTATACAAATTATACACTATACTCGATATACAAAACTTATCGTAAAATTGAGTTCATTAAAACAGAAAATTGCATTATATATCACAAGTTCATTACAGATAAAATTGCATCATTATCGATATTATTAAAAATAATGATGGGATTAAGAAGAAGAATTATTATTGAATTATTTTATTGAGAGAAATAAAATTTCTTCTCCAATGTTTCATAGGCTATTAGCTCGTTGAAACGAGCGCATTATTTGAGCCCGATGTCCTGTGTTCCGTCGTGCAATCTCGGAATCGTTTTTCTCACCACTGGACAACCCGCATCTGCCGCGATTTATTTATGCGCTGCGGTTAGCGCTGAACCAAAAAATCCTACACCGTATCTGTTGCTAGGTCGTAAGTAGAAAATATTGAACGATTCAATGATATATTTAAAGAAACAGCTTTCCACATTGAATCATGTTTTCTGTGTAAAAAGCTTATTATTAATCCTGAAGTTTTTACGCGAGCCTTTTTTCGCTGATGGAATATTGATCGAAAGCGTCTCTTCCACTCGCGGATCCTTTATTAAATTTATTCTTTTTATATTTCAGTGGCTCTGAAACGTTTAGATGATCTAGAAGGTGCCGAGAGATCCTTGACGAAAGCTCACGCCCTTGCTCCTCAGGATCCACTAATATTGATTAATTATGCAGTAATTCTTGACGCTCGTGGTAAACAAGCTAATGCTACTGAAATGTTGACAGCACTTAATGATATTATGGCTGTTGTTGACGTTGATATGCAGGTAAAAATCGAAACTTTAGGACATTACATTTGACAGAATATGTAGCATATTAATTACATGATTATAATGTTATATTATAATACATTATAATATATACAGATATCACAAATGGCGAAAAAATTGTCGAAGAAATTGCAGCGTGAAAAAATAGAATTAAATACTAATCAAGAGTTGCCAGTTGTAGAGAGTGAAGAGCGACAATTAAGTGCTGATGAAGTTTAAAAACTACATTTTTCTTTTTCACCCTCTTTTACCGAGAGGATATTTGCATATTACATCCATACAGAAATTTAACGAAATTATTTATTGAAACATTACCACATTTTACATTTCTATTGTAGCATATTTTACACACAAGTAAGATACAATAGATTAATTAACGACGCAACATTTATTTACATGATATTTGAAAAGATATACATTTAACTAGATGAAATCACAGAATCAAATATAAATGCGTGTATGCATAATTAAAAAATTACTTATTAAATTTATTTATTTAAGTTTGCATACATGCGATAATTATAATTATAATTAATTTTATTAACAAAGTTGTAATAATTTTTATGAAAAGGTAATATAATTTGTAGTATATTCTGTAAATAATATATATATTTTGATTCTGTTGATTTGAAATCTTTTCTTTTTTATCTGGATTATTTAGATTATTATCTAGATTATTTAAGATTATTTTTTAATTTTTTATTAATCATATAACATTATATATTTATAAATTATAACGCACATTTAGATATTTCATTATAAATAGATTACATGCTCTTTTAAATTCTATGTTTGAAAAACAGAGAGAACATTCCATAAAATCTCTTTCATTAAACATATGTGCTTTGTACATCGGTTTGGTGTTGGTTCATCGTTGGCCAGTTGCTTATGATCCTAGGTTTAAATAATTGTCCAAAAATCATACGAAATTGCCGCGACATGGAACAATATAAGATAAAGTTTATGCTGCCGTTTAATAGCGCAAAGATATCCATCACTTCTCCAAACTTGTGATAACAATTACGGAAGAAACAATCCCCCAAAGCTGCAGAAAGTAAACTCAAAATGCCTTGAGGGATTTCCGTTATCAGGAACAACAGCAATACCGCTACAAGCATTCTCGTTGTCCTGTCCGTTCGCTTGTCAGATTTACTCACTTGTCGCGGACATTCATCCTTTTTATCGAACGATGTATCGTAATCGAGATCGGAGATTCCTGATGAGGTTGGCTTAGCCGCCTTTGCGGTACAGTGATTGTAGTTCTTCAAAATTTGTTTCCTACCTTTTGCCCTTTTAATCAAGTAAAATGTTGAAGTATATGAGAACGCGAATTATGAGAACGTAATTATGTACATTATTAAATAATCTGTTAATATAATATTCTGTATTATTTTACCTATAAAGGGCTTTTATCAGCCAGCAAATGATGATGGTGAGAAGGACGCACGGCAAGAGTTTAACAACTACGCTAAGTATCCAGAAATTTAATTGATACAAGAATCCTTTATCAATGGAACAATCAGCGTCCACGTGATACAAAATCTCCTTGGTGCCGTTTTCATAAATGATCTTTGTCTTTATCTGACATAGTGAAATTTAAATTTATTGTAAGCGTAACTATGACATCGAGTAAAATATAATTGACGTTTACTTACTCCAAATATAAGATAGCTAGGAGCGCAGGCAAAAAACGGAGCAACAAAACTACACGAAAGAGCAATCGTACAACGTCTGTCAGTGCACCAAGTATAATTGTAACGCGGAAATCTGGTGCATATACACAGAAGAGAACATAAGACAACGTTTTTCTAATCTTTTTACATTCGAATAGAATTCAAGATCATGAAACTCACCTGATGGCGATGTATCTCCAAACGGCTAAAGTGAGCGTGAGAGCAATACTGATCGTATGAAAAAGCTGCGTGAAATGCATATGGAACAGTACGAAGACGGCCCATCCATACGGGAAGATTCTATGCTCTGGTAATACGAAATATTTATAAATTGCGAAAGGAATGTACTCCAACATCACCAACGCGTCCGCCACAGCCAGGCCGGTGAGAATGCGATTTATGGGTGCCGCCTTTGTATCTTTCCTCGTGAGGACAACGATATTCAGCATATTGGTGAGTGTACCAAAGGAACATACGATAAGGGAAGCATAACCATGGTAATTCTTGTATTGCGTCGCCAGATCGCGAATCGCACCGTCGCAATAGCACGTAACATGTATCGTTTCGATACAGTTACTTCTATAATTTGTCAAATTATCAAGACCATAGTAATTAATCTCTTCGTCGGTTATATTTAATCTACGGAAAATATCCTTATAATTGTCCAACATAGTTGACATAATCTCCCGGATCTTCAGATGTCTCAGCAGCTCGGATGTATTCGAGGATATCCGGTACCTGTTATAAGCGCTCTTGCCCGTAGGCATGAAAACTTATCGCGATATTCTATTCCGCTATCCGACAAGAATATTCGCATCTTCATTTCTGGCATAACTGCAAGTATTTGTAACGCTGGCTGTGTCGCCGATCTTATTATTTTCTGTTCCACTTAACAGCTGATATATCTTTAATTCGCAACTAATTATGTTCTACGATTCAAATTAGCAAATCATTCGAGTGATTTGCAACTTTCTATGTTTATTCATCAAGACTATAACGAAATAAAAAAGGAAGAGAGAAAAAAAGAAGAAAAAAATGTCTGTTACTTATGCAAAGGTAGATTGACGCGTGACAGGTCGATCAAAATTTAATTATATCAAGATCTGTATGTTACAATATGTTCCATTTTTGCTGATGAAATATATCTCGCTGAATTATTTAATTCCTCTAGTAGTAAAGTATCTCTTTTTCGCTCGTTTTTCGAGAAAATTAGAATCTGAAAAAAAAACGATACCATCAAAACCGTATATTTTGTACATTTGTAAGGACAACAAACTCGAATTATCTTACGCACGTACACATACACGCACGCACTTACACATGTAATGCGTCGAAAAAATCAAATGAATATTGTATCATTAGTAACTAGTAACACTTTGTGCACTTCGTCGTCCGAGATTTGTCATGGCAACAGGTTACGCTACCACGAGTAGATCCAGTCGGTGGATTGTCGCGCTACTGGCGATGTTATTGGCGAAAATTCACGAGCATCCTTCACTCCCTCTCAACGTTTTCCTCACTGCTCTTGTGAAAGAGCCTGCGCGCAGGACGTCAATGGTCCATAATAGTGTGTGTGTGTGTATCTTTGTCCTGAATGTGATCCATCAAACAAGTATGCGCTTTCAGTTCAAATTATAAGATATATATATGTTAATAACTGTACTAGGGATAAATTAGTTTGAAGACAATATTTATTTATGTATGTGTGTATGTGTGAAAAAAGTATACAATTTCATCTATATTTCTTTTTATTTGCGATTTTTCTCATCTTCGATCAATTATGGGTCCTATCAATAAGTCCTACTGAATTCATTTCGCGTGTATTGATGTGTTAGTCTAAAATATTAGCACAATAATATCTTATATCTTGTGTTATATTTTTCTATTTAAATATGAAAAGATAAAATTGCCATTAGATCAGATTGCTCTCTCTACTGGATTCATTGAGATTTACTACAATAATTCGCCTATAATCGAGGGAATTGGAACAAAAAACGGAAGAAAACAAGAGCGTGAAAGAAGAAATATTTCTTCTTTATATCTTTTTTTATACTTCGCTTATGCGTACTTTTGCAATTTCCTTAAAAAAAAATCTCGCAAAGGAAAGAACTGAAATGAAATAGGCGTGGTTCTATCTACGGTTTCATGACTAGCATCCGATAGTAGATTCCGAGTTTGATTTCTTGGTGCGCAATAATCGACTTCTCAGCCAGCCTTTCTCATGCAAAAATACTATCGCAGATACCGATAGCCCTATCAGCAGCATATAAAACGAAGATTGCACATCGGATAGATTGAATGGCACGAAGTCGATCGTTTTCTTTTGAGCTTTCCTTTTCTTTTGATCAGCCTTCGCTTGAACAACATAAGTATGAATGGTCTGTTTCTCCCACAACAGTGTTAAACCGGCTTGATTCATTCGACCGATCCACGTGTTTATTCCATCTTGCAGAATCGAATTCTTGGGCAGCAAATACGATAAGAAGAATGCACCTAATACAATAGCGGTATTAATATGTGTATGTGAAAAGATTATTATTATGAATAATATCGTTTTTTTTTTCACGCAACATCGTACCTGGACATTCTTTGATAAGATGAAGCAACGGACCACCATCCTCATCGACGTGTCGCGCATCAACGTATGGGAAATATTTTTCTTTGGCAAGTCCCGAGCCATTTCGATAATAAGCCGCATTGGGTACGGCGTTTTCACCATATCGCAATTTACTTTGCAAGTTTCGCATGAGTATCGAACTGTTATCATCGTCAAAGATATCAGCTAGACCGAGAGATACCAATGAAATCGGCAATCCCGAAGCATCGAAATCGTAAAGAGTCTCAATATCTGGATAATACATATCATGCGCGAAACTGTTGTATAAAATACCACTGAAGAGACTAGTTATAGTGATGTTAGTGAGGAAAATGCCCGATAGTAATATTCTTTCAGCATTCGTGTTTGGCCACTTTTGAGAGCAACCGATGTTCAATAAAAACAATCGATAGATCGTTGCAGAGAAACTTAGCTTTTTCGTTCTGAAAGCATGAATGTGTCTTTTCGCTTACATCATATAAATAATCGACTGATGTTCTAATGATATGCATCTACCTTCCTGGAGTAAAGATTTGCAGTAAATACGACGTTAGGTACACAAAGATCTGCGACAACATTGTACAGATCCAAACTGAGAGCGGAAAAAAGTGATATAGTCGAAGCCCCTTGGGTATCTTGGTTGCTTTAGGAACAATCACGCATACTCTGTCGAAGTCCATATATACACTGAAGTTTACGTCCTCCACGGGATCAGTACTATATTTCTTTATGAAAAAGGATTCGAAGCAGATGTCCGCTCTACCGTATATTACATCGCCTGTGTAAGCTAGTTATTATCGTACGACAATCAAAAGAAAAACGGAACAGAAATAAAATGAACTATACTAGCAAATAATTCCACAGAAATATCGTTACATTAATACCTATAGCACCGACGTACGTCCCGTTAGATAACTGATAGCCGAAAAATTTATTATCCTTTGGAAGCATTTGTCTATATGTGAAATTCATGTGTTCAGCTATCGTATTCAGTATTATTTGGTCAATTTCTTTGAAACTACGATTATTATTGTAACGTTTGCTCAGTCCCATTTTCTCCTCGTCACTCATATCTTCGTCTTTCGAGAAGACCCCTGTTTTTAATTCGTATCCATTCATATTATTTGTTTGATAGTAGCTTAAGTGAGATAGCAGACTCGACGCCTCTCCTACCGTTTTTACATTTATAATTTCGACTCGACCATACGCTGAAAAATTAAGCAAATATTACTTTATAACAAAAGCTGCAGAAGAATCGATGAATAATTATATCAAGAATAATTTCATTACTTATCAATTTTATTTACTTAATCGATAACTAAGGATTACGAACCAGAATCGTTGACTTTGGCGAACGGATTGTAAATACGAATGGCTTGATCAATTCGAGTGTTATCTGCGATAGCGATCGTTTCGGCAACTAAAATGCTTTGCATCTTATGTTTAGACCATAATGTCTTTAAAATGTCATCAAGCCTCGACTTATATAACATTTCCTCTTGACAAACGATCAGTATAATAAATCGATCGTACGGATTCCATTCGAACGTCGAGCCATCCTTCGAAATTTTATCGAAAGAATGAATGTTCTTTGCGAGAATCACGTGCACGTTCCACGTGTTCTTCCCAAAGGCTTTGTCATTTTGGATCCTTTCAACTCTCGCGGATGTTATTAGAAAAGGAAGCTTATTAGATGTAATTTTCCACATCGACGGCTCCTTTGCGATCCCGCAAATTACATTGTTATCATCTACAAAAGATGTATTTCCTAAGTCGGGAAATGTATAGGTCCTCAATACGGTTGTCGTCGAGCATTTACGAGCGATGCTGCGTACAAAAGCCTCGAAGCATCGTTCAAAAAGAATAGAGCTTTTATTATTATCGAGCACGCCATGAAAATGGACGGTTTTGGAATTTTCCATAGAACAAACGACGCTGCTCCAAAATTCAACAGCGCGATACCATCGATAATCATTGCCCAGGAGTGTAGGTGGAAATAATAACACTACGAGGGCAAATTCACGAATTAACTGCGAATAAGAGTTACGTAAATACACAATAAGAGAGAACGAGAATATTTCGTAATAGCAAAAATGTATCGACGTACCATGTTTGCGAACCTCTTATCAAGGAAGGATGAGTGTTTTCCTATTTATACAATTTAATACTGACACCGGATCCTCCGGAATTTTTCCTCCTCTAGCGTACTCTCATTCGATATATATAGTCAAATCATACATCACTCACCCTTATCGTTACCCTTATTGACCCTCCTTCGCTCGGCTAGTCATATTGGACAGGTCTTCAACTCATATGCTTACAAAGATAAATATTTCATGCTTTTTAGATTGCAGATAAAACCTAATAAACCTATCATCTATATTATTTATTCTCAATTTGTAGAGAGCGCCAGATCAATTCTTAATCGCATTTTTCTCTGCGTCCCCTCATATTTTTAGTAATACTTTTAGGAATTTATTACAATTAAAATTACATTGAAAGGAATTTATTATAATTAAAATTATATTGAAATAAATTATAATATTAATATAAAAAGAAAGAGATGAATATATACTTTACATATTTCACATATTTCACAATTTAATTATTAACTGAATAGAAGATAAAATATGAATAAATTGAAACATTTTATTTTTATAAACATATATTTGATATACCAGAAAATATAAATATATAATTAATTTTTTATTATTTTCTTTCAATCATTTCCAGTCAATTTTATTTTCCTTGCGATGATAGAAATTGGAGAGAAACACCTTTATTCACAATATGAAAATCAACATCGATGTTTGCACTCGCAAGAATCATTGCGTCCTATAAGCTTTTAACTTAATGACACGTCGGGAATTTGACGTTCGCGAAGAGAAGCAAACGTTTGCTCAATATACCTGAGGTAAATATAAGGTACCAAAAGGCAAGAACGACGATATTCTTTTTTATTAAAAAGGGATTAAAGCGGATTGTGCACATATAACATATTACGCGAACTGCTTAATCGGGATCGCGTATATTTCACTGTATTTTTATCTGTAATGAGTTTTTCTTGTGAAAATCCATGTATATATACACTTAGTGCGATACGGAATTGTTAGCTTCAGCAAAAATGCGCATATCTGGACGATAACACACAATGCTATAATAATAGCCTTTTAATATTTCAGAGGGAAAAAAGCGCATTATTGAAATTATATTGGAGGATAAGCAAATGCATATCAGCACGTTCTTTCATTAGAAAGATATTCGAAAAAATAAAAGAGATTGATTTACTTCATCGTTTCCAGCGTCTCTTCTAAGAAGATACTTTTGCAACGCTTAACAAGAAACTTATTTTCTCTAAGGAATAAAAGAAAAGCAAGAAGATGTATTGGTAAATTTCAAACTTTCTGGAAAAAGAAATCGTCGACTTAACGTCCGAGCAGTGCTTCGCGAATTTCATTTTAATATCCTTTCGAATCGTGAATGATTTATGACGTTTGCCTGTCTTTCTTTTTGCGCGGTCAAAACTCGAGTAATGATTTATAGATACACGTATGAAGAGTTAAGCTCATCAAAATGCAATAAAACTCTACCGCGACGCTATTAACCTTCTTGCGCCGCGATTAATCTCTTCAATTTTTTTTTTTATCTACACGCCCACGATTTATATCTACTACAACGCGACAGCCTTTCAACAAGTTCTTTTCTCTTAACTATGTATGACGCTTTTTAACTATGTATGTCGATCCTACAGCTACATGTATAAAACTCGCGCTTTATCTTCCTGTTTACCACTGTTCATGAAGCAAATCAAGTAGGCTCACCCCAAATACGATTTGACATTTCAAAGGGGAGCAGCTTCCACAGTACGCTAAAATGTCACCGACAATATCATTTTGTTTGGTGATGTCGATGTTGACGGCAGCAAAAAGCACGACAAACACGTACAAGATTGCTAGAGAAAGCCATTCGTTAAAATCGATGGAGAACGAAAATTTGAAGATTATCTTGAATTATGTTCGAAACAAGCAAGAATTCTGTCCGCCGATATTTTCTCTCGTCTTCTCCGATATTCAATCCAACTTTGTAGATCTTGTATCAAAATACATAGCAAGTGAGTCGATTGTCAGTTACAAAATCACGATGAATGATCTCTCGCAGAAGTACACATGGCAGAATCGCATCGATCTCACGTGGATCTTCTTCATCGACAATATTAATCTTTTGAAATTTTTCATGCGCGAAAACTACATATGGAAAGCTACCAATCAGTATCTGGTGATCATTACTGCTCCAATCCCATTGTCGCGCGACATTTTTCAGACGATTTGGAAAACTTACAGTGTCTACAGAATCATCTTTGTCTCAATAGAAGATGATTTTCGATGTCTAAGCAGATATCTACCGTTTGACAAGAATCGGCAGAACGAGTATGGTGTTGTGCGCAAGATTTGTTTAACGAATCGAACAAACAATATTGAGCTTTACACAAACTTCGAGAATCTAAATGGATATCCTATACGTGTAATTGTGTTCCGATCACTGATGATGGATGTTACGTTCGACAAGGATACGAAGACAAACGAGTACAAAGGATTGGACGCGAACGCGATGGTTTTATTGGAGAAATCGATGGGGGCTCATTTTAACATCAACGTGCTTTCAACCAATTTCACTAAAGCGAATTGGCAAGATCCCTTTCATAGTAGTCTTCAATATATCGAGGACAATAATGCGGAAATTATCATTACCAGTTTCTTCATCCATCAATATCATGAATATCAAAGGTACGAGTTTACAGCCAGCGTTTACGAGGATAAACTGTGCTTGATTGCACCCACCGCTGGCTTTATTCCTAAGTCATACATGCCGATAATGCCATTCGCCTCCGATTTATGGACGGCTCTCGCGATATACAATGTTCTCGTGTCCGTCTTGTGGTTCCTTATCAAGTACTACAGCGGATCGTTTCGCCGACAAGAGACCGTCCTACTTCCTTTAACGAGGGTGGAATTTGTTTTTTCACAACGATCGAATTTACCACCAAGGATACATCCTTATATTGAGTCATGTTTCGATCTCGTCGAAACCTCGTGTTATCCGTTGAAGGAGAACGGTGGTCCAGGTAGCATGTCTCAGCGAGCCTTCTTATTCGGCACCCTCTTCTTCGGACTCATCATCGTCGATCTCTACCAAAGCTACCTCGTGTCCGGCTTGAGCAATCCTTTCCATTATCCGGAGCTGAACACTTTGGAGGATGTCGCCAACTCGAATCTCACCATTGTTACGAAATATCGCAATTTGAAGGAGCACACCTTCGCGGAGAATACTACGCTGGATAAAAAGTTACGCAGTAAAACGAAAATAATAATTTCCGACAAACCGATCAACGACTTGGTGGCTTTTGGCAAGAAGGTAATCGCCATCGCTCGTTACTCTTCGACCAAACTGGACGATCTCTCCAAGTACTTCGATGCGGACGGTAACGAGTTACTTCATCGAGTCGAGGAGTGCCCAACTACTTATCTATTGTCCTACGTAATGAGCTTGCATTCACCGTATCGGGACAGAGTCAATGTATTGCTATTACGAATGCAGCAAACGGGCCTCATTAATCTATGGTATGAAAATATGACATATCCGATATATATAATTAAGCAGAAAAGAAAGGTGGACAAGAAAGAGAGAAAAATTCAATTGAACATGGAGCATTATTCTCTTACGTTTATCGGACTTTCAATTGGTTTATTTTTCTGCACCGTCATATTCCTAGCGGAATTGTACTTCGCCAAGAAATCATAATCGCACATAAGAGAGGGGAGTTCTTTATCTAATATCGCAAAACTAATTATCTCTACCATCTATCCATCTACTGTCTCTTTACATTAAGGATAAGACAAAAGTGGTAAAGTTATTAAGATTTGAGATTAATGTTCTCGTCTTAAATTCATATCGTCTAGAATATTGAACAGAAATATGATACAGAGAATTAAAGTATTGCAAAATTAATATTGGATCATTTCTGGCGTCTTTATTAAAGAAAATTTAATATTGAATAATATTTAAACAATATTTAATATTTTAAAAATATTAATATTTAATATTAATATTTTTCCTCCTCGATTTTAAAAAACTTTTAGACTTTAATATTCCTTAAGAAATAAATAAAAATGAACAACATAATACTTAATGAACAAACATGGAAATTTTTCGGGAGTGAAAAAATTAATAAATATTTAATCTTATGTAATTTTTCTTTTTTGTGAAACTTATTAAAGATTGCTGCGATTGCACTTTTTTATAATAATCATACGAGCATAAATACCAAACAGAAAAACGTGCTCAGATTTTGTAGATATTAAAGGAAAACAAATAATAAAAGTAATAAAAAAACAAAATAATATATGTGAAATTTTTATACGTTTTATAGACCAGATTTTTTCTCTGACATTTTAATATACAGCTTTTCTACATGTGAAGCTTACAGTATCAATTTCTCATACAGTCTCTTAATATACAAAGCTCGTAATATCAGTTTCTTTTATTCTTGATGAGTTTGTTCTCGCAATTTTTCACTGATGATTATTTAAACCTTATACAAGTAACTTGAAGGTCTCTCTTCATTATAGGGAGCCTTGATATCTGATAAAAAACCCGATATATATCCTGTCGCGTGATAATATTGTACTTGTGATACTCAATGTTCGATCAACAACCGTTTTATTCGCAGCGGTCTCGAGTTTGATTAATTGAGGCTATAATAGATATAACTATGTATATTTCTTTATTATCGATCCTGACGAAGGATACTTTTTATTCGCGAATATAATAATTCAAACTAACAAGGGTCATGCAAATCGAGATAGCATTAAAGCGACATCCCGAAAACGAGATTTATTTTAAGAATATCTAAAAATACGCACACGCGCCTATCTCTTTCTTGAAGAAACTCAGTCGTAGGTCGTTGCTCGATTATAGAGTCATGGCTTCTCAAAGATATGTACCATTGGCAGCGATCCTAATTACTATTTGTTTAGGTACGTACTCGAATGACATTTGATCGCACTGATATAAAATATGGGATATAAATATATATATATTTCTTTCGCATATAGATGTACCCATCGTTGTTGCCGCCACCATCGCACGGGAAATATCTAGGTGACGATTGTGATTTTCAATGTATTAGCGATAGTCTTCTCGCGAGAATTCGATTTTAAAGATTTCAGATATAATCATATTGAAAGCACAAATTTTGCTTTTTTTTCTTCTATCGTGTTACGTTTACACGATAGGTATGACAGTTACGACCTGGATAAGGGACCGGTATTCTACGAGGCGTATTATCCAGACGCCCACGACGCTTATCAGGAAAAACGCAATTTGGATCGAAAAGTGCTGGAAACGAGTTTTCAAGTGCCCTTCGAGCGTTTCGCGTATTCGGCCGAAATCGCGGATCGTCCTTCATCAATAATCTTTGATAAAAATCGTCAAGCTGCGAATATCGAGGAAATTTCCAAGTTCATTAGAAGAGCTATATCTCGGGATCTAGAAAATTGGAACAGTCTTGAAACATATCTGGATCGCGTATCTATCGATCAAAATTGGCCGACACAGCAGAAAGTATATTCTAAAGAGAATCGCGAAAATAAAGGAGACAATAGTTATTCGTTTCAAGATAATCAACGATCTCTCGATCTATCAAGCCAGTCAAATCCCGAGATATTGCGAAAATTGGAGGAACATGATACGAGACAGCGTCCTAATTATTTCGAGGAAATCGATGCGGAGGGAAATGCAATGATGAAAAAAATAAGCAACCCACAAGTTATCGATTCGCCATCGATCGACGTTGCTTCCGACTCGTTATTTCCGGAGAACATTTTTCAACCACGGCCCCAAATAATTAGATATACTTTTTTCAAGAAACCTACATCGCGACTCGATCAACAAGCTGAAAAAGTAATAAATAATTCTACGCCGAGAAATTATGGCGATAATCTCATTCGTCAAGAGATCGCTGACAAAAACAGCCGAGTAGAAGATAATGTCAAAGTAGCGTCTATCGAAGTAAGCGAATTGCCGCGACATAAAACACGTCATCATCACGGCGAATGGCCTAAACGAGATTATTCCATTCATCATCAATCTGAGGAAAAAAAAAGTAAAGATGCTTAAACGAAAAATTTTTCGAAGAAAAAAATAGATTAACAAAATTATTTTCAATGCGCGATAATAATGCTAATTGTGTGTGATGGATATATTTATATCGTTTCCGCTGTTTTATATTATCGCGAATAATATTGACAAATTATATTATTTCAAACTATTTATTGAATATATATATATATATATATATATATATATATATATATATATACTATTGAATATATACATGCATAACATCATATATTCTCTGTAGTAGCACCTACAATAAAATATTCTCCGCGACTTATCTCTACAAACTGTTAATCGCATAATATATCGGTTAACGATTAATCTTAAAGAAAGGACATTTTTTTCTCTATCTATAATATGTCATTTTAAAACACAAAAGTAAATTTCATTTGTTAATATAACTTGGCTTAATAATTCTATCATTATTTCTCTGCTATGTATAATCAGACTCATGAATATATACATATATGTATATTTTATATAATATTATGTCGATTTTAAGTCGAACTATAAACTATCAAACTCTACAAACAATTAAAGTTTCTAAGTTGTACACGCAACAAAACAAGCATTTTAGTTTTATCTAATAATTAAAAAAATATTTTTTTCTTTACAATTTTGTAATAAAAATATAAATAATTATTTATGACCACAAATGCAGATTGTACAGGAATGTTTACATATTCTTTTTATAATCTTAATTCTAAGTACTTGGCATGGTCGTATGATACTGTATGATATAAATCAAAAGTGACTATATTATGCTTGTACAATATTTTTATCATGAAGATAAGTACGAAAGTATATATCGCAAGTATATATTTTACAGATAGCCTACTCTATTGGAACACAACCTTTTTTGGTGAATAGTCTCAGTTAGCTACAGCTAAAATTCTACGTTTATCTCTTTAAGTTACTTTTTGAATATTCAGCTAAAACTCTAGTTTGAAAACTTTCTCTTATTTCTATAAAAGAATGGATTTTTTATTCTTAATGAAAAAATTAGCTAATACACTTAGTGCAATATTGTACCAACGACATTAAGATGGATCTCTTTCATAATTTGTTTTATATAGTTATCAGATTAAACTTACTATAACAAAAATACATGATATAGCTACTGCTATTATCATTATTGTCAGAAAAATAAAAATCACGATAATTTAAAAATAGCAAATATAGATATATAATCGTAAAGATGCAATCTATATAGAACCGTAATATAGAATATGAGTTACATTAGCCCTAGTTTCGACACACATATACACATATTTTATTTGTTGATTGAATGTATTTAAAATAATTTCTAAACATTTCACCAAGATATGATTCATTTGCTGTGTCCAGATATACATATAGAATCCATCACATATCAGCTCTTGACTAATTCGTTTCGACTGAAAATATTTTTATAGAGAATCTAATTATTATATGTATCATCACATATTTGCGATTACAATATAGATCTTTGTAATAAAAATACTTGTGGTATATAACTCAGTAAAGAGATTAATATCATTAAAAACAAAGCAGCATATTTTATTCACCTGTTTTGCATTGCAAATTAAAATTAGCCAGTATAAAATTGCGTAAAATCTCATATGCATTTTCCAAATTATCATTTTCTATGATAATGTCAAAATTACCTGGTCCTTCACCTATAAACATAAATATATATTATAAATTTTGAAAAGTGATGATATGTGATTTACAAGCATAATTTTTCTATAACGCGTGTGCATACCATATTCTAATTCAGCTTTGGCAACTGCTAATCTGCGTTGCAATGACTCTTCGGTTTCAGTGTTTCTAGCTTTCAACCGCCGCTCTAACTCCAAAATAGAGGGCGGTTTTACAAATACATAAAGGGGATTAAGTTGAGTACATTTTATTTGCTTTACACCTTGTATATCAATGTCTAATACGCATATCTTTCCTAAACGTTGTACTTCTTCAACTGCCTGTTTGCTACAAGGTTTGGATTGTATCATTATCATACACATCTATGTTATATTTATGTCTATATCTTTTTCTTACCTCGTGCCATATAAATTTCCACTAAATGTAGCAGATTCAATAAATTCGCCATTTTTTATTTGTTCTTGCATCTTTTCTTTATTTGTAAAGTGATAGTGCGTCCCATTTTCTTCACCAGGCCGAGGATTTCTAGTTGTATGAGATACCGAAAATTTGAAAGTATCAGGAAATTCATCAAACAATCGCTTTATCAAAGTACTTTTGCCACTACCCGAAGGGCCGCATAATACTAATGGACGTGGTCCTTTTTGAATCATGTTGGCACAGCCTAAAAATACATTTTTTCTTATTTCTATGCTCTCTTTTTTTCTGTCTTTTTTTTCTCTCTTTTCTTCCAAAATAATTAAGTCTTTAAATAATTTAATTAATTAATTTTCCTAATACATATCAAATCATTTAAATTTCTTGTATTATATATGAACAAAACTATGAGTTCCGCATACCTATCTTAAATATCCTAAACCACTGTGTGAACATTGGAATTAAAAAGATGTCAATGGCCCAATATCAGTTATCTCAAAATTCTGATTCTGCATAATTTAATAATATTGCTCAAGAGCTAAGCAGAAAAGAAAATAAAGAAAATAACAAATATAATATTTCCTAATATATATGTATGCATATTTATATGTATTACATATATGTATATAAGATTAAATATATATAGATATATATATATATATATATATATATATATATATATATATATAAGACTAATTATAAAATCTTTGTTTTTTTTACAAGATTTAACTAAAGAATTAAAAATACAGAAGCGTAAACATTTTTAACACAAATTTGATCTATTCCTTCTTAATAATCATTGCTTAAAATTGCATGAAATAAAATATTATATTGCCAATAACAAATTTTAACTAATTGATAAAGAAGAATATGAAATCAATCAACTCTCTAATATGTATAATACATTTTTATGTTTGATTGAACGTGTATATGATGATTATTAATTTAATTTAAAAACTATAATAAAATAAATAAACATTTATATTAAAATTATATCATTTTGTTGTAAAATAATATAAAAAATCTCTAAAATCTGTTTCAATAAATCATCTACAACCTACAATAACACGTGTATTTAATTGAACAAAATAGTTATTTAACGAAAAAAAAAATGATCTGTAAAATTTGAATTTTGTTGCATGCTATCAGACCGTCTTTAAAATTACTGTTTTGTATTAATATTTCCATTTGCTCTATGGAGCACGCACTTTCCCCCGCTTTGATTTCAAAATCTTACCTATAAAAACAGACAAAGAAGATTGAGTTAACCAGATTATCCAGTAATTAATCGACGTACGTTCACAATAATTAATGCTGTTTAATAAATTGGCGAGAAACAATCATTCCCGTTACTTTTTTCTATAAGTGACAAACGATACCAATACAGTTATGAAGCAAAATACAAGCAATATCACACAATCACACGCGATTGCACGATAAAATGTAACGCCAATATCAGACCGGCAGACATCAGTAGAGTAGATGCAAGTGGATAAATGCATCATATAGGCTACGTTCGGAAATTCTCCGTGAGATGAAGTAGCATTTAATTGACCAATCAGGACAATCTTCATTCCTCCTGTCCTGATTGGTCAATTAAAAGCTACTCTACCCCATGAATAAGATTTTCGAACGTACTCATATAAGTGCACATCGAATCTTCGAAGTTATTGATACCAGAGAGAAACCTGAGAGCGGCCACCTCGCTTAACGGGTATATTGTCCTAATGCGCTCCCTGACAAAGTGGACGTCAACTATATCCATTAAAGTCGATAATAATACATGGTTCGTGTCTGAGCTATGGTTCATGTCCAAGCTATGGAGTGACCCCAAAAGTGATACTCCCTCTATGGATATTCAAAACATGGACATGAACTACAAAATCAAAGTCCATGAATGTTCTCAGAGGGTAATATATAATTGCACAATTTCTGGTTTTGTTCCGTGCTATGTGCACGAAATGCCGGTAGCACCAGTGCTATATAACAATTAAATACTTATGTGTGTAAATTGATAATAAATAAATTATTCAATAGCGACAGATATTGTAAAATTCAAAGATGAAATAAATATTTTTCAAAATAAATTGGTAAATAATACGGCTCTATGTATTTATCAACATGATAATTAAGTAAAAAGCATTAAGAGCCCACAAAACGCAGATGGCAATGCGTAAATTTCGAACATTAATTGTTCGCGAAATTTTTTTTTTTTTTTTTTAAATGCGTTATTAGGAGAACATGATTTGTAAAGAGGTCATCAACGCATTATCGACCTCCTCGCAAAATATATTCTCCTGATAATATAAAATAATAAGAAACGAATTTTCGAAAATTTTCACGCTTGCGTTATTAGGAGAACATGATTTGTAAAGAGATCATCAACGCATCTTCGACCTCCTCGCAAAATATATTCTCCTGATAATATAAAATAATAAGAAACGAATTTTCGAAAATTTTCACGCTTGCGTTATTAGGAGAACATGATTTGTAAAGAGGTCATCAACGCATCTTCGACCTCCTGGCAAAATATATTCTCCTGATAATATAAAATAATAAGAAACGAATTTTCGAAAATTTTCACGCTTGCGTTATTAGGAGAACATGATTTGTAAAGAGGTCATCAACGCATCATCGACCTCCTCGCAAAATATATTCTCCTGATAATATCAAATAATAAGAAACGAATTTTCGAAAATTTTCACGCTTGCGTTATTAGGAGAACATGATTTGTAAAGAGGTTATCAACGCATCATCGACCTCTTCGCACAATATATTCTCCTGATCATATAAATTATAAGAAACGAATTTTCGAAAATTTTCGCGCTTGCGTTATTAGGAGAACATGATTTGTAAAGAGGTCATCAACGCATCATCGACCTTCTCGCACAATATATTCTCCTGATAATATAAAATAATAAGAAACGAATTTTCGAAAATTTTCACGCTTGCGTTATTAGGAGAACATGATTTGTAAAGAAGTCATCAACGCATCATCGACCTCTTCGCACAATATATTCTCCTGATCATATAAATGATAAGAAACGAATTTTCGAATATTTTCGCGCTTGCGTAATTAGGAGAACATGATTTGTAAAGAGGTCATCAACGCATCATCGACCTTCTCGCACAATATATTCTCCTGATAATATAAAATAATAAGAAACGAATTTTCGAAAATTTTCACGCTTGCGTTATTAGGAGAACATGATTTGTAAAGAAGTCATCAACGCATCATCGACCTCTTCGCACAATATATTCTCCTGATCATATAAATGATAAGAAACAAATTTTCGAAAATTTTCGCGCTTGCGTTATTAGGAGAACATGATTTGTAAAGAGGTCATCAACGCATCATCGACCTTCTCGCACAATATATTCTCCTGATAATATAAATTATAAGAAACGAATTTTCGAAAATTTTCGCGCTTGCGTTATTAGGAGAACATGATTTGTAAAGAGGTCATCAACGCATCATCGACCTTCTCGCACAATATATTCTCCTGATAATATAAATTATAAGAAACGAATTTTCGAAAATTTTCGCGCTTGCGTTATTAGGAGAACATGATTTGTAAAGAGATCATCAACGCATCATCGACCTCCTCGCAAAATATATTCTCCTGATAATATAAATTATAAGAAACGAATTTTCGAAAATTTTCGCGCTTGCGTTATTAGGAGAACATGATTTGTAAAGAGATCATCAACGCATCATCGACCTCCTCGCAAAATATATTCTCCTGATAATATAAATTATAAGAAACGAATTTTCGAAAATTTTCACGCTTGCGTTATTAGGAGAACATGATTTGTAAAGAGGTCATCAACGCATCATCGAATTTCGAAAATTTTCACGTTTGCGTTATTAGGAGAACATGATTTGAAAGAGGTCATCAACGCATCATCGACCTCCTCGCAAAATATATTCTCCTGATCATATAAATTATAAGAAACGAATTTTCGAAAATGTTCTCCTAATAACGCAAACGTAAAAATTTTCGAAAATTCGTTTCTTATTATTTTATATTATCAGGAGCATATATTTTGCGAGGAGGTCGATGATGCGTTTATAACCTCTTTACAAATCATGTTCTCCTAATAACGCAAGCGCGAAAATTTTCGAAAATTCGTTTCTTATAATTTATATTATCAGGAGAATATATTGTGCCAGGAGGTCGATGATGCGTTGATCACCTCTTTACAAATCATGTTCTCCTAATAACGCAAGCGTGAAAATTTTCGAAAATTCGTTTCTTATAATTTATATTATCAGGAGAATATATTTTTCGCGGAGGTCGATGATGCGTTGATGACCTCTTTACAAATCATTTTCTCCTAATAACGCAAGCGCGAAAATTTTCGAAAATTCGTTTCTTATCATTTATATGATCAGGAGAATATATTGTGCGAAGAGGTCGATGATGCGTTGATGACCTCTTTACAAATCATGTTCTCCTAATAACGCAAGCGTGAAAATTTTCGAAAATTCGTTTCTTATTATCTTATATTATCAGGAGAATATATTTTGCGAGGAGGTCGATGATGCGTTGATGACCTCTTTACAAATCATGTTCTCCTAATAACGCAAGCGTGAAAATTTTCGAAAATTAGTTTCTTATTATTTTATATTATCAGGAGAATATATTTTGCGAGGAGGTCGATGATGCGTTGATGACTTCTTTACAAATCATGTTCTCCTAATAACGCAAGCGTGAAAATTTTCGAAAATTCGTTTCTTATTATTTTATATTATCAGGAGAATATATTTTGCGAGGAGGTCGATGATGCGTTGATGACCTCTTTACAAATCATGTTCTCCTAATAATGCAAGCGTGAAAATTTTCGAAAATTCGTTTCTTATTATTTTATATTATCAGGAGAATATATTTTGCGAGGAGGTCGATGATGCGTTGATGACCTCTTTACAAATCATGTTCTCCTAATAACGCAAGCGTGAAAATTTTAGAAAATTCGTTTCTTATTATTTTATATTATCAGGAGAATATATTTTGGGAGGAGGTCGATGATGCGTTGATGACCTCTTTACAAATCATGTTCTCCTAATAACGCAAGCGTGAAAATATTCGAAAATTCGTTTCTTATTATTTTATATTATCAGGAGAATATATTTTGCGAGGAGGTCGATGATGCGTTGATGACCTCTTTACAAATCATGTTCTCCTAATAACGCAAGCGTGAAAATTTTCGAAAATTCGTTTCTTATTATTTTGTATTATCAGGAGAATATATTTTGCGAGGAGGTCGATGATGCGTTGATGACCTCTTTACAAATCATGTTCTCCTAATAACGCAAGCGTGAAAATTTTCGAAAATTCGTTTCTTACAATTTATATTATCAGGAGAATATATTGTGCGAGGAGGTCGATGATGCGTTGATGACCTCTTTACAAATCATGTTCTCCTAATAACGCAAGTGCGAAAATTTTCGAAAATTCGTTTCTTATAATTTATATTATCAGGAGAATATATTGTGCGAGGAGGTCGATGATGCGTTGATCACCTCTTTATAAATCATGTTCTCCTAATAACGCAAACGCGAAAATTTTCGAAAATTCGTTTTTTATAATTTATATTATCAGGAGAATATATTTTGCGAAGAGATCGATGATGCGTTGATCACCTCTTTACAAATCATGTTCTCCTAATAACGCAATCGTGAAAATTTTCGAAAATTCGTTTCTTATTATTTTATATTATCAGGAGCATATATTTTGCGAGGAGGTCAATGATGCGTTTATGACCTCTTTACAAATCATGTTCTCCTAATAACGCAAACGTGAAAATTTTCGAAAATTCGTTTCTTATAATTTATATTATCAGGAGAATATATTTTGCGAGGAGGTCGATGATGCGTTGATGACCTCTTTACAAATCATGTTCTCCTAATAACGCAAGCGTGAAAATTTTCGAAAATTCGTTTCTTATTATCTTATATTATCAGGAGAATATATTTTGCGAGGAGGTCGATGATGCGTTGATCACCTCTTTACAAATCATGTTCTCCTAATAACGCAAACGTGAAAATTTTCGAAAATTCGTTTCTTATTATTTTATATTATCAGGAGCATATATTTTGCGAGGAGGTCGATGATGCGTTTATGACCTCTTTACAAATCATGTTCTCCTAATAACGCAAACGTAAAAATTTTAGAAAATTCGTTTCTTAATATTTTATATTATCAGGAGAATATATTTTGCGAGGAGGTCGATGATGCGGTGATGACCTCTTTACAAATCATGTTCTCCTAATAACGCAAGCGTGAAAATTTTAGAAAATTCGTTTCTTATTATTTTATATTATCAGGAGAATATATTTTGGGAGGAGGTCGATGATGCGTTGATGACCTCTTTACAAATCATGTTCTCCTAATAACGCAAACGTGAAAATTTTCGAAAATTCGTTTCTTATTATTTTATATTATCAGGAGCATATATTTTGCGAGGAGGTCGATGATGCGTTTATGACCTCTTTACAAATCATGTTCTCCTAATAACGCAAACGTAAAAATTTTAGAAAATTCGTTTCTTAATATTTTATATTATCAGGAGAATATATTTTGCGAGGAGGTCGATGATGCGGTGATGACCTCTTTACAAATCATGTTCTCCTAATAACGCAAGCGTGAAAATTTTAGAAAATTCGTTTCTTATTATTTTATATTATCAGGAGAATATATTTTGGGAGGAGGTCGATGATGCGTTGATGACCTCTTTACAAATCATGTTCTCCTAATAACGCAAGCGTGAAAATATTCGAAAATTCGTTTCTTATTATTTTATATTATCAGGAGAATATATTTTGCGAGGAGGTCGATGATGCGTTGATGACCTCTTTACAAATCATGTTTTCCTAATAACGCAAGCGTGAAAATTTTCGAAAATTCGTTTCTTATTATTTTGTATTATCAGGAGAATATATTTTGCGAGGAGGTCGATGATGCGTTGATGACCTCTTTACAAATCATGTTCTCCTAATAACGCAAGTGCGAAAATTTTCGAAAATTCGTTTCTTATAATTTATATTATCAGGAGAATATATTGTGCGAGGAGGTCGATGATGCGTTGATCACCTCTTTATAAATCATGTTCTCCTAATAACGCAAACGCGAAAATTTTCGAAAATTCGTTTTTTATAATTTATATTATCAGGAGAATATATTTTGCGAAGAGATCGATGATGCGTTGATCACCTCTTTACAAATCATGTTCTCCTAATAACGCAATCGTGAAAATTTTCGAAAATTCGTTTCTTATTATTTTATATTATCAGGAGCATATATTTTGCGAGGAGGTCAATGATGCGTTTATGACCTCTTTACAAATCATGTTCTCCTAATAACGCAAACGTGAAAATTTTCGAAAATTCGTTTCTTATAATTTATATTATCAGGAGAATATATTTTGCGAGGAGGTCGATGATGCGTTGATGACCTCTTTACAAATCATGTTCTCCTAATAACGCAAGCGTGAAAATTTTCGAAAATTCGTTTCTTATATTTATATTATCAGGAGAATATATTTTGCGAGGAGGTCGATGATGCGTTGATGACCTCTTTACAAATCATGTTCTCCTAATAACGCAAACGTGAAAATTTTCGAAAATTCGTTTCTTATTATTTTATATTATCAGGAGCATATATTTTGCGAGGAGGTCGATGATGCGTTTATGACCTCTTTACAAATCATGTTCTCCTAATAACGCAAACGTAAAAATTTTAGAAAATTCGTTTCTTATTATCTTATATTATCAGGAGAATATATTTTGCGAGGAGGTCGATGATGCGTTGATGACCTCTTTACAAATCATGTTCTCCTAATAACGCAAGCGTGAAAATTTTCGAAAATTCGTTTCTTATAATTTATATTATCAGGAGAATATATTTTTCGCGGAGGTCGATGATGCGTTGATGACCTCTTTACAAATCATTTTCTCCTAATAACGCAAGCGCGAAAATTTTCGAAAATTCGTTTCTTATCATTTATATGATCAGGAGAATATATTGTGCGAAGAGGTCGATGATGCGTTGATGACCTCTTTACAAATCATGTTCTCCTAATAACGCAAGCGTGAAAATTTTCGAAAATTCGTTTCTTATTATTTTATATTATCAGGAGAATATATTGTGCGAGAAGGTCGATGATGCGTTGATGACCTCTTTACAAATCATGTTCTCCTAATAACGCAAGCGCGAAAATTTTCGAAAATTCGTTTCTTATAATTTATATGATCAGGAGAATATATTGTGCGAAGAGGTCGATGATGCGTTGATGACCTCTTTACAAATCATGTTCTCCTAATAACGCAAGCGTGAAAATTTTCGAAAATTCGTTTCTTATTATTTGATATTATCAGGAGAATATATTTTGCGAGGAGGTCGAAGATGCGTTGATGACCTCTTTACAAATCATGTTCTCCTAATAACGCAAGCGTGAAAATTTTTGAAAATTCGTTTCTTATTTTATATTATCAGGAGAATATATTTTGCGAGGAGGTCGAAGATGCGTTGATGATCTCTTTACAAATCATGTTCTCCTGTTAACGCAAGCGTGAAAATTTTCGAAAATTCGTTTCTTATTATTTTATATTATCAGGAGAATATATTTTGCGAAGAGGTCGATAATGCGTTGATGATTTTTCTCAAATCATGTTCTCCTAATAACGCATTTAAAAAAAAAAAAAAAAAAAATTTCGCGAACAATTAATGTTCGAAATAATTTACGCATTGCCATCCGCGTTTTGTGGGCTCTTAATGCTCTTTACTTAATTATCATTTTGATAAATACATAGAGCCGTATTATTTACCAATTTATTTTGAAAAATATTTATTTCATCTTTGAATATTACAGTATCTGTCGCGATTGAATAATTTATTTATTATCAATTTACACACATAAGTATTTAATTGTTATATAGCACTGATGCTACCGGCATTTCGTGCACATAGCACGGAACAAAACCAGAAATTGTGCAATTATATATTACCCTCTGAGAACTTTCATGACTTTGACTTTGTATTCATGCATGTTGAATGCCTGGACTCATTTGTAGCATGTCATTTTATTCCATAGAAGTATCACTTTTGGAGTCACTCCATAGCTTGGACATGAACCATAGCTCAGACACGAACCATGTATTATTATCGACTTTAATGGATGTAGTTGACGTCCACTTTGTCAGGGAGCGCATTAGGACAATATACCCGTTAAAGCGAGGTGGCCGCTCTCAGGTTTCTCTCTGTTGATACTTCCCTTCCCTTTCCACAAATTTTCTCCTTATCATAGAAAATATGCTATATATTTTATATTTATAGTATGTATATATAAAAAAATATAAATAAATAATAAAAAAACCCCTCCCAAAAATGATTTTTTGACTAGTCGAAGCATTAATATATAACTATACTTGTGTAATTTATATAATTTTAAATTTATTTAACAAATTATTAGCTAAATATTACAATTAAACAATGATTAATAATTTTATCTCATTTTTCGCAATTTCGCAATCACACTTCTTTTCGAACTCGTGCCCATAAAAACACTGGGATTCTCAGAAACTTTTTAAAATTACAAGTCACAAGCCTAGGCGGAAATATATAAGACACTTATTTGGTATACATATAGTTAAAAAAAATTGATTTGACCAAACTACATTGCACAGATAAAATTTCACACATAATACATCAAAATACTTTTATATTGTTATGTATTTATAGAGTATTTGAGAAATTGTAATTGATTATTACTTCAACATGATTATCATCTCTTCTTGCTATATTTAATATTGGTAAATAAAAAAAGATTCAAAAATTATAGAATTATAAGAAAGTACATATTTTCTGACAACTGTCATAATCGTTTGCACTTTCCCGAATCATGGCAACATGTGACAAATATAGGTGTATATATATAAGTATATATTAAACACAATATATGGAAAATTATAAATAGATATCACATTCGGTTTTCTGTCATTAACATCCTTCCGCATACTCTCCATTGACGATATTGAAAGCTATTCATCACAATATCAACAATTTAAATTATATATTCCCAATATTTTTTAAATCGCTTGTACTTTAAACAACTTTGTTCTCCATATTTATGCCTCCATATCTCCATCTTGAGTAAATCTTTAATTTAAAAGTTGAATCTGTCATATACAGTTATACAAGAGATTAAGTTTAAACTGGAGTGGGACCACCAGTTTTGCCTTGTGTTCTACGACGTGCTAATTCCGACATAACCACAGGACCAATATGCGGTGATCTCGGACTACTCGCCATTGCTCTATACGTCGCTGCGACTGCCATCTAAAGAGTAAGATTTATTGTATAATATGATTGTATTGTGTGATATATAAACTGTAGATTTGTTAGAAATTATCTTAGAAATATATAATTATATATCTATTATTAATGACAAAACATTTAATAGTTTAAAAGATTAACAAAATGTTCAATGGAAGCAAAGTATATTTTTACTTCAACATACTTTCAAACTATGTGGATCCTTAATAACATCTGGTAAAACTTTTTGAGGTATACGGTGTCGATTTACAATCCATGGATATTTTAAAATAACAGCTGCCGTCGGCCTTCGATTGGGATCTACATGCAGCATCCTCTTAACTAATTCTTTAGCTTCACTCGAAATATGGCACCATATCCCGCTTTCCACATCTATATATCCCGGGCCAATCCGGTCTAATATATCGCTCGCGCTGTCTCCTGGACTATTACGAAAAGGCGTGTATCTGCCCGATAAAATTATATCATTTTCAATCAGTTATATATAATAAATCAATAATAATTATATATAATTATATATAATAACTTTCATAGTATTTCTTTTTCCATTACCCAGCTAACATAATGTACAATAAAACTCCGAGTGACCAAATGTCGCACGCTGCATCATATCCTTGGCGTTTCAGCACTTCGGGCGCTACAAAGTTTGCGGTATAACAAGGCGTCATTAACAAACCGTTTTCCGCTCGTAATTGTTTCGCAAAGCCAAGATCGCATATACAAAGTGTCGTTGGATCACCACCAGGCTTTGCATATAAAATATTCGATGGCTTCAAATCTCTATGAACAACCTGTTTTGTTTTTGTTCTTTCTTTTAATGCAGTCATATATATTGTTTTCTTTCATACAGATGTGTATGAGATCAAGATATATGTACAAAATTGTTTAATATAACTTATATTCTGTAGATTATAACTTACTCCGTTTTCGTGAAGATAATGCACCACATTTGTAATGGTATGAATGACTTCGGCAGCTTCCCGTTCGGTAAAGTTTCGTCTCTGTAGCAAACGATCGAGAAGTTCACCACCGCGCAAAAGTTCCAACACAAGGTATACTCGTTTGTCATCTTCGTGAACAGCTCTTAATGTTACAATATGAGGATGTCTGCCATATCGTAATAAAATTTCTATTTCTTCCGTCGGATCTCGTTTCGATTTTTCAATCACCTATTTTATTTAATTTTCCTTTATTTCAAGTGCAACTTTGGGAATACATTCCATTTCAACTTTGCAAGATATTACCTTTACAGCATATTCCATCTTGGATGCTATATGGACAGCTAAATAAACCACGCTGTAGCTTCCTTTGCCAATCTCGTGTTTGAATTCATATTCGTCAGTAATAGAAACGGAATTAACGTAAGATGGAAAATTAGCGCTGATACTGTCGTAGTTTCTGTTTTCCAATAATTTAGCGTGATCCGCATCCGTAAGCAAACAAGGCGCAACAAAACTGAATCCGCGAAATAATTCGTGAGCAGTTGCGCTAGGTGGTACTCCTGGAGAATCTGAAGAGATACAAGAATTTCTTTCGCAAAGATATCAGGACCTATGTTTAATTATTATTAATTTAAGTTTACTCCACTGTTCTTCCTTTTTCTTCTGTTTTTTAAGAAGGAGATCGGTCACCTTTAGGTGTTTTACAGGTGAATTCACTATCGAAGTAAAACGCATCGTCTTCCCTAACAGCTGGTTTAAATGGCGGTCTTATTTCTTTCTTATAAAGAGCATCCCAATCGATAGTAGCAAAGAACATATGACCCTTAATTTCTTCCACTCCACCTAGGAATACAAAAGTTGTATATAAAGACTATCATACATATGTTATTCAAAATTAAAAGTTATTTTATTGTACAGAATATTAAAATAATAGATTCTTTCAACATTACCAGCACCAAGGCGATTTGCTGGATTTCTCTTAAATAATACCCTCAAAAGTGCTTGTGCTTCTGGTGAAAGATTATGTGGCATTCCGAGTTTAGCTTTCAAGATTTGCGTCATTGTTTCTTTACGGTTTGCACCTTGGAATGGAAGAGCACCTGTCAGCATTTCAAACTGAAAATATTTAAATATCATATATAACAAATCTTTAGCTTTTAATTTCTTTTAATATTTAATTTTCATCAGTTGCATCATATAATCAAATGAGATATATAAAATCTAACCATTAAGACACCAAAACTCCACCAATCTGATGTAAAAGTATGTCCTTTTCTGTTAACAATTTCTGGTGCCATATATTCAACAGTGCCACAAAACGAATATGCTTTTGAATCATCCAAAGGTTGTTTGCTTAAGCCAAAGTCTGTCAAAGATATATGGCCTTCTGTGTCCAACAAAATACTATTGTATAAAAAAAGAGAAAATTAATCAAACATACTAATAATGGATATCTATATTAAAGAGATACAAATCGCAGTATATCATGAACGAATACATACTTTTCAGGTTTAAGATCTCGATAAATAATTCCGAGTTTATGTATATGATCCAGAGCAAGTGCCAGTTCAGCCAAATAAAACTTAACATCATCTTCAGTAAACATTACCTAAAACATTAATTATATACATAATTACAAATATATATTATTAATATATATTATTTATCAAAAATTACAAATTATCAGAATACAAAGCAACAATACATTTATATAATCATTAACAATTACCTCTTTGGATAATCTGGAAAAGAGATCGCCTCCTCTTAAAAAATCTAGAATTAAATAGAGTTTCCCTTCTGTTTGAAATGCATAATGCAATCGGACGATAAATGGATGTTCCACATCAACTAATATGTTCCTCTCCATTTTGGTTCTAACTCTGTCACGAACTAAAAAAAAACAAATATGTAATGAAATAATAGTAATAATAAATAAATATTTGCTGATACTTAATAACATCTTCAAGTACCTTTCAATGTTGCCTTTTTTAAGACTTTCATAGCATATAGTGTACCACTATCTTTTCCAATAACTTTTCTTACTAAAAATACCTATAAATATTTATAAATTAAATAAAATTGTATATATAAATGTAAAGTAATTATTTCAACTATTGCAAAGTGTCTAAAAGTATTTAAATATATATTCAATGCACATATGTTATTTTTACCTTGCCAAAGGAACCTTGGCCGAGGACTTTCAATAGTTCAAAGTGAGAAGGTTCAGCTTTCTCGTAACCTTCCCGTACCATATCACGTACTTCAATCTCATGGGACTCTGAACAGCCATTTGATCTTTCAATTAAATTTCCTTGAGTAATCATTGTTTCTTCCTGATTTTCGGCCGGAAGAATATCTGTACTTTGCTAAAGCAACAAGTAGAAAATAAAAGTATGTTATAAAGTGTGCATTAAATGTTGAAATAAAGACGAGAAATATATTTAAAAAAAAAAAAGTAAAAATTTTTCAAATCACATATGTCAAAAGAATTATACATCGGAAAGAAGGATTAATAAATTTTACCTTCTCATTTACGCGGTGCTCGGTCCAAGGAGCCGTTAGAGTTGCCAACGGCATTATATCTAATGTTTCGTTTATTTTCGGAATTGTACACAACGCTCAACAAAGAGTCTTGTAAAACACTTATTATTTTGTAATGCCGTTACTAAGGTATATAAGTGTTTAACTTATTTGAAAAAAACAACTTCATTAACTTTAATTGGCTTTGATATCAACTCATAGCAGGAATTCGCGGTTAACTATTAACCACCATTAACGCACATGTATACACACATATAGAAATATATATACATATATTCAACTTAAGTATATGCACAGCAGTGATGGATCGATGACGTAGCCTCTACAATTCAGGGTGCAATTACATTTATGCGACGAAATTAGATATAATATTTGTGAGATACTGATTGGCTATCGAATAGAAAATTCCTAGAATCCTGATAAGGATCACTGTCAAATTCTCCGATGGTCAACAGATATGTTCGGTATTATGTCGTAAAAATGTAACCTTACCCTAAAGATGCGATGTATGTATGTATGACATTTAGTCCCGATCTACAATAGATAATTTAAGCCCTAAGCCTGCCGGGTATGTGTGTCGAGTACTAAAAAATCAAGTGTAACGTTACAAATTAACAGATTAAATAGCTAATTATCAGTATACACAATTCCAATTAATGTACCAATCATAACAATCGTGTGACTTGGTGACTCATTTTTTTAACGTGATTTATATCTCGAATATAACCCATTGCAATGTATATCTATTAAAGTATACATTGAACTCCTATATAGGAAGTGGTTTAATCATGCCGTGCTGGTATTATGAGAAGAAAGAGCTACGCAATACACCGTCTATTCAGGATGGAATTGATTACGAGACGGAATGTAGATACCGAAAGGAAGGTGCACGTTTCATAATTGACACTGGTACAAAGATGGATTTAGGTTATAATACGATGGCAACGGGTGTCGTTTATTTCCATCGATTCTACATGTTCCATTCGTTTAAAAATTTTCCACGATATGTAAGTATACTTGCACGTGTATGTGTGTATTAATTTTAAATTACTCTATCGTTTATTAATTGCATTATTATAATATGTAGGTAACGGCTTGTTGTTGTTTACTCCTTGCTGGCAAAGTTGAGGAAACTCCAAAAAAATGCAAAGATATTATACGAACGGCTAAGACTTTGGTGTCTGAACAAAAGTTTATGACATTTGGAGAAGATCCTAAAGTAAGTTATTTATTGTAAAGAAAATTATTATATTGTTGAAGATATTTTACGAAGAGTATATATATATGTATACACATATACATATATTCTATATATTAAATTATTATTGACAGGAAGAAGTGTTAACCTTGGAAAGAATTTTATTGCAAACTATTAAATTTGATCTGCAAGTTGAACACCCATATAGCTACTTATTGAAATATGCAAAGTGTCTTAAAGGTAATCTATATTGTAGATATTATAAAATTAGATGAAATATGTATTAACCGTAGATTTTGTTAATTTGCTGGTATTTCTAAAGTAATTTTTATTTTATATGTAGGCGATAAAAACAAACTGCAAAAGATGGTTCAAATGGCTTGGACATTTGTTAATGATAGGTAATAACTTTGTAATGAATTATTACTTGATATTCTAATATTTGACATTATAAGGATAATTTATATTTTCTTGTAGTTTATGTACCACTCTATCACTACAATGGGAGCCAGAGATAATAGCTGTTGCTCTAATGTACCTGGCAGGGAAACTAAGTAAATTTGAAGTGGTAGATTGGGTTGGAAGACAGCCAAAGCATTTACGCTGGTGGGATATGTTTGTTGAAGATGTAACTATGGATCTTTTAGAAGGTAAAATTCCAAAATTGTACTCAAAGTATTTTATATTCTGTTATTACACATTATAATTTCATATCATTATCATATCATTATCTATTTCTAGATATTTGTCATCAAGTTTTGGATTTATATTCTCAAGCTAATAACACAAAACCACCAGATTCGCCACCCATGATACCATCTAGCGAGGTGTGTAGAGAACGACCTGCAACTACTACTACCATAGAATCTGCATCTAATACACCAAATGGTAAGTAGTAAATATGTTTAGTCAAGGTAAAAGCATGTAATATGTATTAGCATATATTTAAAAATATATTAATAAAAGATTGTGCTTTAGTGACACCTGGAAAGTCTTCTAAGATAGAAACACCAGTGGTTTCTGCAAACGGATGTCCAACTACATCAGTTTCGGACATTGTGGATACAATAAAGCCAATAGAGACTTCAACGGCACATTTTCCCACATATCCAACGAATTTTGCAGCATCTAATAATACAAATTATCCACCGGCGTTTCCACCTACGAACGTTTCAGTTCCACCTCCTCCTGTGAATACAATGAATCATATTGTACCAACAATGCATCATATCGGATCCTCTGCTACTATTCGTCCTACACCACCGCCCGCACCGGCTACTAATCAAACTCCTTTCCAACCATATTCCTATCCAACAAATGCGTCATACTTTGCAGCAAATAATCCAATTCCACCTACTGCACCACCACGTAGCTATTATCCACCGCAACCATAACAAAAGGCAATATGTCATGCATTCAATAAAAATTGTATCAACTTGAACATTATTATTTTAATTAATGGCGAAAAAAAATCTAGCAGAATATATTAATTTAATTGTAAATTTTGTATATATGTTATACTTTTATATTTACTGTTATCATACACATGTACTTATAAACTTTTTTTCTACTATAAACAGAACTATTTCCTCTATAATTTTTTCCTATTTTTATATCATTGATTTATATCAAAAGTTAGGTTAGATTAAAGAAAATCAATATTCAAAATTATATTTAAAAATTATGTAGGGAAAATAACAAAAAAAAAAAGAAAAAACACTTTACATGTAAAGGTTTCCTTTACTAAAAAAATTTTCTGTAAACTTAGGATACTGTAATTTACAATCTGTTTCATTAGTTAAAATTTGTAAGAGTGGTTCTGCACACTTGGAATCCAGTACAAAATTATCAATATATAATACATATAATTTGGCCGATATGCCTTTGAATTCAGCATAAGATAAAACTGAAACAGATGACAAATTTCATCATTTTCACAAAATGTCCTTTATATATATATATATATATATATATATATATATATATATATATTATATTTATATATTCATATATTTTATCTATACTCCAAGTAAATACTAATGTAAATACCAACCTCCTGCTCCAACTCCAAATACAATATTTGGTTGTTCCAATGGTTCAATTTTATACTTTGCAACATTTGCATTTTTGGTAGCCAATATTCTTAAAAATGATGGTGTTTCTGGAATATTTGTACTTTGAAACTGTGATACATGACGGCACACTATTGAAATTGTACTCTCTGTACTTGATAATAAATCAGATATCTGTAAAAATATGGATACATGTTCTTTAGAGTATCAAAATATAAGTCAAAATTAATATAAATGAACATTATAGCTTATAGAACAAATTAGTTACCTGGTTTACAAGTGTCCCTGCATTTTTTGTATCAAAGTGTGGTAAAACTATACACAAATATATTTGTTTATCAATATGATAGATGACAGAAACTTTTTTATGGTCTTCAGTTTCAATGATGCATACTTCTTCCGCATTATGACACAAGCATTGTTTTACAAAAGCTGAAACAATATAATTAGTTTAGCAATTAAAAGCATATGTCAATAGATAATTTAAAATATTAATATTGCAAAAAAGAAATTATTACGAATTAATGGCTCTCCCTCTATTATGATGAATTTTTGCATATGTTCTGGCTTCTTCTTTAGCCAGCAAACATTTAATTTCCTAAAATCGATTGTTTTATATTATTTTATTTTGAATTGAAACAAAAACATAAATATCTGTGTGTATATCACAATTTCAACTTACAGATAATGTTCCAAGTTCTCATCTGATTCATATTCGTCTTCATCATCCCAAAATGCTCGCGATGATGGAAATATTACCTCCCCAAAATGACTAACCATTTTAAATTAATAAATATTTTAGAGAAAAAAAGAAAAATCCAAATGTCAAATTATGATTTATATTGTCGCTTAAATCGTAAGAACTTGTCTTTTATGTCTTTTTTTATATTATTACAAAATTCCAATATGACAATTATGACAATACACAAATCAGCAGAAATTCTAAGATTTGTTCCTGAGTCTGTTCTTTTCAGCTGCACTGCTACACTAGTGCAATAAGTTAGAAAGAGACAAACGATAGAGCTTTTACCTCACTCTGTTTTAAGCCCGTATCAGAGGGAGCGTCCCGTTTGACCACGTTGCGATTGACCACAGCCAATTATATCGACCTGTGCCTAGGGTAACCAGTAACGATTAACCAATCAGAGAGTCCTATTTTGAATTGGCCAATTGGCGACGTGATCAATCAGGTGCCATCCGTATCAGACTGTGCATTGAAGAATGAAGATGGAAGATTAAAAATTGAAATTTAACCAATGAGAATAAAAGGAACTAAAATTTCTTCCTTTTGATTGGCCAATATTTTCAATCTTGATCTTCAATGTCAATCTTCGATGAAATAGGCTTAATAAAAAGCAAGGCAGTGCGAGTGTGATTATTGTTTTTTATGTAGCGGGAATTTCGTCCTTTATATAACTATATATAATTTTTGAAAAGTTGTGTGCGCGAAAAAACATTGGGAAATATTCTATTATAATGGATATGCAAGATTTCTGTCGAAAATTACCTAAAGTGGTACGCTTTTCTCTTCGCGTTTAAGCAACGCTTAAATTATAGAAAAAAGACATATTCTTCGTATTCTATAATCTTATATTTTGATATATTAACTTAATGTCTGTTATTTAGGAACTCCATGCACATTTAAATGGTTCGTTAAGTATGAAAACCCTGGAAAAATTATACAAGATGCAAGACTCAGACGTTGCCTTGTCCGATCAAGCTTTTATGAATACCACTAATTTCTCATCTTTAAGTGAGTATGTATATTTCTCATTATTATACTTATCCTGTAAAATATAATTCTAATATTATAAATTATTCGACAAATAGTACAAACATAAATAGATAATATCTATTTTCTAGATGTTTTAAAGTATTTGATATAGCGCATGCACTAACAGTTACACCACAAGCTGTATTTACTGCTACTTGCGATGTAATAAAAGAGTTTCATGAGGACAACGTGATCTATTTGGAATTAAGAAGCACTCCTCGTGCTGTAAAGGACTCAATGACAAAGATAGAATATCTTGAAGCAATAATAAAAGCTTTTGAGTAAGTACACTAATCTCAAAATTAAGACATATATAATAGATTTTAATGTAAATTTCTATTTCTATATGGCATGTTTTTCATTTATCTTGTAGAAGCAAAATTGATAAATTGCTATCTGATATATTATTCACAGAACATCCAAATCACAGTTTCCACAAATTCTTGTAAAATTATTGATATCGATTAATCGGAAACAGGGTTACGAATCTGCAAAAGAAAATATTAATCTTGCAATACAATTTATGAAAAAATATCCAGAATATATTGTTGGTATTGATCTTAGCGGTGATCCAACTGTGGATTATTCATTTTTAGAATTATTAGAAATATCTAGGAAAGCAGGACTTAAAATCGCAGCTCATTGTGCAGAGGTGAATATCAAGTGTATATTAATCTTTTCGTATATTAATAGATATAATAGTATACATAAATAATATATACATAGGTTCCAAATGAAATGGGAATAATTGATATATTAAAATTTAAACCTAATCGATTGGGACACTGCACTTGCATCCATCCTAGCTTGCAAGGTTCTAAGCAATTGTTCGATATGTTACTGGAATCTAAAATTCCTGTTGGTAAGAAATCTTTGATAGCATCACATTATAATCTATAAATTCTTATATTAACATATATATATATATATATATATATTATTATATATGTTTACATTTATATTTTTTTCCACAAGTGTTAATAGTATTTATTTTTCTTTTTTTACACTTTTATCTTTTTGTTCAGAGTTATGCTTGACATCAAATGTTAAATGTAAAACAGTACCGTCCTATGTGTCTCATCAATTTAAATATTTATATGAAGTTGGACATCCTATAACAATTGGAGTGAGTATGAGAAGAAGGTTGATATATTTTCGAGATTTCAATAGCATTACATACAACATAACTTTATTTTAGACTGATGACAAAGGTATCTTTGAAACATGTTTATCAGAGGAATTACAGTTATTGAGTTCTGTTTTTAATATCGGAAAAGAACAACTTAAGAAATTATCTCTATTATCTGTACAATATAGTTTTGCAAGTGCAGAGGAAAAAAATAGTTTATCGTCGATAATCGAGAATTTTCATATTTAATATATTTTTTTTTCTATTTTGCCAATATATATATTTAGTTTTAGCTAAACATTAAACATTTTACCTCATTATTTGCGTATCTGTGTGTGTATTTTTTAAATTAATATTTTAATGGAAGACATTTAGAAATTTTTTCAGTTAAAATTTAAAAGAATTTCTAATAAAAAAAAGAATTACACTGTAGCTATTTTGATATCCAAGATCATATAAAAGTAACATCAATTTTATTCATAATGTTGGCTATAATGTGTGTTTACATACATTTACATACAATAACTTATTTTTTTTATTTATATATGAAGACTATATATTCATTTAACATTATCAATGTGCCTTCTTGTTTTTCACTATTATATTATTTACAATTTATATGTTTGCTAGTTTCATATATATATGTGTATATATGTATATATATGTATATATATATATATATATATATATATATATTTATATATATTTGAATAACATCTATATATAAGTACAATATGTCTTTTGCAATAATTGAAAAATCAATAATTAAAAACTATATCGCTGCATAGTATGTCCTTAACAATTGCTTCTATTTTTTCACGATGGATCTTAACATAATTCCTTATCATATTCTTTAAAATATTTATTTGCTAGTTTTTCATTGTGCATTTTATCTCTTCATATCAAAAAATATGAATAAAAACTTCCTCATTACTAAAAACACAATATCATTTCACCATTGATATTTTAATAATATTTCGAACAGTTAATGCTCTATTTTCACAAATCATTTATACATATTTTGAGTTTTAATCAAATAAAACGAAGAATTCAATTTGATATTACTTCGCAATTGAATTATTTGTTATCACATCGTAACAATTCATATTAATAGACATTATGCTATTAATATAGTGTGACAATATTATTATTAATATATATTTGTAATATTTTTATACAAAATGTTTTTGTAACTACATTTTCTTCTCAGGTAGTAGCATGTATCTAATGGATTTTATAAATAAATATTTGAAATTTATATTTAGAATAGAATAGTTTTGTTAGATATTATAGAATAGTTTTATTTGATATAAGCTTAGATCTAAAGATCCTCTCATAATACAACAAACTTGGCAGAATGAAAAGAGAGGAACAAAAGAACATTTTTCTCTTTTCAAATTGCGAATGTGTCATGCTAAAATCGACCAATTCTCTGTTTCATTATATATAAAGATAACTCTTTAATTACGCTAAGTGTCTTCAGATATATCTAGAGATAATGTGATATTAAATCATCCATAGCTAAAATCTATTAGAGCAACAATCAAATCTATTTAAGCAACAATGAAAATAGCAGAATATAAAATTGACGTAAAATGAATTATAGGAAAATTGATTGATCTCTGCAGCAATACATAAGAAATACATATAAAAAGGATTTAATTTTTTATTTGAAATATATCATAATATCAATATATCATTGAATATAACAAAATCAAATACTTCATAAAAAACATAAAAAATATTTCGTTTTTTCTTTGCAAGAGAAAATATGCATTATATGCATAATTTGATTTATACAATCGTCCAAGTTATGAAAACTCCCGTATATATAATTAAAATTGATACAATAAGTAGAATGCTAATATAATCATAATTTAATACAATGTAAAATTTATACAAAAATAATTATTTTAATTTAAATATTTAAAAGGTATTATTTAATCTAATATAAATCTATATAATTTTATTTTGGCAAAAATTTATGTCATATACATCAAATATAGATATTTTTCAGAGTTTATTCCCAGTTTATTCAAAGTTGTATATCTAATTTTAAGAAATTATATCTTATTTTTGCACTCGAGTTCTTTGATTCACTCAATTTTCGCTATTGTTTTGTCATTTTCGTTATTTTACATCTGATATTTTATTATTGCCAAATATAGTTCACGATTATATGATGACTTTTATAATATATATATATATATATATATATATATATATATATATATATATATATATATATTAGCAAATATTTTACATATAGATCCTGACGGCTATTTTTCATAAGATACTTGACATTTTACATATGAAACATATATATACATATATATATATATATATATATATATATAATTTGTTATAAAATTCTATTATATATATATATATATATATATATATATATATATATATATATAATAGAATTTTATAACAAAAATTATACGTGTGTATATATATATATGTGTGTGTGTGTGTGTGTGTGTGTGTGTGTGTGTGTGTGTGTGTGTGTGTGTGTGTGTGTGTGTGTGTGTGTGTGTGTGTGTGTGTGTGTGTATGTATAATTTATTTATGTTATAAAATTCTAAATTCATTATTTTTTATATTTAAATTTGCAATAATATAAATACATTTCAATTGAATTAAAAAGTTAAATTGTATGTGTCTTACAAAATCTTAAGTAAAATCAATTTCACAATTTTTAGTGAGTAATTACCACATATTATTTTAATTTATTATTTTGCTTTAAAAATTTCTTTTAAAATGAATATATATGAAACTAAATGAAAATGTAAAAATGTTTTAATAAAAAGTAAAATAAAAATAATTACGATTCTATTTAATAAAACAATTAAAGTTTTATGATTGGCCGATGCTTTCTCACTTGTTAATTTAAAATAAAATTAGTAAGTAATATATTGAAAGATCATATCATCGTTAAGCAAAAGATATTAAATCTCAGTATCGTTATTATAAATATAAGTTGATATTTCAATATACAAACTTTTTGGAATCATTCTTGTAAAGTTTAATTACTCACTAATACATTTGAAATTTATTTTTCACTTGTGATACAGTTGTATATATATATATATATATATATATATATATATATATATATATATTTAATTGAGTGTATTTTGTAATCGAGATACTTTAGAAAATATGAAACACATATGTACAAGATACGTTATTTAAAAAATTTTAATAGTATTAACTTTAAAATATACATAAAATAAGTGAAATAAAAAAATATACATAATAAGAATACATTAACATAAAACAAGATGTATAGAACCTTAATAACTTTGGCGGTATATACTTTTTTTTTTAACATCAATCAAATTTATGTATACAAAAGAATATAAATTATGATATATTTAAGATGATGGCAATAGAAACAAAAACTATAGTAAAGCATAACAAATATAAATAGTTACAATATTTCATATCTCTTATAATAAATCTCAAAATAATAGCAATTTATGAGATTTTTAATGTTAATAATTACTACTTTTGTAAACAATGTCCCTCAATAACGAAACAATTAAAAAAACAAAATATCGTCGAAAATGTATGTACGTTTATTCACAAAAATCTCTTTAATCATTTTTAATTATACTCCTATATTTATATACATTCATAATTATTATATTTATCAATCTGTAGATACACATCATAAATTTAATATCACATTATAAATTTATTAATTTTAAACTACTCTTTTTTTTCTGTAATTATTGTATTGTGACACATGTTATTAGGAGCAAGAAATGTGAACTCTTTTCTTGTAAATAATATTAATTTTTTCATTATTATTTGTTTGATAATACAGATTGATAAAGTATATCAAAAACTTTTTTTATTATTTTACATTAATAAACGCACATATAACTCAATCTCATAGATCTTTTTATTTCTGACGAAAATAAATTTTATAACGAGTGATTTATACATATATATGTATTTATTAATCTATAGACCGAAAAGTATTTGATATATTTTATAAACAATCTATATCGAATGCAGAACAAACTTGCACAAGAAAATTAATTTATTTCAAGAATTTGTTAAAAAGTCGCTATTTCTCATTTCTAATGCTATCATAATCTAATACTATAGTGAGAGATTAGAGGATCAATTGCTTACTGCGGCACATAATAATCATAAAATAAAAATAAAAATAGGAATCTGTGTAATTCAGTTTATTTGCAACAGAGTCATATTCATCAATTATGTACAAATAATTACACAGTTTTTTTTATTTCTTTACAAATGCTTATTTCTAAAAATTCTTATTTCTAAAAAATCGGTATAACTATTGTGAAATTATTCAATATTATCGGTTTCTAAACGCGGAACGATGTCATTTTTCGAACATTCGGGATATTTATTCCGAATGCAAAAAAAATTGTGTTTAATTTATTTACATTTAATATAAAGCTATATACAAAAAAATCTATTCTAAACCTATCTATCTATCTATAAATCAAAAGGTAGGAGTTAGGAGCTTATTGCATTTTCTGCATTCATAAAAAGTCTCGACGACATTTCTAATAAGCTCTTTATGTATGCTTCATGTACTGCCCAACAAATTATAAATATAATTGAAATAGTGAATAATTTTACAATAGTTTTTCGTCAGAAAGTACACTAGTTTCACGTCATACCTCATCTACGTCATCTTTTTACGTTTACATTACATTTTTTTCCGTTACGTTTTTACGTAATGGAAAAAAATGTAATGTAAACGTAAAAAGGTTTTGGATATTATCGATCCAAAGCGATATACTGACTATACTGGCGTTCTTTTTTTATTTACAATAGATTCTCGTAGCTAATTTGTTCCGTATGAATCAATCACGAGAATCTGTTAAGTACTCTCAATACTTTATGTCCACAAAGCGTTCACGATTCGCTGTTTCGTGAGCGCTTTATGGTATTCGAGTTCGATGATGTACTGCTGGCGTCATCATTTTTAGCTGGTAGGACGCCTTCATATGTTACACCATTGAGCTCCACGCTAATCATCAGTTCCCTTTGTCCATTGTCTGAGAAAAAGAAAAGAGATGTAACGAACAAATCTCTTTTTAAATTATATATAAATTTAACTTTTAAGAGAGAGATAAGATTGATTTTTTAGGAAGTTCTTTATATATCTGTATGATGAATTATTTTAGCGAAAGGACAAATGTTCATCTCTAATATATATATATATATATATATATATATATATATATATCTGTATCATATAATGAATTTATTATATACGTAAAATAAATGAAGTATGAGTAATGAATTTAATAAAATAAAACATGTAATTTATTTGTTACATGTAATAACTTAAAACGTTACATGTAATAACTTAAATAAATAAATTTACTATATACGTAAAATAAATGAAGAATGAGTAATGAATTTAATAAAATAAAACATGTAATTTATTTGTTACATGTAATAAATATAAATGTAACAAGTTTTATATTAAATATTTAACTCACCTCGAACTGTGACCGTTTGCATAACGCGCATACTGTTGGGCGTACTCTCAGATAAATTTTCCTCATCGGAAAATACTCTTTTGGTAGATGTTGAAGGGGAGAGATCCGTAGCATCTTGATTTCTTTTCATGTTACCGGACGGTGGTGAACTAACTGATCTACTAGCACTTGGAGAAGATACCGGGTCTGACCTAATTGAAAAATATTTTTTGTCATTAAAAAATAAATACTCCTTCGCCCCTGCCTATTTTTTAAAAACGAGAAATGTACTCCATATTTACCTATGTGCAGAATTTGCAAGATCTAGGGCTTTCTCTTGTTCCGGACTATTTGTCGGCACTGATGGCGACTCAGACGGCGTAGAGGAGTAGGATGGTTGAATTCCTGAATATATTTTATTATTATATGACATCTGCCATAGGTTTCTGGACAATTCAAGCGCATTAAATGTGTCCGTCGTGGATGGCGATATCGGCGTGCCGCCACTCTGTTGTTGACCTATCGAGTTATTAGTAGTCGGTTTTTGTTCTTGAAGCCTCTTCATGTATTCTGTAACTATACAAACATGATATATTAGAATTGCGATTTACACTAAACAGAGACAATTAAATTAGTAGAGATGTGGAGATTAGTTTCTTTATGAAGCGCGTTCTCGATAATTATATTCTTTAGATTCCTCGTAAATCTATAGTATAGAATATCTTTAGTATAGATATAAAAAATATTGTATAAATATTATTAACAATTAATAATATTTATACAATATCCTAAGAATATTGTGTGCTTATAGAGATATATCTATACTTTATTTACATATCATGTTTTGAAAACACCGAGATGTTTTGTAATATTAGAAAAAATAATTTTCAGACAGAGAGAATGAGTATATTCTTGTAAAATTAATTGTATGCTTTTTTAAATGTAAAATTATTACTTCTCTGATCTTGCAAGTATTACAGTAATGAGTTAGTGAATCTCAGATTTAAGTATATTCGTGAAGGATCTGAAATGAAAAATAATAGCATAACTTGGATAATAATCCTAAACATTTTGTATACACATTGAACGATCATAGAATGTCATAGATGTTGTTTTTCTTTTCCCGACACTCTCTAACAGCGCCTACTGAATTAAAGCAACGACGCTGCTCGAAATTCGTTTATTGGCACTGATCCATCGAGCATGAGCTGCAGTTCGAGACTTGTTTGTTTAAATCTTCATTTTGTCAGCTCAATGTTCAATGAGCAAATGAATTCTGATGATGTGCGCGTCAATATTCGTTAAAATCACATCCATAAGATTCCGAGCTTGTTTATGTGCGTTATATTAGAACATATCGAATTGCAATAGTAATTGAATGTCCAAATTATATGATATCAATCTTTAAATGATTATCGATATTCTTCTGTCATCAGTTTCTCTTTGCAAGTAACGAGCAAGTAACAATATCACTCGACATATTCGAGGACATATATTTACTAAACAAGGAAACGATCGAAGACTAGAGGAGAGAAGTGCGACGTTATCCCCGGATCGTTGTCGAGCCCAGACGAGGTGGAAAGAGAGGGAAGAGGAAAGGGTAGGGAAATAGGAATGCTCGTTAGCGAGAGTCATCCGTTAACGCCTGTCTTCCGAAGGATCGTACAATCAATTACGCCTCCTTCGCTCTCTCGCATCATCATCTTCGGGGAGGCCCGAAGCGCGATTTAAAATTAAACCCTCTATCTCTCCTCCCGTTTCCGTTTTTTTTTTCATTTCGTCTCAATTCTCCGTACACCATTTTTTAGATGTGTGTGGTTTTTCATTTTCTTGCTTCCTCTTCTCTCTTCTCTATTTTCGATAACAGATTGTTAGTTTATGTTAGTATAAGCTTATGTATTATGTTAGGTATGAGATGACAATATTTTGATAATTTTAAGAATTGCTTCTTAGAAGAGAGGAAAAAATAAAGACTTACAATTAGATGATAGGTTCGGCGGTAAATGCTGTGGGTTATGGGGATGATGTTGCGGGTGTCCGTTTACGAACGGCGATTGCGCCCCGATGTCCATTTGGCCTATGGCGAGCGGCAGCCCCAACGGCAATTGAGACAATGTATTCGACAAAGAATTGTGTTGACTTCGCGCGACCATACTTTCGTTGTTGGTAGCGTAAGTAGTGTAATTGCCTCTGCGGCTCTCGCGTCGATTCGTCTCGATCGCTGTCTGCAGTTGCTCCTGAGTCGAGAGATTCTCCTTCTGTTGCTCGTAGGGATACAGATACTTCATATACCTGTCGATAAAAATATGATTAAGCGTGTGCATTAGGGATGGGCGATACAGTATCGATATTTCAAAATATCGATATTTTTAATTTTAATATCGATATAATTTTGTATCGATATTTTATTTTCCGATATTAGCATGTATCGATATTTAAATAAGTGTATCGAACTTCCGATATGAATCGTAGTATAACTACTAATTAAGCTAACTGCCATTGTTGAACCGGGCCTTAGGCATCTCTTATATATTTTTATATTATTATATATATTTATTGTATATTATATATATATATATATATATATATATATATATTGAATGCAAGCAATAATAGAGATATCAATATCACAAAATTAAAAGTTATTTTTTTAGAATATTTTACTTTATGAGATACTATTTTATTATTATATTGTCAATATCGATAATCGATATTACTAATATCGATATATTTTATTCGATATTTTTGCTATATCGATGCTATACTTATTAAATGGTATGCACACTAGAGATGGGCGATACCATTTAATAAGTGTAATTTGCTCGAACAAATGTCTTTACGGGCTGTTTAACAGGTTTAGAGAAACATTTTATTATTAGAAATGTATGTATATGCATACTAGATCCGATAAGTTTTATGCGAAAGTGGCTATTACTTTCATGCCAGCGAATATTTCTTACAGATGTTTCAATAACATTTCAAATTGTTTAAAAAATACTATAAATACACGACTCTGTGATAAAATTGACTTACTCTTTTTTTATAATTAGAATCCAGAAGAGTAAAACCTAATCAGCCGTATTAATTAATTAGAGATTAAATTTTTAGAACCAGGGAGATCGATCTTGATGAAAATTCGATTCGTTTCGAGAAGAAGGGGAGAGAAACGAACAAGAGAAATATGAATATAATTATACCTTCGGAATCTAAATTATTAATTAAAATTATCCGATCTATAAAAAATTACATCCTGATATTTTTAAATTTAAACCTTATAAGATACGAATTATGCGTTTCGAATTAAATTACAACTTTATCGTTGTATACAAGTTAATTATCTAAATTCTATGCTGCTTTCAACATCCCCAAGGCGGGTATATTTTCGTTACACAAACCGCTTATAATTCGCGCGGGCATTGTTTCGGTTTTTACGATTGTCTGGCGGACCGCGGACGAAACTAGCTCTTTGGTCTGGACCCGCCTCCGCATCGCCGTTCACTTTACAATAAGAGTCCGGACGAGTCGGCGAGACCCTCCTTTGGCTGATAATCAAATTCGCTTTTAACACAGGTCGTTCGATAAATAAATAAATATGGTATATCTTTGCGCGGCAATCCAGTATTAGCTTCGCTTATAAAGAGATCTCGAAATTGGCGTTCATTTTAAGGACGTAGAATTCTATCTAAATCTAATATCTCCAGAGGAAAAGATGGAGAGATAATTACAAAAGCCAATAAATAGAGTTTGAATTAATCGACGTGTTGTTTCTTGTTGGATAAAAAGACTCTTCGCGAGCAATATTCCATTTGGATCCAAGACTATGTGTTTTCTCATCGCGCGTGTACGCATATCGTTGTCGAGGAAAGATAGCCGGTTGCCGGAATGATGGATGCGTGCGAGGCGACGCGACGAGACGCGCCGCCGACGTTCTGTCGCGTACAAAGCGCGGAGTTATTTTCACGAGCCACCCCCCTATAGCGGGGAGCATCGCGTCCGTGTAATTCATATTAGCCCGCACTACTTATAATGCGTCAACTCTGTTCTCTTCATCTCCTCCCTTCTCTCTCCGCGGTTCGTAGACATTTTTGCGTCCCCCTTCTGCCTTTCGTAGACGAAGACTAACCCCCGGTGGATAAACGGGATGCCTCGCGTCGTCATCGTCATCGTCGTCGTCGTCGTCTTCGGCTTTCTGAATCTCGTCGACGAATCTCTATTTAGAGACGTCTGTCTTCTTTTCCCCCTTCGGAAGAGAAAGAAAGAGAGAGAGGAACGAGACAGCGCGCGAACGGCAGATAAATCTTCGTCGGCCCGCGTACTGGATATGCTATGTGGTATTATATAAACGAATATATATCGCGTGCCAACGGTTCTCCAGGTTGTCACAACCCGTCCCGAGGTGTCCTACGCATGAAGGATCGCGCGGGGGGATCGCGTCTAAGACGATGCACCTGTACGTCACACGCCTTCTCGTCACTTACGTTGTTTTATCTCCTCGTCGACAGTAATAACTGTCGACTCGCGGGTTCGCGATATCTTTGTCCCCCTCCCTCTACCTTCTCGAGGTTGAATCTCGCTAATTAATGCATCGAGAATACTGATAATCAATTATATAAACGACGGATTCTAATGAGAAATTGTGACTTACGGGAATTAATTACACAGAAATGTATATCAATGAAAAATGACTGAATATTGATAGTACACGGAGAAAAAAGTTTTACACAAATTACAGGAAAATATATTCCTTTTTACATTTATTTTAAAACTGAAGTATAATAATATTAAAATATTTATTACCATAAAAATTGTAAATTATGCACATGTATCAGAATATTTCTAATTATGATACTTTGTAAATATTATATAATATGTATATAATATTTTTTTTATTAAATAAAAATGTTTTTTTTTCTGATATGATACGTTTCACGAAAATTAAAACAATTGTAATTTTTATTACATTTTCTCCGAGTACAATTGAACAATAATTCGCCATCAAGCGCGCGCTCGTCTTATCGTTAATCTTATCGTCGTAGATTTCACGTTCGGATGAGTCTTTTCGCTGGCTAAGACTTATTGTATGCGAATTTGATGGATATATAAACCGGGGTCCCGGATGGGAAACTTCACGATCTACTTACTGCGTGCGTAGAGTAAACGCGGCGGAAGTGATGCTCGCCGGCAACCGAAGACCTTTAATGATCTCCTGCCACAGCTTCTTGTTGATCACTTCGACGAGACCACCTCGCGTGACCACTAACTTATAAAGCTCGTAAAGATCCAGTACAGATTTTGCCATGATAGGTAGACGATTAATAGGTGTCCCTGTAAAATAAAAAGTTTTAGTTTTATCTGCGCATTGTTTATATGTATTTTATAAAATATCGTTTATAATATTTATTCTCCACTTTGGAGACTTCAATGAAGGAGTAAACAATGTGATGCGTGAAACTAATACAATATAAATATACACGTAATAATTATACACATTTTATTTTCCAACATCCGATAATATCTATGGATAATAATATATTGTCTTAATTTAATGTCTCTTTTTCTTTCTAATAATTTGTTTCAACATCAAATATGCATGATAATATTAATTAATACTTAAAAATGGCAATGTATATTTAAAGAGATTTGCGAAAAATATACTTCGGAATTTCACAAAATCGATGGTAGATCATAAATGAGAAATCATAACAGCAGTATCTCTTATTCATTGCATGATCGATCGCATCTTGAGGAACGAGCGTAAAACTTGCTGAACTTTATGAGGTTTATCCAGACGCGGGGCGTTAACAAGAGCAATAATGAATTTGCAACGATCACGCAAGTAATCTTTTACGATCTTCCTTAGGGAATATCGCTCTATAACAAATAAAGAAGAGTGATAAAGGAGAACAGAAGATGGAAATACGCGCAGGGAAAAATCCGATGAGAATCACGATCATAATATCTCGTTATCGAAGATATCATTAGATGAGGAAGGCAAATAATTCACGTGTCATTTACAAGAAATATTTCTCGCCTTAATGTCTGATGTAAAACAACGGTAGTACTTTGTCGACTCTAACAAAGATTGCGACAACATATTCTTGCTTTCGATAATATCTGTTAAATACATCGGAGCTTATTGTATGTTAAAATTGAAGGGAAGGGAAGATTGCGCATTCATGGGATGATCTGGCGCGTTAATACGACGATTTAATACAATTTAATATTCTTTGCCATACACGAAAGAGCGTGTAATACCGCGAGAAATATTTCTCGTAAAGCGGAAAGCATTCATATATACAGATACGAAGGGATTCTTCGGTTAATTCGCACGCGTGTGTACGAGGAGCGTCTACCATGGTAGCCGGACCGTCGAATTTTACGAGGTTGCCTGAGCTACGAGTTAACGGGGTGTTAACAAGAGCAGCAGTATCGCACTGTAGTGCGCGTTTTAAAGTACGTAAACGTAAACGGGCTTTTACGAGTTGGCGTAATCTGAGGTTTAGAGTCGCGCATAAATATTCGCGGGCAAACGCGTGTCTGAAACGATCGAGAATCATCTCGCACGAGAAGAACGATCGGAATAGTCGATATCTAGACAATAAAACAAGCAATTACGATCGTTTCATCTCGCGGGAATGGAGGATATGATTTTTATTCGTGTCGCGTCGCGTGTCTCGGCATCGATAATTCAACGTATTTCTCCATCGTAATATTCGATTTTGACATTTCGTCGGCTTCGTTCGGCTTCTCTCTCCCCTTCGCCGCGTTGGCCGGTTGCTTTCCACAGAGTCGGTGGATTTTACGAGTTTGTCCAGAGGTTTGTTCGAGTTAACGGGGCGTTAACAAGGGCAATACTCGCGACTATCGCGCGTGCGGAGCCCGCTTTGCGGGCTCTTTACGAGCTCGCGAACGATTCCGTACGTCTCGGCGAACGCGGCGTTACAGATACACGTGTACGCGAGTGCGGACAATGAGAAAGGGAGAAGGCGAGCCGTATCGCAGGATCGTTTATCCGCCATCGAGGACGATGAGGGGGGCCTCTGCCCGCCATTCCTGGCCGACCGAGAGAGGAGGCAATAAAACCGCGCGGCTCCGCGTCTAGGGTAGGGGAACCAGCAATTTCGGACTATCGAGCGCGCTCCCTTCGGGTTTATTATTGGCCCTGCAATTATTGTTGATATACGCGCAACCCAGCAACCCGCGCTTAATGCTCCTATGTAGGGCGCGGCGATAAAAGCTGCACAAAATGGCGACCGATCGCCGTCTTCTCTCCCATCCCTTACGGCGATGCCATGTGTCGAGATCCAACTCTCTAGAAAGTCTACTAGAAAATCGTACAAGAATTCTGTTAAAATTCGCGCATCGAGTAAAACACCCAATGCTTACGTTAAAAAATGAAAAAAAGTGTCAAAATTATTACAAATTCCTACAAAATCGAAGACAAATGAAGAATCTACCCTCCTTACGCTTCCCGATACGAGATTGAGGGAGAGGCGCCACGTAAAACAGCGGGAATGATCGCCGAGAGAAAGATGAAACAGTGAGACGAGAAGTACAGGGGAAAATAAGAGAAGAGAGACCGACAGAGAGAGAAAGAGGAAGAGAGAGATAGAGAGGAGAGAGGAAGAAAAGGGGGAGAGAGAATGTTTCAGGATGCGATTACGACTTTTCTTGGTAGGGCGTCCAATCAGCAGTTATTTTTATAACGGCCGTCGTGCCGCGCCGCACCGCGGCTCGTCTCCTCGAGTAGTGGTAGCGAAGTAGTATCGCGCGACGATGGCCATCGCACGCTACCTTCGACGAGCCAAAGTAGCCATTCATCGCTACGTCTTATTATCGCCGCATATGAGATTCCGTCCACGTGTGAGATTTTATGATGAAGAGCATCACCTCCCGCGCGCCCCGGTTTCCCGACGAATGACACGACGGTGACAAGATGCATAAAGTATGAGTAAAGTAAAAAAAAAATTCTATCTTTCAGAAAATTCTCCCATCGACGCTGACAATGGTTTCCTGAACGAGAGAAGCGAAGAATATGAACGAAAAAAGTCGAGAGACCAAACGACGAGCGTCTCTTTGGTGCCATATATCCGTCCAGCAGCGTACACGTGGAGGGGATAATTGGCATACGAAACAAAATGTTGCATTTTATGGGTTATTGCGAGGATGAGAGCGGATAGGCGCGGCGGGGTCGAGGGAGTGCCCGATCTAATAACGATCGGTTACGTCGCAGGCCTTTATTAACACACATACACGATCACGCATATGCACACACACGCACACATACGTTGACTGTGCTTTAAAGAGGTTTCGGACGCGCGAAACGACTTTTCCCGGAATCTCGCGTGACGGCCCCGGAATCTATCGAATACGAGCCGCCGATGGAATACACCCCTGCGAAAGACTGCCCGCAGCTTGGCCGTTTCTCGTCGAAATAAGGGTGTCCAGCCCCGACTTTCACACTCATTTTCCTACATCAAATCTTTCCCAGGAAAGAAATGGGGAATTTCGATATGTGTCCAAAATAATATAAATTTCGAAAAGCAAATAAACTTTTAATTTTTGAGAGTCGAAACACATGTATGCTACACTTTCCAACGCGTGCTTTACGAGCTAATTTGTGGTTTTGCGGTTTACGCTACCGCGTAAGATCGTGTCTTTCCATCTACGACCTGACATCTCGGTAATCAAGTAATAATCCATTATTGCGATCCTTTGTGAAAGTTCCGTCACATCCACACCTCATTTTCGACATCGACGAGAGAACAACATTTCTTCAGGATGTAAAGATCGAGAAACGAAGCACGAAGAAAGAGGAAGGGAGGAGAGAAGAGAAACGATTTTTCGAGAGAAAAAGAGAGAGAGAGAGAGAGAAAGAGAGTCTCGCGCGGGTTAACTTTGTTAGCGCTTGGCATTATCAGACCGGCAAAAGAGATTGGCATTGCGAGGAATAGCTGGGAGGGGGTGGAGTTTCATATGAAATACACGTGACATTTACTGCCTTCACCGGCTGGGCCCCTGCAAAGACGCAAACGCATTATAAATAGATCTCCTCCCTCCGCACCCTTCCGCCCTTTCTCTCTCTCTCTCTCTCTCTCTCTCTCTCTCTCTTCTCTTTCCTTCCCTCTTCTTTTTTCTTCGCATCACTCGACTTCTCACTCTCCGGCTCTTCGGTCGAGAGGCACGAAGATTAAGAAAGGTCCCGGGGGGAAAAGAGGGGGAGGGGGTGGGGGCGGAAGGAGGGTGGAGGGAACGCGGGAAGGCCGCAGCGGCCGCATAGACCGCTACAATCTGGTTTATAATCTTGTTAGGATTTCGCGGAAATATTGGCGTAATTTACGATCCGTCTTAGCCAAGTTAACTGTCGGAGAGTTGCCGCAATGGAACGATGGGAGGCGTACCAAGGATTGCGCTCAACGGCTGCGCTTTTGTAGCAATGCTTATGGTTCCCCCTTTCGTTGCATTTCTCTCTACCTTTTCTCTTCCCTCCCTCTCCCCCCCCCCGTTCAATCGTCTTCTCTCCTCTCTAGCCATATATCCTCTCTTTTCCGATTATCTGTCTTGAGTTCCAAGTTGTGTCGCTTAAGCCGGTTTTGCATTCTCGGAGAACGTCGCGCGACTCGAGTACGCGCCGCCGTCGCCGACTCGGGGACAAGAACGCGCAAAACAAGTCGCAAGCAAGCAAAGACAAAGTTTCACCCGATGTACCTTTTATAAGCTGTTGTCGGACTAGGAACGGATTACGACGCTACATTAGAAATGCGCATCGATGCGGCATCGATATCCGGTGGCGCGGATGGTTTCGCTATCGAGGCATCGAAATCTCTGAGAGAATCACCCGACCCTCCCCCCCCCCGTCCCTCTTCCCGAACCCACTTGTTGCTCGACGAATCAAATAATTGTATTTCCGTCAGTCGACGGAGCGCATCCCTGGGGCGTCGGCCAAACTACGGTCGTGGAGAATAAAATAGAGGAGCGTTCTTCGTGGGTGGTATAGTTGATATCTCTCCCCATCGGACGAGCGACATAATCCCAGAAAACAAGACGGATCGAATGCAGGATGCCAAGAGATCCCGTGGATTACTCGCAGGCGTGTCGAACGCGTGTCTAGGGGAATATAAATTTGAGGCGCACTTTATTTTGGATGAATGACGAGAGAGAGAGAGAGAGAGCCACCGAGTTTCCGCGGAAGCAGAGCGTCAGAGAAAGATCCTCTTGTCGGGAGAAGAAATAAAACACGATCGTAGAATGCAAGAATTGTTGAAAAATTTGCACCATTTCTTTCGTGCAAGCTTTTGCTCTTTTCTCTAGCTAATCCGGACGACTGAAATGACCTGATGCGAACGACCTGTGTGGGCCGGGAGGAATCTCGGAGCAACGATGCGATCCGCACGTGTATCGCGATTTGTGCGCGACGACAATAAAAATCTTCGAATAATATCACGAGCGATAAAAGCGCGCGCTCGCTTGCGGCGCGTTTCGGCTCTATGGCTTTTTTGATAGACTTTACGACGAGGTCTGATTTGCACGCCTGCCCCGTCGTGGTGCGTACCACGATTCGGTTGCTCAAAGCCGGAGCCGACTTTTTAAAGCGGTCCCAAAGATTTAAGCGCGTCCGCGAACACGTTGTTCGACACAACGCTTCTTATAAAGAGGTAACATCGAGAGAGTATATTGTGCGCCAGATGCGTGTTCGTTTCTCTTCTCATGTCTTATTTTTTCACGCTTGGAGATCCGAAAGCGCAATATCCGCACGTTTCGAGATTTACAATTCGATCGAGTGTAACAAACGTACCTTGACTTTCTTTCTAATTAGGCGCCATAATTAGAACTCGTGGATGCGATAGATGTATCGTCTTCTCACGGTTAGAACGTTTGTTCGCGTTCTTCGCGTTCGAGGGTGACCCGGCGAAGACGACCACGAAGAGGGAGACAGCCACGAGACGACGAGTCTGTCGTCGTTCCTTTGCTCGCGCATGGCTACTCTCCCACGGATACGAGGGGTGAATGCGAGGGATAGTCGGGATTATTGCCAGGCACTTGCCAACAATGTGGCGAAGCTTTGATGTGACGTAAAATGGCACGTTAACCGGCGCGCTGTATCTCTATGGCCGGTTGCACATACGGCTTTATTTCGCCGCGGCCGGTGAGAGGGCGACGTTTTGATCGGAAAGCAGTCTCGGCAAAAACACCGTCATTGCTGTCGCGTTACGATCAGAAGCAGGGTAAAAGGACGCCAAATTATCTCGACGAGACTCGTCAACCTCTCATCGAGGAGTCGCGTATAAAAGATTTAAATTATAGTGTGAAACTAACGTTTCATCAAAGATCAGGGCATCATCGAGATCGCGATCTAAATTGAAATTGAGCGACGAAGAAGCCTGTCTAAGTCAAAATTTATTTCCTTTATTTTCATTTGGGAAAAATATATGTATAATCAAATATAATTTTCTTTTTTTTGCTCGTTTATATAGAAAGAATAATTAGAAGAATAATTTTGACAAAAAATTAGTCATATATAAATTTTTTTCACGACTAATTTTTCACGTGTTCTCGAAAAAACTTTTGGCAAAATAATAGATTAAATAGTTTCAAAAAATGACTCGATTGCTTAAGGTATTAAGGTAGACTTTAGACCAAGAAAGGTAGAACAATTTCGACTAGAATATAATAAATGAAAAATTATACAAAAACCATAAACTTAATTCGCAATGAAAATCAAGATTAGATGGATTCTTCGGATGAGAGCCGGATATGCGTCTTGAAATACGCGCGGCCAGAGATGGATATGCGGTATCGCGATAATAAGAAATCACAGACTGGGAGAGTAAGCTGTCGCGTCGGCCATAAAAAGCTTAACGACCGACAATTCACGGCGCATTATTATTCCCGTAACGCATCTAGCGCGGAATAATCATCGAATCTTCCGCGAACGCCGTCTCTCTTGCCGCTCTATTCTCGGAATTATAAAAGACAGTAGTCGTCGCGAAATCAACGCTACGTTATTGTGCCCCGATGCCAGATATAAATCAACCTATATATCGAGCAACGAAAATAACTTTCGATTCGTACTTGTCATTCTGCCAGAATAAGGGTTCACGCTCGTTCCCGCGCGACCCAAATCCCCAGGTCTCTCTCCGCGACGCGAGATGCGAATTCGTCAGGGATCGTAAACCCGCTGATACGCCTTTGGACTTTAACGACGTTAATCGCATCGAGATAAATCGTTATAAGCGGTAATGAAGACTACTCGTTAACTGAGTCTTGGGCGCCTACGCACGTTTAGATGCGTTGAAACGCATTCTGATGAAGTACGCTAATTCCCATCCGACCGTTTGAATCACGTAGGAAAATCTAAATGGGAAACTGTGTCCTTGGAAAATTTAATTTTTAATCAAATATCTACACGAGAGTTGGATTAATCGTTTTTTAAAACTATTTAATCTACAGTTAATTTTGCCAAAAGCTCCTCTTATGTTTGAAATGCAAAGTAGGAACTCAATTCTTTTATAAAGTAAACATATGACAATCTCCTAAAAATAAACGCGAGAAAATTAAGGCTTAAAAATAGCAGCAGAATTGTGACAGTTTTCAGATGCACGCGCAAGTCGCAAGAATCGTGTAAATTTTCTCGCCTCCGACTCGTCGCGTCTCGAGAATGACTGACAGCTCAATTTCGCACCAGTTTGTTCGCCATCACGAGATCTGGTCGCGTATAGATTTCCGACATACGCGACACGATGACCCTTTCGTTGCACGTTCCCTCAGCAAAGAATGAGAGTCTCAAACGAATCTGTTCAAAGCGGTGCATGTAAACTTAACCACCTGGACACCAGAGACACGCGTAGGCGTGAAAAAGCTCTGCGTAGGACACGGCTTTCTTTCAGCCGAGGAAAACGAAGGTGCAAGAGGCTTCGCGGCTCCTTTTAGAACTAAAGGAACGAGACAAGCCGCTCGATACACGCAATAAACACACGTACACACACACATACACACACACACACACATGTATATACGCGCTCTTAGGTAGAGAGGAAGCTGCGAGCGAGAGATGAGGGAGAAGCGAAGAAAGGGAGGCGATATATCACGAACCCCCAGAGCGATCGGCGCTGTTGTGAAATATTAATAAGCAAATTAGTTCAGACTTAGTGCCCAGCGCCGATACTAAACCGCCATGATGGAAATGGCCGTCGGCCGTTTATAACAGCCGTATTTTACTTCCCACGCTTCGTCGGCATCGTGCCACCCGCATTCCATTCCTGCGATTTCCGTCCCTCGGCCTGTCCTCTTTCCGCTCTTTTCGCATCACCTCCAATCCTCTCCTTCGCTCTAAGTCCCTTCACGCTACCCTTCTCGCGTATTCTTTTTTTTTTCTTCTCTTCTTGTACGTTATTACGCACATCGGTTCTTCGTTGTATCGCACCGAAATATCGATGAATAACATTTATGACGCGACATGTAGCACGTAATAACGTGTACACCCGCATGGACTACGCCAGTTCGGTAAAAAGTCGTTACCGTCATCGGAGCGGAAAGACAAGTGTATGCAAATTCTCGTCGAGACCGAAGTGGTCAGCAAGCAACACGCAATACTCAATTTAAAATACTTGATATCGGCAAAATTGATTTAAATATATAACAGGGAAGGAAAACAGTAATTTATAAAAAAACTTCTAATTCCTCTTGGGATAAAAATAATTTTCAATTTAATCAATTGGACGATAAGATCCGACAGAAACGTCCGAGGTATCTCTCGCGCAATCTAATCAACGGGCGACGTCATTTAAACTTCGGCTACGGATATGTATCACCGAGGCGAGGTGCGCGAAAGATAGTGGAATCTCCATAAATCAATCTTTACGTTCTAGGGTAGACAATAATTTCAACTGCGCGCGCAAAGAGCGGCGCCGACAGAAGCCGCACACGGACAGAGGGAAGTCTCTCCTTCTCTCTCCCTCTCACAAACGTCGGTAAACGAAGGCTGCTGACTCTTGGGACAAGAATTCGACAATTACGTCACGAGAACGTAACGGATGATCGCCCGGGGAACGCCCGGCGTCGGGACGTCTAGAATGTGCGAACGTCATCCTGCTAAATGCTTTTCGTTCGCTCGCTCGCTCGCTCGCTCATTCGGCCGTCCGCTCGTGTGCTCGCGTGTGCTCTCGCGTGCGCCACTATCTATAGCGCTGAAACGTGCCGGGGCAGAGCCGGCGGCTCCCTCTTCTCCGACTCTCGGATGCTGGAAGCCATCCGGTCACCTGTCCGCTACTGGAAAATGTAGGTCGAACACATGAGCGCGAGCGCGCGAGTGAATAACTAATTGGACAGGTGTAACGTTCCCGCGTTAACAACCATAACTGTCACGTAGAAAGACGCGAGGGAGAGAAATTCAATTATCCGCGACGCTCGACAAAGGTCGGATGGATTTGAGCTAGATACACGCGGGATGTATCCGGGGGAGATTGCTCGTACATTTCCTCCCACGGATTCTTTCACGGAGTGGAAAGCATCCGACTCTGATGCTTTAATCAGTCGGATCATCCTCTTTTCAAACTACTTATTTCATCTATAATTTTGTTGCGAAAGCCTCCAACTAAGAAACTGTTTGTTTATTGTTTAAATACAAGAGGAGGGTCAATTTTGATAAATTAATTCTACCAAACTTCTTTAGCATCCATAAATAAAAGAGAAAATTAAGAAATTGAAAATACATTTTTCACACAATAAAACGTATCTTTTACGAATTACATCGATAGTTTTCTGATCAATTTATATCTTACTGATAAATAAGAATTTTTTTAAATTAAAATGCGATCTCTTATATTTTTGGAAAGGAAAACGTGTTGCGAAATATCGATGAAAGTGGCAACATTTTTAGTTTTTCAGAAGACCGATCTATAAAGTCTCGGCTACCGGTTTCGAGATGCGCGCTCTGTCAAGGTTCGCTTGGATACCAATCAAAAATCCGCATTATAATAATTAATGTCGGGAGAATTTCAGGTTTGCTGCACGAAAGCGTCATTTTTGCGTAGCCTAGCTGCATTGCCGGAGGGCATCAATCAACAACCTGCAGATACGTCATTATTTTGGGATTCCAAATAATTAGTGATGATTGCTCGCCTCTTTAGAGGACTACAGAATTAAATTTATCACGAAACTTCTGCGAAGAGCGAGCGAAGTTGATTCACGCTTCGTATAAACAATATCCCGATAATTGAATAACAATATGATAATTACAGAATTTTATTTCTGTTTTATATAAATTATTTCATTGCCATTTCTCTCTGTGTCTATATTTTTTTTTATATTATTGTCATAAGATGTCTTAAGATGAATCAATATATTAAAGAGGATTCAATCAACTCGAGAATCCGGCAAAATATTCTTGAAATTCGACAAGAAAATTTAAATCACGTTTCTGAATACGTTGATCATGAAATATTTATCGAGCGACGAGCAGGCAATTGCATAATTAATAAATCGCGCAATCTCTATTAAAAAATAACAGCGATTCAATCAGATATCATCGATCAAAGCAACGATAATGATCTAATCATTCCAGTTTCCTTGCGATTCGATTTCACAAAAACACGCGTGATACATTAATTGTTTGATAACGTAAAAATTATCACAATTATGTAAAAAAGAAATCTATCTTTCCTCTCGTGATATTTCGTCTCTTTTTGCTTCTTTTCTTGATGAAAATCTCTATCGAAATATATTCGCAAAAGTATGCGAGACGAACCTTTAATCCTGCCGTAATCCCGATTTAAACCCCTGAAAACGTCGGCCGCGGGATCAATCTCGTCGAGAGTCTCGAGAGAAAGAAAAATCCGTATTAACTGGCGCTTCGAAGAAAAAGCATTCGGACAACGGGCTTTACGGCCGATCCGTCAGAGACGAAATCCATCACCCGCGGGAACAATGCCCGCCCATCGGCGCGGTACTCGCTAGGACTTTATTTCGTTTTATGGAGGTGTATCCGAGGCCGGGAGTGTTTATGGACAGGATGGATTGACTCTCTCTCTTTCTCTCTTTCTTCTCCTTCCGATCATTGCCTGGTCGATGTCGACACCGGCTCGTCGATTTGCTCGACAAGGTCGTAAAAGACGATAAAACGACATTGGAGCCGGTGCGAGATACAAATAGAGGTATAAATGAAGGTGTTAAGGAGGTGTACGAGAGTGGGACCGGTATAATCTCTCCCGTGTATAAAAGACATCTTATAAGACACAAATGTCGTTGAATCCCGATCGATTTGATCGGCCTCCACACGCGATTCCAATGTTTCTCGTCAACGTTATCCGATCGCCTCCGACCCGAAACGATTTTTTTATAGGCTAGTCCCTCCTCGGACCGGTCGAAGATCGATTCCCGGTAAAGGCTGTAACGCATATGAATTTCGATATTTATTACGTAATAAAGACTCGACGAATAACGCTTGAAGTTCTTTGAAATCTCTATGAGACGTAATATTATGAGCGGTAACGCTTTCAATACGACATCGTCCGTGTGTGTGTGTGTTTAATGAATTAAGGTCTATACATATTGTATGTCATCGTCAACATGTCAACGTATTGTCAAACCATTTTCCATACATCCTAACTGTCAATCAAATAACCGCTCCTCGTTGACTCAATTCAATTTGATTCTAATCCGAATGAAATTGTATTTAATATTAAAATGATTTTTTAAATGGAATTTAAACAATATACATATTTTACAATAATTACAATGACTTTGAAAAAAAGATAAGAAGGAACAAAAAAGATTACTGAAAATAGAGAATAAACAGCGAGGTTTCAAAGATTCTCATTACGCATTCAAAAGTTACAATTTAATAATCAAATAATTATACGCGATTAAATTAAAACTTTGTAGCAGGTATTATAGGGAACGAAATGAGACGTCAAATTATTCTCGCCGAGAATGTTTGACATCGAATGTCGGCGGCAGCCGGTCCTGCGAGGGTAGATCGCTTCATTTGAAACCTGTATAAGACTCTTTGACACATATACAGTGCGCTCGGATCTTTACATGGAAAAAATGTCTTTCAACAAGCTGTCGATTTGCGAGCCGCTCGAACCGATTTATAAATCACCGATAGCGTCGGCCAATCTAATTTGCATTCGAAATAGCCAAGGTATCGGCTCTCGCGCGCGCGAAAGGAGGAGGGGAAACTATTTTCGCGCGAGGGACGCGTTGCGCTCTCGCTGTTGCGAGGCAAAGTCAAACATTCAAACTAGTTGCAATGCGCCGTGACGGCGTGCAGTTACCGAGTAACGGCACACGAACGTGCCCCCGGCGCAAAATATCGAATAATAAGGAAACCGGAGATCGAAGCGGGGGCGGAAGAGGAGAGAGAGCGAATCGTGTGTCAGCCCACTGGCGAATCACGTCGTCCCCTTTATTCTTCCGCACAATGGAAATATTTTCTGGCCGGCGAGTCACGCGGATCTCTCTCATTCGCGCATATAGATTCCGTCGAATCCCTCCACCGTGCACCACGTGGGCGAGGGGAAGCGCGACATACGAAATATGACTATAGCGAAAGATGCTAAAAGCAATGGCTGTGCTCGGCACGATAACTACGTTAAGCTACCGCCGCGGATTTCGGGTCGACTGCTCAATTTCACGCTAGTTCCCGCTCGTGTGCTCTCCGATTCCCTCGTTCGCCCCCTTTAATTTACGGGTGCGCACGAAAGCGGGGCCCTCGCTACCTACGCTACGGAGCGTTTAGTTTAATTTGAAGAAAGGATGAGGAGGTTTCCTTCATTTTTTTTTCTCCCTGCGAAACTTTCAGCGAAACAATCGATCCGAATGTGGAGAAACGATTCCACGTTCGTTCGATAAGAAGGGAGGCATGGGGGGTGGGAAATGGGAGGACGAAAGAGCGCGCCTATGAAAACCTAATGTAATATCTCGTGTATATGCAGACGTCACGTACGCGGTGCGTGTTCACAAGTGTGTAGCGAGAAGCGTTCGTGCCGAACACGTGTTCCCCGCGTTAATGCGTTACTCGCGCCGCGTCGCGCGCGAGTAAAAAGGCGTTTTTTCCCTTCGAACTGGCCGTAACGCGGACGTTAGACGCGCTCTCGGCTCGACACGAACTTTTACACACTCGGCGACGATCAATTCTGCGCGCGAAAGCGTCTTTTCGTCAATAAAATTAAAAAAAAACGTTTTATAAACGTTGTCATGCCAAAAAAAATTACATTCTATTGTCTTTCCTCCTTTTAATTTTGTCACTGTCAAAAATATATCTCGAGTAAATTACTTTCATTATCGTTCCATAATTATTAATTAATTATATATTATTATATATATAACTATTTAATTATATTTATATTAATTATATTCTGTTATAAAATTTATCTTGTGAAAAACTTTTTTTGAATTATTAATGTCTCGGTAAATTTTCGCTAGGAAAATATTGTCTTCAAATTAAGAGGGAATCTGCTATTAAAAGAATATCCGATACTATGTGTGTTAAAGAAGAGAAAAATAATTAATTCTAAAACGAAAAAGACGATATCATCTTCGAGAGATTCATAAAATCTTCAAGATTTATAAGTTCTCTTACATTCTTATATCTTCATACATTTGCAAGAGTGCAAATATATATAATACATGACTGCGCGAGAAGATGAACAGAGAGGGAAATAAAGATAATAACGTATTCGACAAGAAATGGCATTACTCGTGTGCAGTCACCGCAGTATGAATTACATCGGCGATTGAAACTCGTTCGTATTGGTGAGGAAAAAAAAAGAAGAAGGTAAGTGCAGACCTCGGGCTGTGTCGGAGGTGGTGAAATTTGCATATTAAATGGGTTGGGATTTATAACACAATCTCTCTCTTTCTCTTTCTTTCAAGCGATGCAAAGCAATGTATGCGATAAATAAAGAACACTCGCACAAAGTTTAGTTTTCGCGCGAGCAAAGAAGTGAATTCCACGCATATACTAGGCTGGAAGAAGAGTGACGAAAAAAATCGAAAGAGAAGAGGAGAAAAATCATCATCACTTATACACGTTTCCGTAAGAAGAGAATTATTAGTGTGTCTACTTAAATTTTGTACAAAATTTCCTTAAAAAAATTCTTTAATTTTTCAGAATATTTTTGTCTAAATAAAGAGGATATTTTAAAATATTTTGGTGCAACTTTGCATTTTCCTATACTTTGTTTACGCGAAAGTAAAATATAGAACTACTTAAAATTCAAGTACTAGATTTGCAAATGTACTGAAAAAATGAATAGCTTTCGTTGAATAAATGTTTCTTACTTGCATAATATTTTCATTTTTTTCTCATTAATAAAAAAGAATATATACTATATATTCAATATTTTGTTAAGAAATTGAATTATTAGATATATAAACAAAAATAAATATATATATTTATAATATATTTTAAATACATATTTTATGACTTGAATTATCAGCAGATTACAATATAAAAGCATTAATCAAAGAAAAATTTTTAAAAATTCCCTGAGTGCCAATAAAATTCCATGAGAATTCCCTGATTTCTCCAAGTACAAGAGAAATCTCTGAGAATTTCAAGTTTTTCCATGTGTTTTGGGGAGAACAGACACCCTAATAATTTTCCAAAAATCTTCAAGTTCGAGTGCGCGTTTCTGCTCGCTCTTGTTTACCCTAATCAAAACCGTTCCCAAGATCGATCCCCTCAGAATTTTCTGGATCGCGCGTCCTGGAGGGTTACGTGTTGACTTTCGCGAACCGGTTCTCTCGGCACTCCTCCACGGCAAAGTTATCGGCCAAAGTTATGTTCCGCTTGCGCGAATCTGTGCGTTCCGCGTGCCTCGTCGGCGCTTTTGATATACGAATACCTTCGTCGATGGATTCGAAACCGGGACGGACACTTTGTTGCAAAATGGCCTTGGTAATATCTATTAACGGCGCCGGATTTAAAGGTCATTAAAAGCCAAGTTCCCCGAAAAAGAGCGGTTCCCGCGTGGCGTCGAGTACGAAGCGCAAAGCAAACACGAGGCTAATATTAAATTCCGCGCAGGACTTTATGCTCTTTATAGGCTCGTTTTTCTCCATGTAATACTTTTCGTATCATTGTATTGGAAATAATTATCCTACCAGAATTAGAACGCAACCTCTCCTCGGAAAGTTAGACGACTTCTATGTAGGTTTATTATTATCTACCATTATTTCAATAATAAACAATAATTTAAATTGCGTCCTAATTCTGATAAGATAATTATTTCCGGTATACATATGTAACGCGGTATAAATATATACGTATATATATTTTAAAAATAACACAGTTATTATTCATATAATTAGGCACTCGAAAAAGTTGCAACAAATTAGAACATTGCAGCTGTTTACTTGGAATGTATCGACTTATTTATAGAACTTGTTACTAGACTAGAGAATGACACCTGCTTGTAGATTGTGGAGAAAGCCATTTGTCTTTGTTGTGCAAATGTCATCTTCATTTAAATAAGCATTCCATTTTACTCTCGGTCAGAGTCGGGCGATAAATAAGTATAAATAAGTATGCTCGCATTATCAACATGTATAAAATAACAAATTTTTACTCGCGATATGAGATTCGAATAATGTGTAAATCCGCGAAATATCCCTCGATACGATTAATACCTAACATGATGCAAGGAGGCGCCTTTTTTCTTTCTCGCGTAAAGAATCGTAAACGAAAAGAGCCACCGCCATAGTCGAAGGCGATAATGGACTAACCGCGATAATTTGTCCGCGCGTTTGTATATCTAAAAAGAGCCAAGAGAGCGCTTATATAGAATCGGTCGAGAGCGATGATAGCAAACACAAATTGGTGGTGGCTGGACTAATATACCCGAATATGATGAATGGTCTTTTATATCCACGGACGTAGTAAGGTGTTATGCGTTACGTTAGTGTTGAATTATTGCGTGCGTGGGGCACAATAACGCGGCCCCCGCGGGAGGGCCCCGGGGGCCCGACGACCGGAGTCCCCCTATACGTCGGTTCGTATATATATCAAGCTTTTACCCGCGAGAGACATCGAGATACGCGCTCCCTCGCCCGATCTCGCCTTTTTATTCTCTCGTTCGCCCGCGCGCGCGCGATTTTAATCGAGCCGCGTTACGGGCGAATCGAAAGATCAATCGGCATTGATCGCCTCGAGGATTTATGGTCTCCCCGACTCGTTATTACCATTCACGAAGTATAATAACCCGCGAAACAAACGACGCCACGTACGGTCGCGCATCATCGCGCGATACGTCATATTCCTCTCTCATAACGTGCCCGTGTCTCGCATCCCTTTTCCCTCTCATCTTTTTTCCTTTTTTTTCCGCCACAAGTTTTAAATTGGATATATTTTCCATTTTTCAAACTCAGTAATGCGAGATCAAATAATTCTCACACGTCATTCAAGGTTCAGTCAATGTCAGCGCGCTCGATGATGATCATTTAGCATCGCTTCGAATGATGATCATTTAGCATCTTTAGCCTCTTTATCGTGCTAAATTACTGTTCATAAAATATTAACGCGCGATGAACGGACGACTGGAAAGAGACAAACGGATATGTTGATCCAATCGACTCTAATTATTGCTAGGAGATAGGAATAATAATAGCACTGTCTCAGACTCAAAGTTGCGCCACAAGCTTCATAGAGAAAAGAGGGAGAGAGAGAGATACGGAGAGAGAAAAAGAGAAGGAGAGAAAAAGAGCGAAAAGAACAGAAGCACTGACGCATCAGGCGGGCTTGATTGATGGACGAGAAGTCGCCATGTTTATAATTAGAGTCCGACGTTTCCGGTTCACCGTCTAACCGTCTTCGGAGGCTGCGATTCGCCGCGGATCAATCTTCTTTTTGAAACTCGAAGAAAAAAAAAGAAAGCGAAAAGAAGATTTTCACGCTAAAATAGCGTAAAAAAGCACGGGGAGAGAGTCTTCGCGCCAATTACGGGGTCCGGATTTATCGAAACTGTGCTCGGGGACAATAATATGGCACGCGCTATCAGACACGCGTGAGAAAACGTGCGATTTCACGGGCGTCGCTTGTTCCGACTCGTTGGTCGATTCTAATTTCGGTGCTTCGCGGTACCCGAGCAGATGCAACGTGTTATCGAACCTTTTAACCACGTGGACGTTTACGGCGCGGCCGGCTACGAAAATCCACGTGTGCAGGAAACGCGATGCGGGTCGATGCCGGGGATAGTCACACGTGTGTATCTTTCTCAACGGTCGACAGACTTAAGCGGCGAATCCAAACAAACTTGCGAAATAACGTCGTCGAAGAAAGTCGGTCGATGGCTGAATTCGATTTACTGTCTTTTTAATTTTCCCGAAGAGAAGACGGCAGAGATCTTGATTAAACGCACGAATTAAATATAAATTAGCAATATTGGCAAATATCGAGAGGAAAAATTCTGATTAGTGAAACGTGCCATCCTTGAAAGAGCCACGGGAGAATGTTCAATATTTGTAATATAAACTCGCATTACGACACAACTCGTCGAGGAATCATTGACATACTTATTATGCGTTATTTTCGATTGATCGAGGTAATTTATTTATAAATCCTTACCTCTTTGTTGCATAAAAGTGAAGAGGTTGTCAAGAAATTCCTTCCGGTCAGGATTCTCGTCCAGTTCGTACAACTGAAACAGAAAGAAATCAAAATAAATGACACATTCTTGGGCATTATAATTCGTCAGATACACAATACTCCTTTGACATACAAGGGTGTCTCGCCATTCATGTCATGCAGAGCTTAAATATTATAATTAAATTATTCAATATTAATTATAATTCAATTGCGTACATCTTTGATGGTGACATTTTTATTTGGATTGATATGACTAACTAATCGCGACGATTGATTGGATGAAAAAAAATAGTAACAATCGAGACGAATGTTTACGTGTCGCGTGCGCTTTTTCGTAAAATGCGTACGATACTACTTTTCTCATTCCGGATCGGAAGAATAAAATGTTATCTCGCGGCGCAATAATAAAAACAGGAGTGAAACAAGTGTGCTCATAGCGACAGGCAGATTAGTTAGCTCCGATTATTAATGATTCCGTTTAACCTGCCTCATAACCCGAAACCCTCGCCGAGAAACCCGTACGAAAGCCAAACCCCCTTCGGGCTAGCGGCCCGTATTATCATATTTGTTATGTACGATGTGCTATATCTAATCTGAGACCTCCTAATTGCTTTTATAATACGAGTCCCGTCCACCCTCGCTCGCTCCTCTCCTAAGTCTACCTCTCCCGGCAGTCACTTTTTCTCCGGCGCTTTCCCGACACATCCCTTAAACGTTCCTTCGCGAGGCGATACGGGCTCGTTTCCTCTTTTCTCTTCGCGATTCAACGCGGCTCGCCTGGCCTGCCTCGACTCGTACATTTACCGCGACGATAAATTTCATTCGACTAATCGCGCGCTGTTTCGCAACACTGTCTTTAACCCAAGGGTGAATGATAATTAATTCGCTGCCTCGCCCTCGCCGTTCATCCTCCATCTAATTTTCTGCCTAGCTTTCTGTCCGCAGACTATTTAAATAACACGCTACGAGAAGAGAAAAAATATTCAACTCAAACTCGAATCAGTATTTGACGAGCGCGCTTCTTTAATCGCACAGTTTTCTTACGTCAAATATAATAAAGTATCTATTTAAAAGCTAATTAAAGCTTCCCGCATTCGAGCCCGAATCTAAAGTCTAATTGATTGAACCCTCGCATTTCGTCAGCGATGATGTAATTAACGAAGATATCGCTGCGAGGCTCGCTCGGTTCGGCCGAGAACGGAAAGTAATACGTTAAAACGCGCAGCGGCCGCGTGTGAAGACGTAAACGTCAACGCCTGTCACGAGGAAAAAATGCCGAGCGCGCACGAGATGTACGGCGACAAAACGAAATACGGACAATACGCACGCATATACACACTCGATGCGACGCACACGCACCGAGATACACGACCACGTACGTAGAGGTTTCTACAGCGGCAGGTGCTCGGCGATCCACCATGCACCACGTCCAGCGGGATTGTTAATCGACGTTAATCAATGAAAGAAAGAGATCTCGCCGTTCGTCTACCTCGGTTCAATTTTCACGGCGACCTCCTCTCCTCGCTCATCCTCCTCCCGATCTCGTCCATTACACCCTTGACGAGATGAAGCAACGGAATGAGCGAGAGATCGCAGGAACGAAGAAACGAACGGATGGACGGACAGCATTTCTCAAGGGCCATTTTGTACCACTTTCTCGTGTTTTTTCTTTGGCTACACGAGCGATGAGCTCGTTAGGGGCAGAGCCGGAGGGAGAGGACGAAGTAAAAGGTAAGAGAGGTGGGGACCGGGAGAGGGTTCAAGCGAGGTATATTGATTGATCTACAGTTAAGCGGACTGACGGCGGCCACGTGAGGATCAGGGGAGAGAAGAGTAGCTTTCCTCTCTCTCTCCTTCTCTCTCCTCTTTCCTCGCTCATCTTTCCTGCGTGTCCGCCCGCGTGTTGTACCTCACTACCGTGGTAAAATAAAGACGGGGCAACGGAATTTGCTCTCGATGATGCATGCGCCACGGGCCCCGCCCTCTCCTTCTCTCATCCACTGACGGCCGGTGAATAATAATTCCTGATACGACCGTCGGTTGATCGGACGACTTTCGTCCCGGGCGAGCCAACTTTGCCGATGATCGATGTACGCGCGCTTAGTAACGCTAACGGACTCGAAGGTGCCGTGATTATATGTACATACAGGGTGTACGGGGCGAATGGGCGATACTCGCGTTTAACATTTTTCCCTTCCGATAGATTGTCAATTTGTTCGCCCGTCTTGGATCAATTTATAATCCGCGACGAAATTCAGAATTTTCCATTTATGGTTTTATATGTCGCATTTGCTGATTACATGTGATAATTATTAATCGAATTAAATCGCGTGTTACAGGTTGTCTAAAATCAACTTGAGAGCATAACGAGATACTATCAATTATTTTACTTCAAGGAACGAGTTGCAGTTTAATGAAATTAATTAATGAAATTTTAAATTTCATCGAAGAGTACATTATATAAATATTCATAGGCAGGAGAGTAAGACATTCGGTGTGTCAATTGATCGCATCCTTCGAAACGTGAAGATGGTCGAGTTGATTTCTAGCTTCCTTGTTCCGGTTCTCTTCGCGCGAATTTTTACAACCTCGAGACGCGAAACGCGAGAGAAGGCGAAGAAGAAGATCTCTCTCTTTCTCTCTCTCTCTTTCTCTCGTGGAGTTCGCGTCACTAGTTTAACGAGCAATAATTATCGACTTTTTCCGCCGCAGGAAGATCGAGATAATTTGCTTTCCTCTACCTGATAAGGAATACCGATAGCTTTGTTCGTAACCTGGCAAACGTTCGCTTCGCGTAACCGCAGTTAGCAAGATGCAATAAATAAAACACAGGTCGAATATCTTTGGCTCGGTGGTTTTACATCGATAAATCAGAAATACGTGTAAAAATAAATTTTCACGTTGCATCTCGTAAATCATTACCAAGGATAAGAACCCTTTGCAATACATGTACAATGTTTTCAAGCGCATGTCTCACGCTCCCCTGAAACGGATAATGATAATGTAGAATTTCCATACGCGGCTCGCCGAGCCTCGCACGAGGAGAGAAGGGACAGAACTTGTCGGGCGGACACAAGAGCCTGGACCTACACACACGCTCGTGTCGACTTATTATCTTAATTACATAATTGGGTCCGTGTACTTGGAAAAGCTACGCGCGGGCGAGATATAATACGTCGCGTCGCATCCGCCCCCGCGAACGTGCACACGAGGGTTCGACTTCCGGCCGTAAACCTTTCTAAGGGTGCGTCTCGACGCGCGAAACGGAAGCGGACGCAGCCTCACGTAATCAGCCGATTTTTTTTTCTCTCGTCGAGCTCGGAAGATCGAGACGTCGGATAACCCGACACGACCATGAAGAAATGACATCTTCGTGCAAAGGCACACAGTGACCTTCGTCACGCTGCCGTAATAAGGCGTTATATTGGTTCGAACATTGACTCCCGCACCACGCGATCGTGAATCTATTCGCACAAATCTAAATTTATAATTCGGTTTATCTGCAATTTTACTTCCATTTTTGACTTCAATTTTCTCACATTAATAATTAATAATATTTAATTTTATTAAAGGGGAGAGAATTCCATTAGATTTACTTTATACAGAAATTATTCTCCCATTGAATATCTGAAATAGGCAGTAAAATGAGACAATTTCTCACTGAAAAGATTAAAAGCGAAATCTTGGATAAATTAAAACTATATATAAATTAAATAATGATTTATGATTACTTAAAATATCAAAACAGCTGTTAAATTGAAATCAAAAGTAGGAGAAAGATTCAACTTTTGCGATTATTTATATCCAATTAATGTTAAGAGGATTGTATAATAACGGTATTTAATAAAAATAAGGCTGATATTTTCGTTTATATCGACTTAATTGGACTCATAATCCCGCAACTTTTATCTTTGGCCTGAGAGTTATAAAAATGATATAAAAGAGAAACATGTGTAGCCGGTATACACGGCAGTATACTAAGAGTACATACATGACGAAACGATTAATTTATAGACTAATCGATGTCCTTTGAGCTCCTTTGTGAGAAGCGGTCGGATTATTATTAAATCATTCCCCGATACGTTTTAATTCGTCCGATACCGCGGCAGATTCGCTTGAATTACGATACAAACGTGTGTAAAATGAGATAAAAATTTTATCGCCTGGTCTTTTCGACGATACCTGCTCGTTTGAGGGATTCGTGAGATCGTTAAAGCACGAATGTAGTGCGACGCAATTTCGAGGGCAAAAAACTTTATCTTATAAAAATTATTCGCGAACGTAAAATTTCGAGCGCGTAAATATATCAAAGAAAGAATTCAATATGTTGATAAATAAAAACATACATGCATATATAAAAGCAAAATGCTTTTAATTATTTTATCATTAACGCAAGTAAAATTATAATTTTAAAAAAGAAAGACAAAGGAAAACACAAAATCCTCGATAAAGGGTTCCATTTAAATCGAGAATGTGTAAGAATATATAATTCAAGGCTTTCCCTCGTCGAGCAAGGTTTCGTAAACAAGTTTTCAATTAATCTCTACTGAAGGAGAGCACTTGTCTTGATCCGTCAGTAACGAAATATATCTTTCTCAAAGCAAAACACTCGCTGAATGACGAATAAAGACAGCTTCAACAAAATCGTTCTCGACACGAGGGAAAAGTCCAAGCACGCTCGTTTCATCGATAAACAATAAGCGTAAGATGGTATCCTGTAGTCGTTGGAAACGGCCGAATCTTAAATGGGGGATATCGAGATCTCGCGGCGGGTTATACGAGCGGCCATAATAGCCGCTACCATTACCCGCTTCCAGGACATTAAAGATAGCGAGGGCAATTATAATCATTATGACGCCAAGCGGCGCGTACAGTGCCGTGTGCGTTACGCTCCTATAAAATCTCCGTAACGTCCTGAGCAACCTGGTGCGGCCCAAGAAGAGGCCCGGCCTTCCTCTCCCTCTCTCGCTACATCCAGCAAACTCCACCCGCGCTGGTTATCGCGCCGCATCTCGAATCGCCAAGACTTTAAGACGCGAAACAGAGCACATCTAAAGTCTTTGGAAACATTCCTTAAGAATCCCATATAAGATGACAAATGGGTGCCAAGAAACGCAGAGACACGTTTAGCGCAAAGCGATCGCTTATATTCTTTTTTAAATTTGAATATTTTGTAAAATATATAAAATGCTGAAAATTATATATGTAGAACTTGTTTATGGAATTTTCAAATTACACAGCATTCCTGGGATGAAATTATTTTATTTAATTATTTAAATCACGATCTGGAAAAGGTTCTAATAAGTTGATTTATTTTTTTGCATATGAAACTAATGAGAAAAAATAGTCAGATATTAACAAGAGACCGAATCTTAAGAATATATGTAAAAAATAAATCCATATTTTTCTAAATTTTATGCAGATCAATGAAATGCGTTCTTTTTTCTCGAATGATTATATAATTTAATGTAACAAAAAAAAACAAAAAGATAATTGCAGCTTCCGAGAAAATCAAATAAACTCATTGCCAAATAAAATCGCAAGGATATCGATATCGATTTTGAACGATAATTGTGTATCGGGATGAATGGCACTAGAATAAAAGTAGAGTGCCACATGTAATACCGACAATCGCTAGAGCTTTGTAGGAAACGAGAAAATGCGAGGCGGAAACCGATTGCGGATACCGTCGTTTTCTCGAAATAAGGGGATCCACTTCGCGAATTCCCATTATAGGGACGAAATCAATCGGCTTTATCCCGCCCGATATCGTCTCGCGGGAAGAGAAAGAAAGAAAGACCCATCCTCTCTCACACCGTTGTGTCCTTGAGCAGGCTCTAATCCGAATGAGGTTTCGCTCGTGTCCGTTCGTCTTTCTTTGAACGGATCCAGCTCCGAACGAGCTTCCAAGTGGAATCGTTGATGTTACCCCGTCGATTCATTCTCGCCATCTCCAAGCTTTCCGTCCACGTCTATATTTTTTATATTTTATTTATTTCTATTAAAAGCAAAAGTAGATTTAAAATTTGATTCTTTTTTAGTACACGCACACATATTTATATAAAATGTGACGACAAATCGGACAAGATACCGTAATATTCTCAAGATGAAATTGACTTGTTAAAGGCCGGATAAATTTTCACGAGCTCCATTCGATGAACCGAAATGTAATTGCGAAAATAGCCTCTAAGAATAATCAAGACTTGCAACGAAAGAGGTAAGAGTATTTACGAGAGAGGCGGTGGACTCTTTCTCTCTCTTTCTCTCCTTCTCCGCGATGCCAGATGTCGGCGTCGACAAAGAAACGTAAGAAACGAAATACTACGTGGTCCCTTTGCGTCCTCCCGCGTTCTCTCTCACTCTCTCTCTCTCTCTTCCCTTCTCTTTCTCCTCCAAGAGCGAGACTCGATACAGTCACAGATTTTATGCTCGTAGCTGGAAATATTAAATCGCACCTAAGCACGTTTTATGTCGGCCGCCTAATAATCTCCGACAACTGACTTTGACTTCTCCCTCCCAACTCCGAACTACCTCTCCCTCTCAGCTTCCTCTTGTCCACGGTCCTCGCTATCGTTGTTTCGTTTTCGCCTCTCCACCTCTCTCTACACTCTTAACGGAGACCGCTCTCGCGCGTGAACCCTCTGTGGGCGGCCAACGCATCCACCCGTGGCCTATAAACCCTTTAAATGTTCCGAAAGGGCCCCCTGGTTTACTCTGTAACGCTTTCGCGTTGATCCCTTCCTTCGCGGTTGCCAATCCGGGATATTCATAAACTCGAATCTATGCTGCGGTCACGGGCTGTCGCGGCATGAGAATCGATCGCGAAACGAAAGTCGATCGAGAGGCAACTTTCGAGACGGATATCGACGTTGTTTATCACCTCGGTGCGAATGATAATTTTCGACGAAACACCTCGTGACATTTGGCAGGGACATAAACACCTATCTTGGATGCTTCGAGACGAGCAGCGAGACGGAAACCGGAAATGCAGCGCCTGCGCGGCCGTTCGTTTCCTCGCGGTTAATTCGCTCGTAAACGTCGACGGGGGAAAGAATGCCCGATCGTCGGGCGTGCAATTTCACGGGGTTGCGACCGCGATGTATATACATGTATGTGTGTGATCAGCGTATGGGGTTTCCAGATGTGGTAAAGTCACGTCCGCGCGATGATAAATTGTTCAATAATCGGATGTAAAATGCGTAAAAAAAAAATATTACCGAACGTTATTGTTTCAAGAGATATCAAAATCGTTTCGTATCTCTTTGTCGTATTTCCGAAAATAAACGCGATATGCTGGCGCTCGTGCTAATTCAATTTAGATAATAAATTCCACGCTCTCTATGGCTAATATAAATTAACGCGTTAGTCATTTTATCGCTCTACTAGTCTTCTTTTATTATCGCGTCCAGATGATTCGCCGAATGACGCTATTCGCCGGCAACTAATATCTCTCTGCATTTGTGTGTCGATGTTCCTTACAACGCTTGTTTTTTCTCACACCTGCGCGTCGACGTAACAGGATCGTAACGAGACGTTCTCCGTCGAAGATTTATGTTCTTGCGTTCTGCAATTTAATCCAGTAGCCCGTTCAATTTGATTTCGATATCGCGATAAAGGCCCGCGAGCTCGATGGCATCCTTTCGTTTCGGAGCCACACCTTGATATTGGCTATCTATCGTCGCGATGAATCCTTCTGTCTACATTCGTTCGGAGGGTGTGGCAGTCATAAAAAAAATCCTATAGATATAAGTTTGATTCGGCACACACACAGTAGCGTAGTTAGCGGTCTCTTTAAAGTGGCGGAATTATTTGAGTGGGAAATAAAATGTCGATTAAAGAACGAAGAAAGCGGATTTAATTAAACAGCTGTGTCGCTTTAGACAGAAGGGATTGCGTACCGAAATTTTCCCCTCCCTCTCTTGGCAATTTGCCACACGACGAACACAAAGTTGCGTGTTCAACATGGGTTAGGCGACGTTGTCGCACGTACCACGACTGAGAGACAGGGTTAATACAAGTCAAGAAATTCCGCGGACGTTTCCGCTTGTCCCGACACGGAACGAGAGATAAAATTACGCGGTATGCGAAAGGGTGCGTCGGGGATCGATTAACCTGGCGACGTTTGACGTAAAATACAGCTTCTAAGTGGCATTCGACCGTACGTTCGTGGTCCAGTCTTTTAGCTCTCTCTTTCTCCGGCATCTTGCATACCAAACACGAATATGCGAAAGAGAAGCGTAGACCGAGAAAGACCATCTTCGGATGGAACGAGCAAGGAAAGAGAGAAAGAGGGAGGGAGAAAAAGAGAGGCGAGAAAAAGAGAAACGGGGGTCTCACCACACACGGTACGGATCAAACGGAGCTGTGAGCTTCGATTATAATAAATCAAGACGTAAATAATGAAGGGACGGATGGCTCCGAAAGCGGACAACGGAATGGCGGAGCTGCGAGGGACGGAGAACGCGCACGAAACTGCGATCGAAGATCGCGCTTCGTTGCGTCGCGACTGCAAAACCCGCGGCCGTGAGAGGGATCGTAACGGGTATTAATGTCCCTCGCCCGAGGGATATCGAGATCTCCCTTACACCGCCGAGTTTCATCTCATAACGTATGCGAATGGATCGTTTAATGCCGCTCGCGCCGAGTCGATTAACTTTCGCGAATGATATTCGATCCGTATACGCGAGTTATCGTAGTCATTTACGTTGTCCGATAGAAGCGGGAGATAGAAGAGAAGATACTCTCGTTCGCATCCGTCAAGTCGACTTAATTCACGCGCGTCCAACGAGAATGATACTCCCACGCGAAAACAGCAAAGGCATTGTCTTCTATCGTAGCCACAGAGTTGCTTGGACTCAGGAGCCATGAGAAGATTACGCGTTTGGCTCGAATCGCGTATTAGACGGTGAAGAAGATGGAAAGAAGGAGGGACGTGGGGTAGGAAGGGAGGCAAGAAAGCCAAGACGAGGGAGGAAAGGAAACGCGCTGCTACAAGCTCTCTTATTAACGAGGAAGCGAAACAACTCGCACCGCGACGCTAATCGAACAGGCACACAAAACGCACCGTTCCTCTCGTATGGCCGTATCAACGGCCATCTTTGTTCTTCACGAACGAACCGTAAGACGCGGTATGTCTGATGAGAATTTATCGAGGTATATGTTTGCTAACGTAGGAAATTCGACCTCGTTCGTTAAAGAAAGAGGAAGAGAGAAAAAGAGAGGAACTACCATGTATATAATCGCTTCAAAATTTCATCTTCTTGTAACAACGATCGAAACATTTTACAAGTCCAACACTTATCATTAACACTTGATAGATATTTGCGAGAGAGCCATCCGTCGTACTTGTAAATACGATGTATCTTAAAGTGTCCTCGTCATCTTAAAGTTTATCCGTCATCGATGCCAATCGACGTTAAAGCATCGAATAAGCCACTGAGCGTCACTGAACGACAGGGAGGAAGACAATTGTGACGCGGAACGGGGCAATGCGCCTCGAGTAATGGTATCAGCTGCTGTTGCGTACAGCCGCTAAAGAGAGCGTCCAGTGGCGCTCAGCGCAAACGTGGCACGCACTCTTGCGTCCGCCAAAGAGTGAGTCGTTTAACGAGGCGGCGGTCGACCGAGATCGGCAGAGACGAAGGAGGTGGCGGCGGCGGCCGCGGTGGTCGCGCGATAGGTAGAAACGAACGCGACCAAGGTGGCCGAGAATGGAGACGACGGCCGGCGTCTGCGAGAGGAGGCAGTTAGCGCGTGTTTACACGACAGCGCTATGTAGCCGGCGACCTCACAGGGCAGTCTCGACTCGAGCGGAGAGAACGTTTCTATTTGTTCGGACACCTCGCTCGCTCTCTGTCTCCCACCCGAAGGTCTCTCTCTCTCTTTCTCTCTTTCTCTTCTTCTCTCTTTCTCTTTCACTTCTGCCCCGTTCTGGCAAAGACAACTCTCCCGCCTTCCTTTCTCCGTCTCTCCTTTCAGCCTCCCCTTCAAGCTTTCTCCCTTTACGCGTCTGACCACGTCTAAGGCAGCTCGATCGGATGCGCCATTATTTTGTTCGAGATCTTATATATTTATCTTTATCTCCTTGCGAAGATTGATATTTTGGAGTACGTCTCGTTATTTTGGAATTGACTACATTTCTGTGGAGAGCTCGTGATATGTTCCTTCTCCTGCCTGCATCGATGTCTCCGCGCGACGGTTATCAAAACTTGTCGGTAACTCGTTTATCGGGCTTTCGAGTCGTGTTGTCATAATAGTTGGTTTATAGTGACGCGGAAGAATGAAGGAACAAAGATGGCGGTACACTTTGTGCGGTATAGCATAAAAATAGATTCGATTCGCTCGAGAGACGTAAATCCTGCAAATGCCCGCCTTTTATGAGGCGAAACGGACTCTAAAGAGCATCTCGTCTCCTTCCCGTTTGCAGATGTATCACGAATAGTGTAACATTTTTATTAATAACCTTAGTGCGCCGTATCGCATCGCAGTTACAAGTATGCTTGTAAAAATTATCGCGTCACAAGAGCTACCTTTGTTATTTTTTTCAAGTTATTCCAGCGAGACGGAAGAACAGCTTGAGAAAGATATATTTGTCGAAGCCTCCGATAGATCGTATCTGTAGGAATTAAGAGGCTGGCGATGGATCTTTATGTGACTTTATATCGATTTTATAGTAGGGATGCAGGCTACCACGGGTACAATTATGACGATCCTACGACACTGATTAAACGATTAACAGAACGAGGAGCATTTAATGAATCGTTGGACTTTTATCGCGTCCCTTTACGAGTCCCCAGGTAGAACGCGGTATATTTCACATATTTTAATATGTGTCGCGTTCTTGTACACGAGAATATAAGAGGACTTTTCTAAAAGGAAACCGAAAATCTTGGATAAATAAGATGGAAAAGTGCTATTTTTCTTCGAAGAAAAAACATTTTAAACTGATTTAAAAAGATAATAACATTAAAAAATGACAATTTATGAAATTTTTTTAAATTAAAACATGTACAGTCTATCCCTCGAAAGACGGACAAAAGTTGTATAAAATTTAAAAATTATAGCGATCCCGTTAAATGATAAATTTAGAGTAGCTTTTCGTAGGAGTGAAAAATTCGGTATAACCTCCGATTTGAATTCAGGCGGCAGTTTTCTTTTATCCAACATATTCAGTCTCCCCATTTATATTGTCATCTACTTATTAGTCTATATTTTTTGAAGGATAAGTTGCGCATAATGTATTCCAGCGTTCATTTGTCACACGCTCTGGAAGACCAAGGTGACAATCCACCTCGGTCGCTGTTTCAAAGGGATTTCGAGATATGATATTGTTATGCGGTCTGAAAAGGCGTCTGGAAATCCTGTGCTCCTTTTCTTTGGTTCCAAAGAGTCAAGGGAGAGAGAGAAAGAGAGAGAAGCAAACGCTTTAAAGTAAAATATAAAAGACAAAGAAAAAAGGGTGAAAAAGAAGAGGAGAGCTGAGAGATGCACGAGAATGACGAGTGTTACGCCGTCGCTGCACATCGAGTATTAAAAATCAACGCCACTACGACTGGGCAAAAGCGCATCGCGCTGTTTGTAGAGGTCTAAAAAAAATGACTGAAACGGGAGCAAAAAAATGCAACTATAATGGAATATAATACATATAAACGAGCGAGGAGCTAGAGGGAAAAAACTTCTCTCGCAGGCATCTGACTGGAATACATCATCCCTTCAGATAGGCTCAAGGATTTCGATCTAATTTTAAGTAGAGGAAGAATCGAATCGTCGAAACTCTCGAGAAAAAAGGGAAAACGCGCCGAAGGAAATGGAGCCATCGGTGAAATGCAGTCCAGTGCAACGCGTTCGGCGCATCGCGCTCTTGTATGCATCAGCGGGAGCCTCATCAAAAACTACGTACAGGTGTGCGTGTGTCCGCGATGATATTTCACCAGTCATAAAAAAACGATTAGTCAAGACAAGCCGCGATTCCCTCTTTTCCCTGCGCGCGCGAGAAGGAGAGAGACGTTCTCATCTTTTTATATTATAACATCGTGCCGCTCATTTGTTAGAAATAAAACTCTCCCCCGCTCTCTCATACCAACCACCCGAGAGAGAGAGGAGGAGGAGGAGAAGGAGAGAAGGAGAGAAAGAGAGAAAGACCAAGCACACCGCCGGGAACAAAACTTACACGCATGCAACGCACACACATGTGAGCGCGCGCGCGTACGTCCACCTCTCCTTCTCTCTAACTCCCGAGTTATGACGCGTTTAACATATAAATGAAAATCAGGCCTATAAAAGTTTAACGCCCGCGATTATCTGACCGGCCGAAGTTCTTTTCGCCCAACTCCCGCCTTCCTCCCCTTCTTCCCCAGCCGCGGTTGCCTCTCTTCCCCTTCTGCTCATTTACGGACTACTCCCCTGGACGGTAGATTCTATTTTGGCTTCTTTCTCTTGAGCCTTTATATGATAAAACGATAAGGCGAGTTACTATATGTCTCAGAAATATATTATTAATAGTAATAATAGTAGCAGAAAGTAATACGACTAACAATAATATAATTTTCTTTCACATAATTTCTCTCGTATTGAGACTTTGTATTTCTCTCGGTGTATTGTATTTGAAAGAATGTAACAAATATATAATCAATTAAATACTATATAGAAATATGGCAATTGAAACTTGTACGAATATACATAATTTGCAGAATTATCGTATATATATATAAAAAATTATTAATTTAATTTAAATTCATCTAATCAAAAATTTTTCGAATATTTATTGCAGTAACAATTTCATTGTTTCTTGATTTCAAAAATTATTAAACAGCTTACAATGAAAAACGACGTTCTATATGTTTCCTAATAATTATATTATTTCTCCTGTGCAGGTAAAGAACGTCTTTTCATATTCATCCACTTTAGCAGGTGGGCTTATGATACGATTTGATTATTAACAGAGCGTGTTCGTCCTTTTTGCAAACAATTCTTTTGGATCGCCGCCGCCAAGCCTGATTGAAGAATTCTATTCAGTCCAATTCTGTTTTTTGTTCTTGTTCCGCACTTTTCACCAAAAAAAAATCGGATACCAATTCTTGCAGAATTTTGCCTGAATTTTTCTTCGAAATATCAATCGTCTCAATTTTAAGATCTTGCAGATCTTGGCGCCAATCTCTCAGGTAAAAGGAAGGTAGTGACAAAAGACTGCAAGAAAAATTGTGACAGTTCCCTTGCGGGATGAAAATTTCTACAGATTTTAGAGATCTTATAGCGTAAGAGACATAAATAAATTTTATTGATTTCGCGTTTGTTTTCCGCTCTCTCCTTCCTTCCTTCCTCCTTTCCTTTTTCACAATATTTATTATCGTTCGGGGTTTATCAAGCAAGTTTCAATTGTTGCTATCCAATAAAACATTATAATTACACGACATTGACGTGTATAACACTTCATGTACGGCAACATATAAGAATGGTCAAACCGCTTTTCTCACAGTACGACATTTCTATAGAATTAATAGCATTCCAATCGTGGCAAAGACGATAGCGATGCTGCGGCGCGTCCTTTGCCTCCCTCTCCCCCATCAACCGCTCCTTCTCACCATTTTACTTAAAGTTTCCACGAACGCGCGGTTCTCGCGGATCCCCGTAGGTTATTTTGAATATTGCATGCGAGGAATATATTTCGATTCCGGGAATCGAACTTCGCCTGCAGAGCGCGATTATCCAACCCGCTGTCGAGTGCAATAACAGATTCTTCCCCCCGTCTCTCATCGACAGTACAGGCCGCTGCTATCCGTGGTATCGGTATGCGTGCTACGCGAGAATCATCGCTTATAACCGAGACGATCGAGGGATACGTGAGAGACGTCCGTTTATATTCTCCTCTGCGCGATCGTGCGCAATTGTATGGCGGTTTCGTGTCACGAGAGAAGAGAGGAAAGATCGGCGAAACGCGATTTAAACACTTCACCCGGGATATGGCATTGAATCGAGCGGCGATTTAAAGTTTTTAAAAACGCGACCGGTTCGTGCGATGGTGTGCGTACATAAACACGATGCCATAATTGGAGTAAGATCGACCAACGATTTTTGTCGTTTCAAACGTCAGGGATCGGATGTCTGTAAGAAATATAACCGGATTGCGTTTCATCAAAAATAATGATGTATGGTTCGAGTTGATTGTGAGAATGTGCGCTCCGCATATCGCGACTTTTCTGTCAACGATTGGATGTTTACTCGGGGATGTTGCTCGGGATTTTCTCTCGGAGAAAAAATAAAAATAACTACAAATCTACTTTTTCATGCTTATAGATTCTGGAATGGATTGATTTTGGAATATTCCTTTTAGATGGAACCAGTGATGTCAGATTCCGGCCTTTGGGTTATGCGGTTTCTCTGGGAGAAAAGAGCGAGAGAGAATCAATCTGCTATCGCATACTAACGGAAAGGTCTGGCATCATGGAACTGTATTATATTCAGCTTTATAAAAGAAATGTCACAAGATTTTCCTGAAAATAAAAAAATTCTAAGAAACTATTTTGAAACTATTGAATTTATATTTCATATTTTTAATTTTGAATAATAGAATTCTTGAAACTTTTTTTAGATTCCTGAAAATATTCCTTTTCCCTGAAAAGAATATTCCTTTTTCCTGAAAATATTCTTTTCCCTGAAAAGAAAAATTTTTCAAGAATAATCTGAAAACTTGAAAAATTCTTATAGCACTCTATTTCTGAAAATTGGAGAACAAAAGAAATGACCGCTACACACACAGCAGAAAGGTGCACCCCAAATCCACAATATCTCGAAGACGTCTGTCAGGTAAAATTTTTAGCTGAAACTCGAATTAATATGTAAGCGTAAAAAAAAATAGAAAACGCGAACGAAACATCTAATAGACACCGCGTGAATGATTTAGATATAATCTGATTGATAATGTTTGTCAAAAATTCAAGACGAATTTTTTCAAATTTAGAATTTCTCATCGATATATAACATTTAACGCGATCAAAAACATTGTTATCATAAATTATATCTTAAATAGAAACGATAAAATTTAATTTCGAACCAAATTTAAATTTCTTTTCTAACAAAAGGAGATATAAAGTCGGTTAGGGAGACGCCCGAGCGAGAGAGTCTCCAATTGCTGATCGATTGCGTGCGTACTTCATTTTAGATGTTCAGTTGCTCTCTTTCCGCTCGCTCAGAGGACTCGTTAATGCGTAAGTAAGCGCGAATTAAGTAAATGAATTCGAAAAATTGCAGTATCCGCGCACACACGTGTGCTCGCTCGAGCGAGAGGATGAAAATGCAAGTGCGCGTACTTATGGAAATGTAAAAATTCTCCCCACGTTGTGAGGAGACGTTGGACTCAACGCACGACAAACACAATGAAATCATTCGACTCTTGTGCATACGTAACACATGTTGGTGCATCTGCTTCTTTCTTTCTCTATCTACCATCGAATAATTATTACTTTCCACAATTTTATTTCGAGTTTTGCGCGAATCCGATGTTGACATCGCGTTTCTCGATCTACGAATTTATAATCCATCTCCTCTCTAGCGAATCGGCCAAATTGGAATGTCGGCGACGCGTCTCGACGACTTTTCCCCATCTCGTCCGGGAGAGATTTATTAACCAGCTTGACGAGCGTATTTTGATAGCGCGGTCTTGTAGCGTGATTTATCATTCGCCGCGTGCTTAGCGCGTTCGACATGACGTTATTGCGGCGGTTATTGCAAACGCGTATAAGCGCGAGCCGATGGCGCTTAACTTACCTACTTATACCATGCGCCGACGATAGCGCACGCACACGATCGGTTCGTATAGCACCGGTTGCGTATAGATCCCGAGACGCTTACGTGGGCGAGCTGGCAGGCTTCCGTCACTTTTGCGCCCACGCCTCGGTTTGCGCCCTCAACCCCCCTTTCCCCCCTTATTGGATTATCCGGCTCGAATCGTAAATCTTGGCGCTGCGGAGTCGCCAAAGCCGTAAACATTTCCGTCGAATTACCACCCTCCCCTCCCTCGAATTAACTCGACCGCTCGTAAATTCGTAGATCGGGTGAACTCGTCGAGGCAAAGAATTGCGAGAAGTAATAATTACTCAGAGATACAAATGCACCGAAATGAAGAGGTGGAGAGAGAGGAAGAGAGAGAGAGAGAGAGATTCCACGCGAGAAGGAGGGGAGAAACAAGAGGAGGAGGAAGAAGAAGAAGAAGAGCGAAGGCAGGGAAGAAGGGTGGACGGGAGGAGGCGAAGCGATGGCGTGATAAATGATCGAGTATTTAACACTCTTTACGGATTAGCATATAAACTACGGGCAGTCCATAGATCTTCGTGGCAACGCATTAACGGAGGAGAGCAGAGCACCCCGGGACTGATCTCCCTCCTTCCTTCCCCCATCGTTTCGTCCGCGTGCCTCCCCCTTCGGACGTAACCGATCTCTCGAGCTACGTCTCGAGCGAGTTATTGTTTCGCGATTCCCATCCATCGCTCCCGTTTATCCGTCTCTCTCTTCCCGCGTGTCTCTCGCGAACGAGCCGTTAATTCAATGATAACGAACAACGGTGACGCCCAACCGATACATCGTTTTTTTCGCGATCAAAAATATCTCTTTTCAACGCGACGTGATCGCTTCGAATTTATTTAACGTCGACTTATCACTCGCAATAATGCTATGCGTAAAATAGATCCAGCGTCAATAAATAATCGCGCTAATCTATTCGTCACGACGGGACACGTAATGCCTTACCGTTTAATGTATGCATTGTATATCGCGAAACAGATCCCCGCGAGCAGATAGATAACGGCAACGAGAAATCGATAAAGCGATACACAAAGCTGTTACCAACGAGCCATTTCCGTTCGAGACGTTTCCCTTACTCGGATGTTATATTATCCGCAATTAAGCCCCTCGTCGAGACAGGGCTCAACGATCCGCAACCGATCCCCCAACCCGAAGGAAGGGAGACCTTAATCGGCCCGCTAATAAAGCGAGAAAGAGAAAATGACGTGGTTACAACGGCGTAGATAAAAGTGAGATTTGCTGATTAATTGATTAGGGAGGCGCCAAAGTCCGCCCCGTGCATTATACCTGGCCGGTACCCCGTCATTAAAGGCGCTCCGTCGCGAGGCGCGCGCGCGCGCTCACGATACACCGTGTATATCACGCCACGCATCGTATAACACGATTCCCTTCATGCTTTGTGAGAACACGGCCCCCTTGATGACGGACGCGTAAAGCTCCGAGCGACAACCCTTGCGGCCACATTTCCGAAATCGCGCGCATCTTTCATCTGATATGGCAGATTGCATCGTATTTACATCTGAAATGCATCTTGAAACTTCCTTAAGAATCTTGTACATATTCAATTACGATATCAGCTTTAATTAGAATTTTTCCTCCTATCTCCTTGCGATGTTTATGAAAATATTCTGCAGAATTTCGATAGATTTATTAATTTATATAAAAGTTGAGATCTCTTATTATGTATTTCAAATTGATGAGAAACTAATAGTTTCCTACTTAGAAATAGAAATTTAGAAGAAAGGCAAGACTCTGGATCAATAGAAAAATTTTGAGAATTGATAACTATAGGTATAAATTAATAATTAATATAAAATATATCGAAATTTTTATCATTTCATTCTGCATTATAATAATTACATAAGATTTCCAAAGGAAATAAATCTTATGATAATTTGATCAAGATTTACAACTGTAGCTTATTAATAATTCATAAGTCGGAAAGGAAATCTCCGATATATCTCACCAATCTATATTATCGAGTACGAGTAGTAAAGTATAAAAGAATTAATTGATTTCGACAAGTTTAACGAGAAAGAAACATTCGCATGATTTCTCGTTTCTCAACATCATAATTCCATTAGACGTCGCACATTTTAGAAGACCTTTTAATTTAGTTAGTAAATTTATCAGAGATCTCTCTCTCGAAAAATTAGTACTCGAATCGCATCTTGGGATAAGTCGCAAAACCGACGAGACTGTTGGAGTTAGTTGCGAGCCGCAAATCGGTATACACACATACGTCAAACGGCGCATTTGTTACCATCTCGCATCTCGGTCCGATCAAAACAGGAACAAGCGTAAAAACGAGCTTCTTCGAGGACCCTACTAAATCGTTGAGCGCCAACCAAAGACCGAATGTTTACTCGTCAAGCGAAAGGAGCGAGTTCTCGGTAAGCATAAAACTCGGTTGATGTACGCCAACCGGGCTCAGATCAAAGTCGCGCGCTTTCAAACAATGTTAAAACACGCTGCGCCCGCGTCTCATCGCGTGCTCTCCCCCAGCCGCTCGTGTCTCGCATTCTCCTTCGGAATCTACTCGTCGAATCTCCGCACCATCTCTCTTTCTTCTCCGAAGTGATCTTTAGATCGCGATCTTCGCGCAACGTCTGTATTGACAGCTCACGACGCATCAGCTGACTCCCTGTCACGTGTTACCGCGCGCGGCCGAATATAGAGATCCCTTTCCTTTCATTCCTTCACGCGTGACATACGCGTGAAAGCCGCGGCGCGGAAATCGGCGATAACCGAGGCCGATCGTTCGACTGGCGCGTATAACGTCCCGACGGAGCTATAGCGACTCTCCGGAATCGAGCGTACCGGCACGGTGGAGCGAAAAGGGCACGTACGCGCGACCGAAGATTCGTGCTGAAAACAATGCTCGCGGTGTAATATTAAAGAGTCGGGGCTCTCGCGCGCGCGTGGCGGCGCACAGCCCGACAATATTGTTTTGTCCCGTACGAGCGCGGTGGTCACGAACCGGCATATGTATTTTCTCGGTGTAAGCTTTTATCGTCACCGCGTTCCCCCGACCCCCCTCGGCTGTCACTCTCGCCGTTTCCATTTTTTTGCGGCTCGTGGATTCGTGTAACAGGCAATTTGTAAGAATGCAAGGGAGGAAGAATGATATATTTTATGCGATGCAAGTATAAAAGGTGGTTAACGGCGCGAGTTTTAAGAATCCGCGCCAGATGCGAGCGCGAATTTAAAACCCGAAAATGTGCGCTCGAGATATAAACCAGCCTTCATTTCATAGCTGCGGATGTGATAATTAATTTCGTCATTTTTAATAGCAGCAATCAAATTCGATAATTGAGGTTGAATTTAATCCACGCGATCATACAAAGTGTAAGGCGACATTTGTAAAACGTCCGACGTGACAACATAGTGCTTGTTGCACCGTCGTGTAACACGAGACCGCATTAAAAGCTCGGTTTCCCACTTGAAAACTATTTTTTTTTTTTTAATTTTTATTCGGCTTTTTTTGCTTGCCACTACCGACCGATATACGTTTCCTTTTTGAGACGTTTAATGAACCATGTTCGACGAGATGAAGGCTTCAAGGGTCGACACTCCAACAATGGTTAAGATTATTCGAATTATGACGAAATATTTCTGATTTAAAACCCTTATTTAAATTCTTATTTAAAATTCCTCTTTTTTCTCATCGGAAATGAGAAAATAGAGGGGAAAAAAAGAGAAAAGGAAGAGAAAAAGGACAAAGAGAAATCATCAAGTTCGTTTTTGCAAAGAGATGCGATTAAAACTAATAATTTAAATGATTAATACGAGGTGCGAGTGGGACATAAAATCGTATCCAAACGGAAGAAAAAGAGTCAATTAAAACGAGCAAAAGACGTAGGGTGGTTCCGCGTTTTGGTGGGAAAATGACCCGATGTCACGACGAATGTCCAAATACACGGGCCAAGTGTTCCCGCGACCTCGATCCGACAAACACATGCCCCGTAATCGAGGAAGGCGTCGGCTAATTACGATTGGGGCGATCTTGCGGTCAAGATTCTGGGTAACTTATCGTGCGATCGTGCGCGCGATTTCATGGTCCTGGCGCCGGTGACGAGCATCACCGAGAAAATACCGGTCGACAAAACGAGGTGACGAGGGAGCGGCGTCTTCGTGCGATAAGGATCTCGAGACGGCAGCGGAAAATGAGCGGGTAGAAGGGGAAAGGGAAAGAAGGAAAAAAATGAAGAGTACCTGCTCTTTTCAAAGGCAGGCATACGACGATCTTGGAACGCGATGGACTCGAAATGCGCCCGAAGGTCCGCTCGGAATCGTTGCTTATACCGTGTTTCCCGCAACTTGCGCGCACACACGCACGATACCATTTTTGCGCGTGCATTCCTTGATACCGCTTTGCAATGTTTGCGCAAAACTAATGATATGATAATAATGCATTTTTTGATGCTGAATAATACAAAAGGCATGCCACGATAGGGCGTTGCTTTGCGGTAATGGGAGTAATTAAAAAAGAAACGAGATAATAAGATAAATAAGACAAGACTACACATAAGAAAATCGCTACACATAAGAAAAAATATTTTAAACAAGCATTGTGCTCTTATTTTTTCCTTAATAATAAATCGATCGAATTCTATCAATCTAGTGGAATTTTATTCCATCGATTCGAGAAATTTATCCGTCGATGTATCCAGCGCAAGATTAGAATAGTTGATATAAAATAATAATTTTTACTAGCGTGTCTCTTTCTTTCCCTTCTCCTTCTTTGAAATTTAAATACACATAGCAGTCGTTAACCTAGGTCGTTGACCAGATCGAGACGAATGGATAACAGCTTTATAGGCGGAATTCAATTTAATTAAGCTAATTAAGTAAATGTATCTCTATCAAATTCAAGAGATTTCCAAGATAGCGATCTTCTTGCCTGGAATAATCGCGCGCTAGATTTTCCCAAAACAAAGGCTACTTGTAACCGGCTCTTGTCTTACAAGTGCGTTCTCGTAGCCGCAGTCTTGATAAAAATAATGACATGATAATTATACCGCAAGTCAGACAAGCGCGTCTGTTTCGGCGTCAGATTCGACTTAATGAGAACGAAATTAAAAGACGATTCGCGTGTAATCAAAGAGAGACGATGAGGAAGGCATATAATAATTGCGATTATAATTGGAAAATAATATACGATCTACATACAGTGAAGCTATTATACTCGGCGCGCAAGAAGTAGATCGCGATGTCGAGTTTCACCAGGCCGTATCGTTGCCTCACGCGCTTTTCCAGCCGCCTTGCTTTTTAATTAGGATTAATTTTTCCCCGACGAAATGCGTTATCTCGAAAATTTACGTCGATTCCTCCGAGAGGAAATTGCACGCGCGTGTATGTGCGCTCTATTATCGCGCATTTAAAAGACGCGTCGCAGGCGCGATAATTTTGCATTCTCGACAAGCCGCGAGACGTAAAACACCCAGAGATCGGCGACGCAAAGAGGCCGCGTAATACATACACGTACGAGAGAAACGTTTGAAGAAGAAGAGGCGGGGGGGAAAAAAAACCGCGAGCGACATTCTTCGGGATTCCACGTGCGAACGGAACGAATTGACGCGGAGAGAACGCGTTTGTCTTCTGCGCGGTCGCGCAGCAAACGGTCGGGATAAAAGGCGCGTCCGGGTGCCACGAACCGTATTACAGATTCACCTCGGCGATCTCGGACTCCTCGTCCCATTATCGGCTCACTAATAATATGCGGGAGACTCTAAATCACGTTACAAAAGGCCGAGGTGGCGCGTAGCCGCGCGTGAATGGCGCGGCCCGAGGACTGGATTTCAATTTGTCTTGATCGCCGCGACGTGAATATTAAAAGCCCTCCCTCTTTCTCTCCGTCGTTCGCGCGCGGGAGGAAGAGGAGGCAGGCGGGAGGGGAGGGAGGGAGTGCGGGTAGCGCCGCTTCCAAGTGTGCGTGCACCGCTCCTCTGTACTCTGAATAGCCGAGCTGCGTAATGCCGGTAAACGTTCGTCGCCGAAGCTAATTATTCTATCCATCCGCGCCAAATGTCCTCGCGAGGATTCTTTCACCGTTCGAAAGAGAAAAAGAGACGGAGAGAGATTCCGTTCGAGCGAAGTCCGTTTGCACAAAAGCCAGCTTGAGCAAAGTTTACGGGCGCGAGTCGTTAAACCGTTAGCGAAGGAGAGATAAGAGATCGGCGTGAAATCGGTTCTGAATCTGTCTCTTTTTTCCAGGACGATATAATATACCGTGTGTTGAGAGAGAGAGAGAAAGAGTATGCGTGGATCGACGCCCGATAGAATGGGCGTGCAACAAATGGCAACCATCATTTTTCATCGTCGATCGTATTAATTACCGGCGGAGAGATAGTTTGATCGTTCAGGCCCGATCATTAAGCGATCGATTAAAGGGGGAAGAGAGGTCACACTCCTCGCTTGTTAATAGCGTACACGCCGGCCTCTCGTATAGTTATACGCAGCGTGTCGATTAAAGATACCTTAATGATTCGCTCGTAATACTACGCGATCGTCGGCTTCGTGACTCGTTACCGTGACTTATCGTTAATCATATTTCGTTTCGTTTCGACCGTACATAAATTACGGTAAGCAATGCGAGATATCGGCGAAAAGGGAGAGTTTCGAGATTTAATTCATGAATATCAGATCGATCAGATAAGATAAGGCGCGGTGAGAGACGCGCGATTGTCGAAATTTCTTACAAATTACCGCGAGAGATTTTTCAGATTATCCGGGGGACTTGAAAATGATGAAATCAATTTCACCTACGGTGTCGGTGCCGTCACGTGGAATTTAATGACACGTAATGCGCGCACGATGCAACGTGTGATAGGACGTACGATACGCACGCACTTGGAGCCTATCTTCTAATTTTTGGGACAATCTGCTCGATATCACGGATGTATCTTAATATCGCTTTAATCGCCAGGCGCACGAACTTTAAAATGCGATCCGATTTCCACGTTTCGAGTCGAGTTCACACACGCAGGCGAATATATAATGTCCTCTCTTTCGTTTAAGGGTGTTGAGACATTTATTGCCAGCGACAAGCAAAAGGGAGAAGAATTTGCATCGAGAAACCGATAAGTATCCCGAGCGAAAATAATTTAAGTATAAAATCGAGATGTAACAGGGTGTCATTTATAATAGATGGGGCATTATCGCGTTTCTTGTCACAAAATAAACATCTTTTTCCTCTGCCAAAATTTTTGAAAATTTGCAATCTTTTTCGAAATATCTCGTTTTTTAATATGTCAATATATCATTGCATTTGCTGATTCTTGATTCTTCATGTAATCTATGTATTTGTATAAACATTGTGTTAATTTTGTTATAATGAAATTAAATATTTTTATTTTTATAGTGAACATTTGTGAAAAGAAATTTTGACAAATTTAATATCAAAATTGTTCTACTTTTGATGTCAATTTTCAATCTAACATTTACTTTACACTAGTTTGATTATCGTTTACTTGAAGTGTAAAATACAAAATAGAAACTTAATTCCTATATAAATAAATATATCAAAATCTTAGAATTCTTATACGTAAGATAATTGAGGTTGAAAATAAGACCAGAATTCTGATTTGGGGATTTTTGTCAAGAGAGAAAAATGTTTCTTTTTTGGCCAAGAATACAGCAAGAGTAGCGCAGATTCCTTCTATATAAAACATGCAATGACTGCGATATAATTTTATATCTGATATACTTTTCGTTTTTTTCCTAACTTTATCATCGACGACATAAAATAATAAAAGAAGCAAAATGAAAGTAGTAAATCTCTCGTAAACCGATCGATAGAATATAATCAAGAATGTCGAGCAACGCTATATTATTTTTGTGTTTGCTCCGAACAAATGACACGAATACGAAGAGTACGGAAAGAATACGTCGGTGATAAAACGGAGGAAAATATCCAAGAGCAAAGAGAGAGCGATCTACGCGCTCATTGTGGTCCAACCACACGACGGTCATATAAATCTACGAGGAAGTTATTGCTTCTGCATCCGTTTCCGTCCCACGGCTCCGCATTTCCCCTTTTCGTCAGCTTCCTCTCTACTCGCAGTCTGATACTTAACAGTTTACGACTCACATGATATTATCATCCCCCACTCGCCACTCTTCCGATAATTTTCTCGTTTCTTTATCATCTTTCACGTTTCTTTTTAGACTTTGACATCAACTTTGACGTCTCTTAAGCTTTGAAAAAATAATTTTCTAATTCGATATACATATATATATAGTTATATATAGCTATAAAATCACTCTCGATACGAGAATTTTGTCGCTTTTAAAGATATGCACATTTCCGTTTCAGATTGCCTTTGAACTTGTTTCAATTTCCTGATCATTTCATACTGTTTTTTACGATTATTTAACGATTATTGTAATTACTTGGGTTGATCAATGTATCAACGCGCGAACTGTAGCATTCTTTGTTGCAAAACGCATTATGTTATCGATATGCTATTATCAAATTTTATTCGCACGCTTATTTTATATAATAATGACGATAATTATTATTATTTTATTCGTGTTAATCGAGTATATATAATTTATATTTTTTCGTCACTGATATAGCGTACGCTTCAAGCACGTCGAATAAAAGGCAATAAAGCGTCATCCTCGTGAAGAGCAAGTGCGAGCAATCCCGAAGTTAATTGCGAGCTCCGTGCGGCGAAAGAAGATGTTCTCCGAGGATAAGGGACCCACAGAGTGCATCGTGCACTCGTTTCAAGTGCACGCGACGTTAAACGCAACTGCACATGCAGTAAGTTTATCTGCTTACATACGTGTACAGACAACGGGAACGCGATTGTGAGTCGCAGCCGCCGCGGGTCTCTTATTAGTGGTCAGCGATGGTTTACTCGAGACACACGACCAGCAGCGGGAAGGCAGATAGCGCGGGAGGCGTACGATTCCTTTTCGCCTAATTGCTTTTGCACGCGTTGACTCCCCGGAGTGTCTCATATAAGTAGAGTACAAGATCCTATGCAATATTGCTTGTAAAAAAATAAGAATGAACTCGTATCTCTTTCCTCGAATAAAATTTGTAGATGGAAATGTATCGTCTTCGAGATACTTTATTATTTTTTTTTTAATATGCTAATATAATATATTTACTTTATCTCGGATCCTGAATGAAATTCTACTCCCATTTTCAATCTAATTTTCTTCAAATTTATGAATTCTAAAAGTTCGATAGATTTAACTTATATAAAAATTGAATTTTTCTATATATATTTTATATTTTACCTACAAATAAATAGGAATCAAACTAATTAATAAATCAAACTATTAAAGTAAATGTTCGACTTGAACGATACTAATTTGGTTCACTCGTACAAGGTCATTCATGATAAAAGTATCCTACAAATTGTGATATGTCTTTCAGAGATAGAATAGTAATCTACAAACGAGGAAGTCAATGGGAAACTTGAACAGCTGAGAGAATTGAACTTTCCATGGAAGCTATTAAGCGAATCCGTCTGCACTTAATTAAAGGCCGTCGCGATTTAATCGTCGAAACGCGAATGTTTATCGATTAGACGAATTAAAATTGATCGCTTCGATATCTCGCGTGAGAAGTAAATAAAGAAACGAAAGAGATGGAAAGAGAGAGAGAGAGCTCAAGTTGTGAAAATAAAGTTTACGACTTGTACGACATCCTGCTATAACAGCCCGTATCTTTTCCTACGATCAGACGGCGGTCCGCGCGGGCCGCAATAACGCAAAAACGGAGTAAAAGGAGTGACTCTATCCTCGCTTCTCGTGTTTTGATGCTAAAAATAGTAGATCGTGTCGCGCAACAATGCAGCACGCGTTGCGCGGATGCATCTGGACCGCAGCAGTCCTTCGTCACCGACTTCTCCTAAAATTATCTCAAACGCGGCATCGGCCTCCTATTTTACTAGTCGTTTCGACGCCTCGAGTGGGAGTCGCGTGCCATTAGTTGGCATCTCCTTCTCCGTCTCCCTTTCTCTCTCCCTATTCATCTTACACGTAATACTCTAACTTTTCTATCGCGTCTTTCCGCCCGACTGCAACGTTCCCGAAACGATCGTGCCCTTCGCAGCTGCGAGCAGTTGGCTCGTAACTCTTCGTTACGAAAGGACAAGGATTTAGAGAATGTACTTTAACGCCTACGAGATGTTCATTGAGCGTTTTCGTATTTCCAAGACGACGAGTCTTGGGAAATGAAATATTCTTATCCGCTTATGCGCGAAAAACCTATTTCGTAAGTTGGTCCAAACGAAGAATACAACGATTTATCTTAATCATAATTTCTCGAGAGATTTAATGATTTTAAAATTAGCGACGTAACGAGCGCACGTCTTCTTAGCCCGTTCTTTGGCGTGACGCGCTTACACCGCAACCCCCGGTAAAATGTCGGCAGTTTCATTTAGAGTCTAGACGCGTCTCTCCCTTCTCGAGGGGGGAGAGAAGAGAGAGAGAGAGAGAGAGAAGTTCGGCGCGCTTCCCGGTATCTCTGATATTTATAATCGCGAAACCTCGTCCCCGCATTAAAAGGCCCGATTCTCGGATTAGCGGAAGCTAGGACGGTCTTAGATCTCGTACGGGAGACGACCGACACGTGTCGTGTCAAAAGACGGGCCTCCCCCCTTCGTTCCTTTCCCTATCGTCGTCCTTCCATCACTGCGTATTCAATCTCTCGCTCTTTCTCTCTCTCTCTCTCTCTCCCTTTCCCGATGCTCGCTCTCTCCCATTTTCCATTCTCCGTTTTCAAACGTTCCTTAAATATACACGTCGCTCGTATCTCCCCGGAGCGTCTTAATTTCCTACATCATTCGATGTGCCGCGACATTTGCGGCACGCCTACCATATGGAAGGATAAAGTCACTTTGTGAACGGCGTCGAGCGAGATGTACTCTCCTGTACCGTTAGCGACTCTCAGACTCTATTAAATTATCGCGGATTACCGCGCAATCATTCATTCGCGACCTATTCATTTGTCTACGCGGAACGCAACGTAATAAATTAATAACTCGTTGCGTGAAATTGCCTCGGGGCCTTCCGCCGATCCGGAATAATATCGCTGATACGCGATAAATCAATACCGAGCGAGAGAGAGAGAGAGAGAGATCTTCCGTTATGCGGGGAATAATTTACGATGTAATCCTTAATTGCCGTAACGCGACGTCGCGCGATTCACGAGCACTTAATTGCCGTTGTCTGTTCTCAGTCCAATTAAATCATAGCGCGTCTCGAGCATCGCGTCGCGTCGCGCTACACTCGAGATCTAAACCGAGGAAATTTCTCCCTCTCCTCTCTCTCTCTTTTGCTCGTGCGAATCTTTTAGATTGGCGAGCGTGCGCATGCGGTTGCACGCGTGGTCGAATAACGCGACCGGGCGTCTCTGAAATAGCGCAATTAAGCAAATGACGCGTCCCACACGTGCCTGCGTTCTTTACCGTCTCTATCTCTCCCCTCCCCCTGCTCCCTCTCTTCCTCGCTATCCTCTCTTTTGCATCTACGCCTGATCGTTCGGCGACTATCCTCGCCAAAATTAAGCAAATTCCCCGACATTCCAATAAAAGCGATATTCATTTTTACGCGCGAAGAGCGCGATCAATTTTCTCTATCCCTTGTAATATTTTTCGCGCAAAGATCCCGGCGTTCCCGTATTCGCTCGCGATTACACGACCGTAACGGGAATAATTTCTACAAATACAAAAAAATATATGTCGGAGCGCGCCGATGTAATTAACGACTTATCGTGTCCCCGATCGACTTTTCCGCATCGGACGTTTGCGAAGATCGCGCGGCGGATAATCGTCTCGATCCTCTCCCGATAGTACCGATAATTTTCAACCTTCGTGCGCACAATATCGCGGAGAGAGGGAGGAAAGAAGTTTCCGCGTTTCTGTGCGCATTGATAAATATGAACCCGCAAAAGGGGCAGATGCAAGATTTCACCGGGTAATCCGTGCGCGACACAAAGAGGGTTCCCGGCTCGCGAATGAGGACGGGCGTGCATCGAACGAGACATACGCAGCATGCACATGCAGTCAGAACGTAATGCCGTTCGATTCGACGGCGATAAAGCGTGTTACGGACCGCGAATGTACCGATGCAATGAGGGCAAGTACGTAGGTACGTGCACGAGTGCCGCACCGTTATTGCGCCGTGTTACGACGCGTGTAACGCAACCGTCACTTTTCGGACAGCTGCCGAAAAAAGGCTTACGCACGCGCCTCTCTCACCATTATATGTAATTTTCGCGAAGAGATAGAGGCGGAAGAGGACGCGCGAAGAGGACAAGGGTCGCACGGGTGCGGCGTTTACGCTCTATGTCGTGTCACGTTTTCCTCGAAAATCGACGAAAAAACCCGTAACACGACACCATGTATTTACGGCAAAAGAACAAGCGATCGCGCAAACATTGGTACCGCAACAACGTATGTCTTCCTTTTCCGGGTCAGCCTTGTCGCTGCGAGATTTCAAGCAGATAAGCCGCGTGATCGCTCTTTTCCTTCACTCTCTTTCTCTCTCTCTCTCTCTGTCTTTTCTTTCGCAAACTGTTCCTCTACGAGGAGTGTTATGTCCCTTATTAACCCTTAACAGTACCGGCGACATGGAATATCCACATGTTAATGAGCAGCTGGAGTATCGTTAAAAGTATTCCTCAAAGATAATGTTATATATGAGTTGTTTCAATTTGCGCTCGAAATTTGCGTGTATAAATTTGTCACAATTTGCAAGAGAATTGATTCTGCATCAAGATATAAACGATAGTATTTTTCGAATCATTTGCAAGCCGTCAGTTAGATTATCTCAAGGAGATCTTAATCGATAGTGTGTTGAAATCTTATATAAATTACACCAGAGAGAAATATCTTTATTATTACTTTCGATAGAAATATTATAAAAGTTCTTATGATTTAAAAGACGTCATCGTCGAAAATTTATGATAATAAATTTTTTACCTTGTATGAATTAAATCTGTCCATCTAATCTTGGGTTGTGATCCGTCAATTGAATTTCAACGAAACACCCACGACGTCGCAACTTTACGCATATATATAAAGTATTTCGGAATAAATAAAATATTACATTCTCCGCATTGAATAACACCACGTGACGAAATGCGGTTAACATCTCGAAGGAACAGGTTGTCTCTGGGTCACTCCGTAGCTAGCCGGGAAGAAAAATCGTAGCTGGTTTGATACGGCTACTATGGAAGGGAACGTTGGAATGGATGAGCGCAGCCGAGGGAAGCAAGGAGAGAAAGGGAGGGAAAAAGGGGAACGCGCGAGACCTGCGTCGCGGCTTTGATACTTGGTGCGTGCAAAGCGGAAAAGCCGTCTCTCCGTAAAAACGATCGGAGATAATCTCCTTTTGTAGATCCTGGTACAATTGCGGGACACTTTTGTGTCGCTCGCCGACAAATACGCGCGCGTGAATGTGCTCGGATAAAGGAAGAAAGAGTGGGAGGGAAAGGGGAGAGGAAGATTCCCCGACATTTGTCTCCTCTCTCTCTCTCTCTCTCTTTACACGGATAAACGAGGTGGAGACGACGAATGAGGAGCAAAAGAAGACAATATTTTACACGGACGTATATACACGAGGGAGGGCGCGTGTTCGCTCATCGTTACACGGTCCCTCGCGTATCCCCGCGCGCGCGCGCGCGTGTGTGTGTAGCCACGTGTATACGTGCACTGTCGCATCGGTGCTTATAGATGTAGCGCACGAATGTAGCCGAATGAATACGAGCGACACTTGCACCCACATGATTCATTGAAATTCAAATGATATCTCTCCGTCTCGTCTCTCTCGGAATGATGCGGAGACGGGTTAGCGCGTGTGCGTGTGCGTGTGGCCACCGTGCACGTATATCGGCGCGATACTAACGCGCGCGCGATCCCCGCGATGCCCCTTCGTCGTCTGTGACAGCGTGACACCCCATGAAAACGCACGTGCTTTACATATATGCTTATATGCCGGTCGGAGATATTCATTATAATAGCGAGCGCGAGCCGTATAATATGATGCACTTTTGGTATGCTAACGATGAGGTCAAAATATATCTCTCTGTCTCGTCTCCGACGAGATTCGTGTCCGTGCGGACACGATGGAGACATCCCCGAATTCCAACACGCATCCATCCCTCCCACGCTGACGCTCAATCGCGTTATCGTAAAGCATCGTAACGTATATATTATATCATTAGAGATCGTTAGAGCGCGTTAGCGTAAGAAAAAAATATTAAGTATGCAAAGAGATCGAGAAAGGATGAAGAAAGAGATAATGTTACACAGGTGATGGTAGAATCGAATGAAAGAATTGATGATACTTTACAATTTACACGATAAAGGATAGGTAATAATTATTACCATTATTATCGATAGATATTCCGAATCTGAGACACATTATGTAAAATGTACCGCTCGGAAGATCGATGATAATATTTTGACGAATGGATCGCGTTAATCAAGAATGCGTGGACTCACAATCGAATAAACATTTGTAAGCTTAACGTAACTTTACGCGTAATGCGAGAAAGTGAGACAGGAAATATAAAAAAAAAAACGCTCCACGTGTCAGGAGGAAAGGCTACCGCTGATCAACGATACGCTACATCCTGTTGTTGAAATCTCGTTTCTGCAAATTAACATGCGACGTAACGAACCCTTTTACCATCTGCTCAAAGTGTCGCGTTGACTCGTCTAGAGCGTGTCTCGCGATAAAAATCTCAACAGAATTACGGAAAATTATAATATAAACAACCGTTTCTTTGCATAGATCGAGAAAGATAGATTGCACGATGAAAGAAAAAAGTAATTTTCGGATGCTTTTGTGCAAAGAATGCGATGCCGAAACAACATTTGTCACATGTGCCTTCTTGTAACGGAATCTCCAACATCAGGTTACCGTTCTAACTTTATTCTATTATACTACACCAATAGAGTACCGTTACCTTATTTGAAAAGGAGGTTACATCTCTCTGGGGTGCAGTTTTCAGAAATTTAAAATGAAGAATTTTACCTGAAATGTTAAGCGAGAAATACTTTAACAGATGATGAGCATGAACTATAACAATACTTCGAAGGATGAAATTGTTACTTTGGAATGTTTTGTCGAAAGGTTAACGATTCGAGAATGACAAATCAAACTAGACTGACATTTCAGTCAAAAAAACATCAAGTGCGGGTTAAAGAAGAGAAAAGGAGACAAAGCGCGCGCGTAACTTAATAGCCATATTTACAACCTCATCCAATTATTGGATAAACACGAGGAATCCGCGGGTCGATATATCGTTTGAGGAAAGAGAAAAGCGGACTCTCGCCCCCCTCCCCCACTCGACAGACTGAATAAGTGATGCAGGTGTTGCACGGACTAAGTAAATTAGCTCGCTAAGATTCTCGAACGCGGCTATTTTCATCTGGCTTCTGTCCGGCTCTATCGTCGCGGTCTCTTTTTTTTTCTCTCTTACTCGCCGTCTTAAAATCGCGAGTGTCGCGTTCATCAGACGATCATAGACCTGGTTTAACACACAATTAGACTACACGCGTATCGCATTAATTCTCGACGACGTCGCGTACGCGAAATGTAACGCTCGTAAAAGTTGCTGCAATGTACGGCGAGGATTTAATTGTCTCTCAAATTACGTCATTTGAGGGTGAAACTAAACACCCTTCCTCCGCTATTCCAGAAAAACGGAAGGGTGCGACAATGGAACCATTCGAACGATTTCCAACAAACGAGTCTCACGTATGCAACGCACAATAATAATCCTGTTGCACCGTGCAGTAATTGCGCTTTCGCATGCGTAACTCGGTTAATTGATCGATAAGCGAAAGCAAGAGGACGACTCGCGAATAGAAATATTAAAATGAAGGAGGGAAGCTTTTTATATATTTTTTTTTTCAAGCCACAAACGTTCAGTTTTTTATCGTTTATCAACGTGGTATTATCATTATAATATTGATAATGCAACTCCGATATAAAGTCGCGTAGAAGTAATTTTTTTCGTCGTATTTATAATATTCGTTGCCTTCAATGCCTGAAATGGAAATTGACTGTCATTGTTGATAAGGTTTACAATACTCCGCGTATCTCATATCCGGCGATATCGACTTAAGTTTATGCGACAAGATTAACATAAGCTGCGCGATAGAAAAGTATAAAGAATGACGTATAAAGAATGTCTCTATAAATATTTCGAAAAAAATAAGCGTGCAAACATCACACACCGATCGTGCGATATTTTTATATACGCCGTCAGTAGCGACGACGTTAGATATCACGATATGTCACGCATCAGCTGAGTTCCAAAATAGAAAGGAAAGACGCTCTGCGCGCGTCGCGTCTTATCGCGCTTCCTTAATATATTATGTAACGAGTTAACGCGGTTAAAAATGCAAAATTCTTGTCATTCGCGTTATTTGGCTGGCACCGTTGTCAGATTACAAGAACCGGCTGATTTGCAATTGAGCGAACGTTTATTACATAATCATACTTGAACACATTGTCATAAAGAACCGCCAGAAATAATGCCAAGTGTCTGGATAAATTAAACGATCTGATTATATAATTGCATAAAATACAATAAAAAAAACATGTGTTAATTGAAGGAAGCGACTCGGAAAATTGGCGAGAGAAGCATTTTATTTTTTTCATCTCCTAAATTATTTCGCGGAGATAGAAACGCGAGTTGTTTTCTCTCCCAGAGAAAAATCTCTCGAACAAAAAACCGCATTATTTGTCGAAATTACAAAGGGCCATACCCATCCGAGTCCCACGTTAAGCACGCCAGCCGCGACGGCAGCGACGACACGAATCGTATATTCTGAGTTTTAGGTGCACCGCTATATTTGCATAATGATAATGCATTTGCATAATCACAATGATAACTGGAGGGTGATCTAATGCGCGTGCGCGCTCGTTTCCCCATCCTACACGTCCACATACAAGGTGTCCTAATTTTGCATCCGTACAGAGGACAATGAGTATTTCTTCCCAATTATTCACCGTATAAATTTATAATTTAAAAGACATTAATTGAAAGAGAGCTTAAAGCTAATATTAAAAGAGAAATTAATTTAAAGTTAAAATTTCTTTAAATCATCAATTATCAGACTTGTAACTTAAAATTCATGAAAGGAACTGTCGTTTAATTTATTCAAGAAGAAAAAATTAATTTTAAAACGAAGAATATTTTTGAAATATTTGAGACGAATTTGTGACTATTCTGTGCATCGAGATAATACGTTTTTGCACAAGTATATACGCGCGTAAACGGGTGTACGTTCAATAGAGAGGAACAGTCAACCTTCTCGATCCACGGGGTTGAATATACATAGTACACACATACACACATGTAGCCGGGAACACATAAGGTGTAAAAGACGCGCGCGCGCGTATGGAAGCGAAATAGCTGGCAATTTGCAGGTTTACGAGTTATTTCACAATGGCTGCAAAGTATAGTGCTACAGTATTATACCACCGTAGTGGTGGCTCGAGAGAGTACAAGTACCGACGTTGTATCGAGATACAAGGGATGCGTACGTGTGGGAGCGAGACGCGGAGGTGGGTCTCGTATGAACGTGGGTCGTTGCTCCTGTTCGGTATCACCGTCGATGGATTAACTTTGTGTACAAGACAGGTACACGACGATCCTTGTTTTACTGAAACGCAAGCTCCTGGTTCCGACACGGAAAGGTACAGTCGGGTTTCGCGCGTGTGCTCACCCTGTGTGTTTCAAGATAATAACCGACCGACTGTAAATCGAAGCTTGAGTATTTTTACGCTCACGATTCCAAAAATCTAGACATACTAAAAGAACATTTCTTATCAAATATCGCGACTGATTCTTAAATGGAAACATTTAAAAGCGACGCCTGAATCCGCGGAGTTGGAGCTTTGAGAGAGATTCGCGGGGGAAAAGGAAAATCGCGAGGGTATAGTACGCGAACGATTACCGACACCTCGTAAAGAAGGAAAAAAGCAAAAAAAAAAAGAAACGGCGGAGGAAGAGTAAAACAGACGAAACCACCATCACCCCGAAGAAGAAAGATTAAAGAGCAGCTTGTACGCCCTCGCCGGAATGATGGATGCGATCCGTGAGATGCGGGCGCCGTTCGCCGAGTAGGTGGAGACTTCTATTTCCATTCCCGCGCGCACGTTGTTTCTCGTTTCCCTACAGCGTTCGTCTTTCGCGCGCCGTTGGTCCGCTCGTTGTGTACGCTTTAATCGATGATGGGCGAATAACCTTCGTCCGCGTAAAGGAGTCTCTTTCGCGAAAGTACCGAGTAAGAGAAAATATCGTGTGCTCGATTTTTTAGATTCGCGTCGATACGAGATACAGAATCATCCGGTGCGTAAAGGTTCTTCTCAAACCACGACGTGACCATCTCCGAGGGTTTGTCACGCGGCCTGCGAGAAGATATCGGCCCGCGCGCGCGAACAACAATCTAAATGGTAATCTAATACCACACCCTCTTCGCAAAAAGCGAAAACCGCGAGGGCGGACCAATGGCAGAAATGCGGGGCGAGCACGAGGTCCTCGCAAAAAGCGTTAACAAGGCTGCGATGCGAGTCCGGCTAATTCTATAACTTCGTCCGCTTCCCTTCCTCGGCGGTCCCTATGTATCTTACAGGCTCATATAGCTCTCCGAAATGTTCGTTCCTTCCTCGGTGTCGAGCCGATCGTCTTCTTGCCTCGCAACACCGTCAACGAACACGCCGTTCGGGGACGGTCGGTCGGTAATTATCTCTCGGTCGTGTAAAAATAATAATTAGCTTCCATCGTTGCATTAATTAAAGCACCTCTCTCCCTCTTTTTCTCTTTCTCCGGCCGATTCGCCATCTCGTTTCGCGCGGGGAGAGCTTCGCCGTAATTACACGTCCCTCGTGGCACTAACCAGTGTCCCACAAAGGTGACCGCGCGAGTTGTTCACGCCCACGATACTCGGCCTGAGCTCGCGGGGGCACGCACGCCGTGCATCGTCGATGCTGCTCCCGCAGAAATTTTTCGAATCGTTCGTGTATTTTACAAACGCACACTTTGAGAGACGTTTCTTTTTTTAATCGTCTGTGATTGTCGGTTTGCGCTCATCTTTCAGAGAGTTTGAAGCTAATTATTTTTAAAGTAAGTTTTCTCTAGGAAAAGCGTCCAGCGAAAGAGTGACCAAGCGAGCAATTCCCCGTTATTACGAGATATAAAATTTGCAGAAATTAGAGAGTGTGTTAAAAATGATAAAGCTTAAGTTTTAAGCTTAGATTGAGAGAGAGAGCATCGGGAAAAGTGCTGAGATACAATAATGTTAAAATATGTTAGTATCATCACTCAATACACCCGATTATTCTCGAGAAAGCTGAGGAAGACGTACGTATTTGCTAGGTACTTGCCTGACGCACCTGTCTGAATTGCTCTTCGAAGTTCCAGTTGGATCCAGATGGATGCTGATTGTTCCCCGAGGTTCCGGGGCGAGGTTCACATTCACGAGATTCCCCGTTATTTTTGGAGCTTCCTTGCGAGGATTCGCTGTTATTCCTGCAGTTTCGTTGCGGAGACTCGCCAGTTTGTGAGCTACCAACAGCAGCTCTGACAGAAGAGGAGGCCATCATTAGTTGATTCTCGACTATATTTCCAGGACTTGACGCAAATGGGTACGAATGATTGTTCTGCGCACGTTGAGGTTGCTGCTGTTGCTGCTGTTGTGGCATCAACGGTGGCGGTGGTGGCGATGACAAGAAGGACAAGGACGGAGGAAACATGAAGTTACTACCGCTCATCGCAGCCTGTAGAACTTCCAAACCGTTCCTGGTTTGTATGTCTGCGTCATTATACTGCAGAAAAAAATTGTTCAAAAAATGCCTGATTATCAAAGTCAATCCTATTAAAGCTGCGATGAAAAAAATTGTCAATTAGTTGATTAATATATAGAGAAAAAGCACGCACGCGCACGCATATACACGCAATTCATTCTTTTCTCAAATTTATACGAAATTTTTATCTCACTACTGAGCTGAAACTTGAATATATTAAATTATATCTTTTATTGAGAAATATAATGGGTCGGATATCTCAATCACTCTAACTATTCTTAGTTTAAGAGATGTACAAAACATTTCAATTGTTGAAATTTTCTAAGATCTTTAAAGGATGATCTTTTAATTTTCATACGTGCCAAGTACATGTGTACTGAACACAATATCTCATGATCTCTCTTTCTTCTTATCAAGATCGTAAAGATATTGCGTCGATCTAGTGTCATCAGGTTTAGGATGTTACGTAATAAAAAAAAAGAAATCTATTGTCACGATGACGCAATGGTAACTCATTTATGACTGTCAACGTCCGCTGTTATGACTATCTCACGATTTTCCACGATTCGTGTTACCCTACTTGAGACTTTTGTGAGTCAACGAACGTTCAAATGTGTCGAACAACTTTTATGTCGAATTATGCAGTTCTGCTTATCTTTACAAAAACTCAACAATGCAAATAATAGTGAACTCATCACAATAAAGTTATTTTTTAAAATCTGTATTTGCTTTCTCTCTCTCTCTTTCCCTCTTAGTACCAATGAAGCCAGCGTATACTTGGCGGAAGCAAGTGTCGGAAGATTAAATGTAACAGGGATAAAAAAGATTGCTCTTTACCAACCTGTATTTTAAGCTTCGCCAGGAGCTGCGGATGCATGTTCATGAAATTGTTTAAATGCGCTAATGAAGATGTGCCAGCAACTTGCGCAGCAATGTCCAATTGCGATTGCGAGCTGCCTTGAAGTGGGTGCGAGAGCAAGTCTTCATCGTCCTGTACTTCGTCATCCAGATCGGATTCGTCAATCTCTTCTCGGAATGACTAAAATCATAAGAGAACACAAATATCATTAGAACATTATTCCACGAAAGTTCAATATTAGACTTCAATATTATATCTATATAACTGGATAAATAAATGAAAGTTGTTATTATTAACGACACATCTGACGAATTATGTAAAATGAATGAAAATATTCTTCCCACTAATGTTTTTGTATATTGATAATCAATCAGTCGAACTTTTCGCTTTTCTTCGTTTTCGTTTCAAACTTACGCAAATTTCGCGATTACACCTCGAAAACCACGAAACTTCAATATTAGACTTCAATGTTATATCTATATAACTGGATAAATAAATGAACGTTATTATTATTAACGACACATCTAATGAATTATATAAAATGAATGAAAATATTCTTCCCACTAATGTTTTTGTGTATTGATAATCAGTCGAGCTTTTCGCTTCTCTTCGTTTTCGTTTCAAACTTACGCAAATTTCGCGATTACACCTCGAAAACCTCGATGGTGCGATTTTGCGTAGTCAGAATGGAATAAGAAACAGCAACATCTATTGTGATAACGCGATACCAACCGCGCAATCATGAGCAACGAGGGCATAGATAGCGAGACATTAAACATTAATTAGGAAAATGGCGAATGCGATGAGTTATATACACCGAGATAGCCGCTATCGAGTAACATTATTATGCTACGGGTGTCATAAGTGTTTTACGGCTGTGCTCATTGCGCGTTGGTGCCGGCATAAAAATGTACAAAGTCGCATTACCGGGAACGGAAACGACCATCGTAAAAAAAAGAGGAGATGGACGTTGCATTTTTTTTCTCACCTGGAATTAACTCGACCGCTCGATAAATGTCTCGCTACTCTCGACACATAGAAGAGCGTCGATTTTTGCACGCGTACATTTTTTTTGCACTAATCGCGCCGATAACTGCAAGAAAACTTTTGGGGATTTATGTTGTATTTTAATCATGATATAAATTATAGAAAAATAATTTATATACGCGAAAAAGATATTTGTTTTATTTCCTAAAGTGTCACGAAGGCATTCAAAGAGAGTGAGACTTCATTATTCTACACGAGGGAGTATATACCTTTTTATATCTGAAAAAAGATGCAAATAGATTCATCGAAGCCTCGAGTATATTCGAACGGCGAGAGGCGAGCATTTACCTGGAAAGGGCGGACTTGAGTAAATATATGCCTATCGGATGCAGGTGGATCTCCAACGGTAAATGCGCCGATGCTGGTCGCCCAATCTTAAATGGGACTACGATCGAAGGACAAGGCATTCGATGGGCGAGGAGCGACAAACGGTTTCTCTCTGTCGGCGTTTTGAGCACGTGTGATAATATTGACCCTCCACGGTGGTGGCCAGAAATGAATGAGCGGCAAGAAATAGAATCCTGATCAAATACGAAACAAGTTCGTCTCTCAGATTTTCAATCGAGTCGCTCAAACAGCTATAAAAGTTGTCGCGCTTAATACGAGAGAAAAAAGGAATAAACTTAAACTAATAAGGGAACAAAAAAATTTGCTATATCGCAGGCACGATAAAAAACTTTAAATAAAATAGAAAAAATAAAAGAATAAAATAAAAAATATATATATCTTTAACAGAATATATCCAACGTTATCGAATGTCAACGGTGATATTTGCATATGTCAATGCTCGAAGATCTCTTCCAATAACGCATCGTGAAAGTGTGTTCCGGAGGCAAGCTGTTTACGCGAAAAGTATCGTAGAAATCGCATCTCGGGAGGTAGGGGAAGGCGTGAAAATAAATTACGGTGGTTAACGCTGTGGCATCGTTATTCTCACCGTGGCGCGCCGGGTTACGAATTATATCATTCAAAAGTGTTTGCGGACGGTACCGTCATTACAATAATCACGGTAGAGCCGCGTTCGAGGATGCCATTGTTCTAGTCCCCGAACCGAGCGCTCGCACGTAGGTGTCTGTATCTCGTATGGAAAGTGACGAGGGAGATACGATGGTTGGCATAAGTCGAAACGGATCAAATATCTCGGAATGGTTGGACATTCATTAATCGACTTGGGGGGGATCTGTTTGAGGATCCATGGCAAGTCTTTACGTAATTATTTGCGCAACATATATATGTACGTATTTATGTATGTATGTGTGCGCGTATATCCTGATTGTTATCGCATCGCATCTCTAAATAATGAATATTTATATAGAAATTTCCACAATATTCACACTTTTGTGGAAACATAAATTATAGAATGATATATGCGTGTGTATCCATTCTTTTTGTTTTTTGATAGCAGTCGAGGATGACCGGAATAAATCAACGGAGAGGATAAAACTGTCGGTGTGAATAAACAAGTAGGCGGTTTCATCTCTTGAAAAGAGAAAATCGCTCTCTCTCATTTCCCCTTTCCTCCCATTCCAAGAATATCTACACAACCAATGTCAGTATTCGTTAATTATATTATCATATTTTATCGATCGTCGCTTTTTCTTTATTTAGATGACGCGTCTTGTTTAAAGAAAACTAAATAAATAAATGAAATACATATTTTATGTGGATGTTGTATCTCAAATGCCGCAAATATTATACAAACATGAAAACACGTGGCGTTATAATTGCAACGTTTCGCTGCACGATCCGAGCTCTATCTCTCTTTCTTTCTTTATCTATCTGTCTTTCTCCCTTTCCCTTTCCACGTGGTCGCAACAAGGCGCGGCGCTGCGGTTTCATGAAGACATTTTAACGAGATTTAATATATCCTAGGCACGACAATAGCTAAATTTACCGAAGGCTAAGCCGCGGCGCGTTACCCCTCGCAGCCACTGCAGATAACTGTGTCCGCCGTGATTTATCACCGCGCACCGCCACCATCCGATCGTTTTATTGTTTATACCTTTATAGTTTCCACCGCTTCGCGAGTGTGTTTGCGCTCTGTAACAAAGACTCGTGGGTGCGTGCCTCGTACGTTGCCCGAATGCGCGCGTAATACATGCACGCGTGCTTTACGCGCGTGTGCGTTATACCTCGGTCGGCCTGTAAATCATCGCCTAAACGCTTCAGGCGCTCTGTTGCAGACGGTGCGCTTCTAAATATTCTAATTACTGCGGGATTATATCGCGTTTAATCGAGGGAGTTCCGCGTCGAATGAATATTCGTCTTAATCAATGTTAGTTTCTTAAACTGAATCGATAAAAATGTGCATTAAAAGTGGCGAGATTTCACGATTAGCGAATATTTCTTTAATGAAAACACTCGTATTTTGTTTATCTTGTATTAATTGTAATAGTAAGGTTGAAAAATGATAACTGATTCTTCTCAGTGATTCTTTCATTGTTTGCGCTGATGGTTATTTACAATTGAAACCACTGTTTATCAGTGATACTACAATGATTTTATTTAAAAAAGTAACGTCCAAGTCTTGTATGTTAGTTAAAATGCATCGCGATAAGGGCGATTTTTTTCCTCTACCATAATACATAATATGCATTATTAAAAATATGGCTTTACATCAGCGCCATTAATCATTTAATTAATTTAAATTAATGCAACAGAAGGAAAAAAGATCATGATATTATTCTCTCTCTCTTGATTTTATACTAGATATTTACATTTATGACTCTATTTTTATATATATATCGGCTCTTATCAAATGCAATATATCATTATGCATATGAAATTAACGTAATCGATTAGCTAGTTATTATGCGACTAATTGTCGAGCCAATACTTTAAAGCTTCATAAAAATAGCGTATGTCATTATATTCTACAAAAGAATTATGTTATCGAATATGAAATGTATGAGGTATTGAGAAAAAAATTTTTATCCGTAAATAAAACGCAACTACAATACATTTGGACTATGCACTCAAATGTCAAATTATCGATAAGTTTTAATGCATCTTTTTAACGTGATTTTATTTAATTAGTTATATATAATTGTTACAAAATATTAAATACAGAACAATAAAAAAAATATTAAAATATATAATTCTTATGTACAGCACAATGTATTTATATTTTCAAGTTATGTATGTAGATAAATTTTTGTTTCATAAGGTGGATAATTTTATCCTCGACAGTTTTACGATTAATGCGAAATTTTATTACACGAACGGAGCATACAAGTATTTACTTCATTTTTTTTATTATTATTTCTGGACCGCGTAGTCTTCTTGCAATAAATCTATAGTACAGCCCGTTTTACGACCGCTGCAATTACGGTTATCGTGACTGCAAGGCCAAGGATGCCTCGTCATGAAAAATCGAATTGTATAAATTGTTAAATACTGTGTAATATTTAACGATAGATCGAAAATAATTTTCTATGCATATAAATGTATTCAACTTGCTCCGATATCGTGCAAACTGATCCATTAGAACTACTACAACTAGATTTTGAATGGGCTTATATTTCGTCCACACATATGTATGTTTCAAATAGCGATTAGATAGAAGCGCGAAATAAAAAGAAACGATAATTGTGTCGCTAATATATTTCATAAAGGAATTTTTTTCTTTTCGTAATCGAATGCAAAGGAGGAAGCAAAATTTTACTTAAAGAATTAATGAAAAATGGACAATTTAATGAAAATAGTGCGAGAAATAAAGGAAGTTGTAGAGACCATTGTGATGAGTTAAATATAAAGCGACTTTAAATATGTGCATGTCGCTATTTTCCGTTCCGTGATACCATTAGATATTACTGCGAATAAATAGCACGGACGAAACAAGTATGTAAATCAATAGATAGATAAACCATATGGTGACTCTTGATAGCGATCGCGAATGCGATTTTATTATAAACGTGCGTAATTATAAACACGGTACTACACGTGCGATAAATAAAGATGAAAAAAAATGCTTGAAAAGCAATACACGAGTTATTGCGAATCCGTTCTTTTTTCATTGCGACAATAGTCAACTTTCTATCATTTTTTTTACGTTATCGCAATTTTATTAGCGTTATCTGCGCGTTTGCACAAAATCTTTATTACCGAATATCGCGTGACTCACAACGAGGAAGAAATAGAAAATATTCTATATATTGTAACACATATAAATGCAGATAATTCTCAACGCACTTATAGAACGAAATGTGCCGCGTAATGTGCGAACGCGTGAAATAGGATGACGTTATCGAGGACGTTATCAAACTCATTTCCTCGGTAACGCCAGATATGAGTTGTAAGCATATCGCGCCGATATCGAAGGAAATGACTGCGAAATAATTACTTTACATATTGTAGCGTCGGTGTGTCCCATCGAGACATCGTCGTGGTTTTTACCATATTCCACGAACGCCTGCGATTCCCGCGCGTTGAGACCGATAAAAACGCAATGAATTCTAAACGAAGACTACCGAGAATTCGAAATGACACAACATACGGTGATTAATCCGCGCGCTAAAAAATCGAGAGGTCAAATAAGGGCATTGCAACGAAGAAAGAAGTACGTATCGAGAATTATCGAGTGATAAAAGGCAAATGAGAAACTCGTGAAAATATATATGCAAAAATACAACTGATAGGCCATTTTAACAGAGATTCATTTTTTTACGCATAATTATTTTTCTCCGCGCGCGTTTTGCGGATCAAACGATAAATAAAAAGAGTTCTCGCTGAATCTTGGTGAAAAAAAAAATGTCCGACGTTATCGTAATATTATTACGGGCGAGACTCGTGGTATCTATCCGGAGAATCGCGCGGTCGATCCGTCATTAATAGATAGTGGCGAATGTACGTTGCAAGAAGAGAGTAACGATTTGAACGAATGGTCCCGGCGTTTATCGATACCCAATAAAAGAATGAAAGCTCGAGTACCTTACACGAGTTCCCGCGGGCCCTCCCGCGGTGCTCCCACGCAGGGATCACGGCTTCATCGTGGCCCATCTTTTTCTCGTATGCGCATGCGACGAATACGCGTGTAACCCTACATATACGGTCCACATAAAATAAATTCATAAGCGCCCGATGATAAACAGCTCGGAAACGGAGCCGTTTTGGCAGATCGATCGATTTAGATTGAGAGATTATAACCCCGGTGTCCACCGCGATGGTCGCGGGTGAACGGAAGAGCGCTGATTTATCGGCCCCACCGGGATTCTTGTCAGGTATATAAATTCATTGACCATTGGAATCGTCATCGCCGTAATCGCATTTATTTATCAATATCGCCGGTAAAGCACATCGATCAGAGCTGTCTATTTAGGTGAAGCGTCCCGCGGAATGTCCACGCGGGGAAGCGACATCAACCGAGACAATCCTCGCGTCGCATTGTGATATTTTCATTATTATAACGACGAAAGAGAAATTTTTCAAAATGCTGTTTTAATACGTTAATTTGATCCAGACTATTTCTTGTCTACTCGATTGCAGAAAGAGAGAAAGAGCGGAACAAACGTATGCGCGCCATGTGTGTTTGCAATTGTAGATAGGTATATCGTTGTTTCCCTGGAGTCCTATGTGGATGAAGGAGTCTCAGGAAGGAGCTCGTTGAATTTAGGACATTTAGTAGACGAGGGTCGCGGCTGTACGACGTCTCCTCGCTCTTCCATATGTTTGCCAGATTCGAGATCGCACGCGGGAATCACCGTATCTTTCATTGGGGGCGCGAATTATTTTTATCGATTCGTTTTTACGCAAACTCCGGCGAGACGCCTCGTGGGAGACATGCTAATCGAGTGTCAACGCTGACGATGAAACGTCGTTGGGGAAATTTTACACAAGTTGACCCTTTTTCCGGGCAGTTTTCTCACGCAAGGAATTAACCACAAGATTCTCTTTTCGACAAAAAATAATGTCAACGAAATCCGCTGCGCGACAGTCGACCTGACTGCCGACTTCGAGGGCGGTCCGCGAGATCAAGTTCGGGGAAAAGGGTCCCTATGGCGGGCACCCATATTTATAACCGTGGCGTATTTCGTGTAAAGTAAATCGGAGACGCGGCGGAAAGACGGACGGACGATGGCTGCTCCGCCAGATTTAATTAATGACCCGCCGAGTTTGATCTGCCGCTACAAAGACCGTAAGACGTCCATGCGCGCGCGCGCGCGCGCGCTTGTCCTCTCTTCTCTCTATCGCGGTCGTATTCTTCCTTCTTTCGTCATCGTTTCTGTGCTCTATCTTCTCCAATGTATGCACGGTCACGGACGGAACGAAAGGGAGCGAAAGAAAAAGCGACAGCGAAAGAGAGAATGAGACGAATGTTTATTTCGGTCTTGCAAGAGCGAAAGAGAGAATCGAGCGAGAGGAAGATACTTTCCCGGTACTTTCCGCCTTAAAAATTATACGATAATATTTGCAATGGGAATTTAATATAGCCAACTGTTCTTTGTATAAAAATCTTTTCGACGTTAAGGCAAAGTCGAGAGAATTAGTACATGAAATTAAATAAAAATAAAATGTGATTCAACCGCATACGATGAGAGATGCGACATAAACACGACATAATCTCGCATCTCGCATAGATTCATCTGACAGAGGCAGGATCGCGACTGAGTCGCGCGCTGACAAACCACAGACATACTCTACAGCGCATAGTTATTTCAAACTTGACCCACATTTTCTCGACTTCCTACGAGTTTCTCTTCTCTCGTTCTTGTCTGGGGCGGAGTGTCTTTGAAAAAGACAGATTGATCAGACACAGGATCTCAGATAGCAGACGCTCCTATTTCGCGAGCGGTTCAACATCTCGCGTGATCAAATTTATTTCCATGCCGATCGAAATAAAACTATGACAAATTACGCAATCGTCCTCGATCACCTCGGCATGCGAAGGGGGTAAACACGTCTCTGATTTCGTAAGCCAATATTCGTCGGGGCGAATATGAGTCGAACATGAGACAGTGACGGATCGTCTAAATCGAAGAACGGAATTCGAACGTCCGCGCGCGCGGCGAGACGCGAAACGGATGGAAAACAGAGAGAGGAGAGAGAGAAATAGAAAAACGGGGTAGGATGCGCGAGTGGAGGGAGGTATAGAGCAATATTAATAGCGTGGGTGGTGGCGGAGCGCCGTGGAAGATATTGTTAGAACTCGGGGGCTGACTCGTCCGCGCTCCGGTGGGGGAGAGCTCCTTGCTAATGGGGTTTTAATGACGGCCAGCTGTCCGTCCGTCACACACTTTTAGACAACTATTCGGTATTTCTGTATCGCCATCTCTCGATCCCGATTTCCCGACGACGAGCGTCGTAAGATCGACCTACGTCTCTTTCCCTTTCCCTCCATCCCACCCTCTCTCTTTCTCTCTCTCTCTCTCACTTTGGTGCGTTCGTACGGTGTCCGATGTCCGAGAGAGCAACCTTCGAAGGCTCAAGCTGAGAAAATAATTTAGAGGAATCCAAAGAGACGACTCGCGCACTGATGGTGCATATGGAGCGAATGCGATTCCTCTGTAATACAGGATGTTTCAAGAAGTCGCCTTCTCATTTTCCTTCATTTCTATAAATTCTCTGGTCGATTTAGAGTCGAGTTTCTCCAATTTTATATTTTTCCTCTGCTAAATTTTTATTTCATAAAGTAAAAGTTCTTTTTTCTTGCATTTTTATGTATAAGAAATTATATTGAGCTATGAAGAATAATAATATAAGATAATAATATAAGAATAATTTATTACATTTTAATTAATGCAATTAATTGCGAAAAATTAAAATAATTTAAAAGATATAAAAGGCTTTACTCGCCATAAATGCAGTTTCATTTCAGGCGCATTCTTACTGCATTTTTTTGCGCATCTCTGAGCGTGCTCTTAGTCCCGATATATTACTCGTCGTGCAATTTTCAAGTTTCTTTTTACTAAAACGACAAATTCATCGGCGAGAATCTCGAAGGGTCCGGACATCATATTTCGTCTCATGAGGAAGAACTTTAGAAGAGTAGTCGGTGCAACGAAACGTTTGTTCTTACCGGCAGGCAACAATTAAGCCGTGCGTCGTCAATTCAGGGGGAAGAAACGAGAGGCTTCGGACTCTGAAGTGTGTAACGCGACCACGTGCACGGAAGGGGTTACACGGGCTTACAAACGTAGGAAGCGGACGAGCGCGAGACTACAGCGCGATTTTATGACCCATTAACTCATCCAAGTCGGATTGCTCGCGACATAGAAAATCCGCCGCTTAAATTTAATATACGACGCCTTTTATCGCATATAAATCCGTAGAAAATTCAGAAAATTCAGAAAATTTCGTGCCACGAAAATTCATTCGAGCTTGCGATTCATCGGGACAAGAGAGAAAATTTGCTGACCACTGAATCGCGGTTGAATCAACTGCGACCTTTTTTCGGATTTTTTTCCTCAACCTGAACTATAAGAATTTAGAATTTTCCATAGGAATGTTTGGTTCAAAAACCTACCAGAAAAACCTACCAGAGAAACTACCTGAGCTAAAAAAAGGACTAATTGCATCCGTCTCGACAAGGTCAGAAAATGAGAACAAAGGATAAGTCACGTTATAAGAGCTATGATACATCCATTCGTCCATTGGTTATACCGAATGCTTATCGCAAGTAATCGCAATCGGAGACTAATTTATTTTAGCGACGTGTCCATGGAAGAAGAGATAGACGAAAGAGATGGACGAAGGACGAGATACCAAAATTTTATAGGCATGCACGGAATGTCCATTAGAAACTTCTTTTACTACTGTTTTTTGTCGTATTTATAGCTTTGCGTACACCAGAGAATTATTGATTCAAACGATCGATCGTCGAGAATGTAGGCAAAACATAACGGTAAAATAAATAAAACAGGATGTTCCTAATATTGAGGAATAAATAAAAGGAATCCTGAATAAGCATCTGAAAAGTTAGATGCTATGGTTAGATCCCTTTTGTATTTTGTGAATAAAGAAAAAAATTTGAAAATCCATTGTCCATCAAACTTCCTAAAGTTCACATCTGTCGACCACATGATGAGATTACTCTGATCCCTCTCCTCTTATCTCTCCTTTTACTCCATCGTTTTTTTCAAAAAAATCCCAGATTTTTTTTTCCGCGAAAAAGACTTAACGATTCCGATTTGAAAATCAAATCGGAATATACCGGAATAACTATGAGCTCGCGTCAATCAGCGTCTCTGAGAATCTCTTAAAATTTATTTAAAAAAAAAAAAAAATATATAATATATATATATATATATGTGAGTGTGTGTGTATTACATATAATTTTAAAATAAATATTATTATATTTCAATTAATCTTTGTTTTTCGATAATCTATAGCTTTGATACAACGATACAAGTCTAAAAAGGCGAGTTTCCAGTAGCCGTCAACATCCAAACATTTATCATTCTTATGAAAATAAATTAAATCTCAGTATCGAATAAAAAACAAGTTTGATCGCTGTGTAATCCTCATAGAATAATCGCGATGACAAATATTTAAAAAAAAATATTTAAAAAAAATATCAAAAACATTAGATTCATCTAAAAAGTTGTAATAAAAAAAATGTGTACATTTATGTATAAATACTGTACATTTTTGATAAATCTTTTTACTTTTGATAAATCTTTTTTATATGTCAATATATATATATATATATATAAGACGATAGGATTGTACAAATCGCTTTGTGAGAAATGATAAATCGATCATGTCACAAAAGGAAAGAAGTTAAATATTTGACGAGACAAAATGACTGATTTATATATATATATATTATATACACATATATTACTGAAAGCAAGAATGTCTGCTATTGAGTTATCTATAACACGTTTTCAAACGATAGGATAACCGATAGAGAGGTTGCTCGATAAACGAGATCTTCTATTTGACTTGCTATGAAAAGTGCTTCTAAAGTAGCTAGAAAGGCCACAACCAAATACTAGATACATTCGTTGATCTGGTGTTATCTCATAAAACGCCAAGAGATTTCCCAATAAAAAAATATTTCTTTTACAAAAAAATTTAATATTTTCAATAAAAAAAAATACTTGAAAATCCAATTTAATATATGATGATGCATTCGACAAATTTATTCGCGAAAGCTGAATCTAATGAATCTAAACTTTAATTTTTTATATATCCCTTAATTTACAAAAATAAAAAGTTGATTGTTTTAAACGAACAACTCAATCGAGCATAAGTCGTTGCGTTCAATTGTGCAATATCGATTCATTGCAATATATCGTGTCTTAACCGGTAGTCCTTGTGGTTATGTTTTCAGCACGTCCGGAAATGTGAGCGATATCCTTTTATACAACAATGTGTTTGCGATCAATTTCATCGCCAGATGGTAGTTTACGATTTTTGGCAGTAATAATAAAGTTACGAAGTAAAAAAAGGGGGATGCAATTTTGTGGTAACATGTCTGTCGCACGATAACCGCCAGCTTCACATGTGCTGTCGCGAACCGTTGTTGCGCAAAGATCTTGAAAATACAACTAAATATTGCAAGATACTGAAATAATACATTATACTATTTTAAGGTTATCGAAATAAAATATTAAAAAAAATTTTTTACCTTCCTACGTAAGAGAGAGAGAGAGAGAGAGAAAGAGAAAAAGAAAAATTCGACTAGCTTGCAGGATAAAATAAATATCAAATTATCTATACAGCTTCAGTCGACTTAATTGTGTCTTGAGCGCACGTGTCTAATCATAATAAAAGACTTTTATTATAATAGTTGTTCTCGGGGGTACGCGCGTTTCCGCGAAACACACGTACGCGTTAGTTCGATATATAACTAAAATATCTATGCTGGATCACGATGGCACGAGTTTGAAAACTTGGCGTGATCCAAGGTCGCCGAAGAAGACGACGAAAGAGAGAGTCGACGACAAAGACGACGAGGTACGATCGCGTGTCTCGGCGAGAAAACGGGAGCCCACGGTGGCTCCTCTGAACTTCTTGAATGAATAATCGCTTCGAATTTACTCTGCTGGAATAATACGATGCCGGGGATACGATCTCTACCCGAAATCACGCCCCCACGTAACCAATCATTTAACATTAATTTAATGATACACGACCGGATAGAGGAAAGTGTTTCCGTGCGCCGGTCACTTCGCGGAAGAGGATCCTGGATACGGAAGAATTTTCGGTAGGAACACATCTCGTAGACGAGTAACAATCCACATTTGGATGAACGATCAGGTGAAATCTTAGAAAACTCGTAACTTTTCTTACAAGATTATCGTATCGCTGGCGTAATCAGATCTGTCTCGACAAAGATGCTATCCGCGAGAAGTGTCTATCAACTTTATACGTCTCGTCCTTTCGACGCGTGTTTTGGCGTAATAAATATTCTCTTGAAGATGAGAGACTACTGATACAAGTTCTTGGGAGATCCAGCATCGAGCGTGACGGCCCGCGAAGAGATCGAGCCGGAAAAAAAAGGAAAACGAGCGGAAAGAAAGAGGTGGAAAGAACTGGACGGCTGGAGTCTTCGAGGTGAAGGCATTTCGACTAACGCAATAAAGGCGCGCGCGATAATATTGCGAATAATAAATATCGAGATGTAAATCCATTGGCAAAGGTAACGTCGGACATAAATCAACGTTCCTGGAGGCGAAGAGAGAGAGAAAGAGAAAGAGAGAAAGAAAGAGAGAGAGAAAGAGAGAGATAGAGGCGGGGGAAGCCGGTCGCGAACCATCCGTTCTGTATCCTCGCAGAATCGCGTCGTAAACTCGTCAAACTCGGCTCGCGAAATAGCATTAACTATCGGGATAATACAATCGTTGCCGCACGTGCGTTGACCGATGCTGGAAGGAGATGCTTGTTGCCGTTTGAGACAAGCGCATGAAAAATTGGCGAACAATAGCGCCTTGACCTTGTCTTTCCTTCGCTTCTATGACACATACGAAAAATCATTTTGTATCATTAAATATTTATATATTTATTATAACATTTTTTATGTCTATGTTTTTCTTTTTTACACACACACACACACATATTTAATATCTTCGAATTTAAATTTATATTCTTTTTTTTACTTTTTTAAACTTATATTTTATATATTTTGTATTCCTTTTATTTTTATATTTATTAAAGTAATCTTCAATATCTTTAATTTGTTAAAAAGCCTTCGTATGATTTATAATTCGATAAATTATCGCTTCTCAATTATAAAGAAGAACGAGCGTTCTTCATAAACATAAAATGTTACAATGTCGGGGATATGTTAGTGATGTAAAAAAAAATATAAAAAAATATTACACGACATGTACACCTATGCAATTATACGACGATATACATACTTTTGAAGAACAGCCTCGTGAATCAAAATCGCCGACTTTTATATCGAACGTCCGTTTTGTTCTCTTTACACTCAGCGGCACGCCATCGCTCGTATAAACCCTTCTTCCCTGCATTAAACTCTTCTCTACCGAGGGCAATTCGGACAGATTACAGGGCTTTATTCGACAAACGCTAATTAATCTAATTATATCGACCACATCTCAACCCGTACACGAGGGATCAAAAGACGATCCTGTCTGCTAGTATTATACTACCTACGGAAATTTTTGGGAACTTTCTCAGTCACGCAATGTTTCGATATATAATTCGTGGAATAACTTTATACGGAGGGCTCGGTATTACACCTCCTCCTCCTCCTCCTTCACGTAAACCTCGCGCTTCTCCCGTGAAAATGATGTATCGAATATCAGATATGCCTTAGAGCAGGTACCACCAGCGTGCATGCCAACTCATTGTTAATTATATTAAGGCTGTCTTATAATTATAATACAAGCAATATATATTCAAATTTATATAGAGAGTTGCGGGCACAAATTCCCACATCATTAATATCATTAACGAGCAAAGTATTTCGTTCTACGAAATATAATAAAATAGAAATCTCTTATAACCGCCGCGCAAATACTCGAAACTATCGGTTTGCCTCGTATCGCAATTGCGCGACAAACAGAATCATTAATAATAATGGCAACAGTAATAAAAGATTACCTTACGACCCACTTCCATATGTTTCTATGTTATTGCTGCTTTAATGACAATAGTATATAATTAACGACAATATTACAATTCCGCTCACATGTACGAGTACGCTGTAAAAATATGGCATCGGAACGGATAGATAAGACTGTTTTATATTTTTCATAAATTCATACCGATACCGAACTCGATTGTTGCAGTTACAAAGGTGTGTTTTATCCTAGATATAATTTTGCAAATTTTTAATTTAAATAAATCATCTCTTTATAAATTCTTTTACTGAATCTTCTGTCTATCTCATGTAGACATGCTGAAATATATCCACTTTTCCGAAATTGATTACTTATTAGATTTAACAATTTGGAAGATTAAAAAGAGTTTAAAAAGATCGTGTACAAGAGCGATCCTCTCGAGATACTAAGAGTATGTTTACAATAAAACAAGCCGACACAGGGCAAAACGACAAGCTTGTAAACTGGGCTCCTCTGTTCCTTTGCGACACACACGTGAGAGGGAAAGACTACCGGTGTCAGTGACGGAAATGTAGCGAGGACGTTACGTGACGTCAAGATGAAAGGAAACGCGCGGAAAAAAAAGAGATAAATGGGTACCGCCCATTTATCAAGAAACATTTATGCGCATACCTTAAATAGCTGCCGGATCACTCGAAATTAATGCACATCGGCGAGAATTGAAATTCGCGATACGAATCGAATGAATTAATTCGCTCGTCCAGCCTCGTGATGTCGATCGATTCGAGCGAAGGGAGATCAAATACATATATATATATAAAAGCATATAACGGATACGCGCGGTGTATAGGGCCAATGTAACGTAAACGAGAAAGAAACGGGATACCGTAAACACACGGGGCTTCTCACCACAGACTTAAGGTCTGCATGGGGAAGGTGGTTGGTGTCAGCACGCGACCTCGCGGACACGCATCACGCGTCTCTCGCGATCTGCGTCCCGTGTCTCGTCGTGATTCCACAAGCAACGCTGACAAATCGTGAGCTCCTCTTTCAACGCCGAATCCAAATTTGTCAAGGGATTTGTCTCGCGAGGCCCCGCGACGACGATGCTCCGAGGAGGAAGATAAAGCGAGAAAGGGAGAAAGAAATTTCAGTGATTTCACGTTATAACTTTAATAGCAAAAAATGGCATCGAATGTATAATCGACATGAGCGTTATCGTTAAAAAATTCCAGAACCGCGCATGCGATAAATTTAGCGAGGAAGGCTTACGTACATGTGAAATCTGAACGAGAGCGTGTCAATCGAAACGACAGCCGCGAACGACGTTTCCTTAGGTTGTCGGGACCCGCGCCTGCCCCTCTGGGACGTTTTCCCCCATCGGTCGAGTATAATTTATGCCCCGCTTATAACCGATACAGGTGGGGGCGTCGTCGTCTGCCGCGGTCGATCGTCAAGAAAAAATGTGCACGCTGCCGTTCACGTCTCGCTCAGAGGCGGCGGAGGTGTAGGTAATATCAAACGCGGCGGCCTTATAGGGATTCTGTTACTAATATGCACCCGGTAGCGCAGAGGAACCCCTGCGCTGCATATTATCCGATACCAATAATGCGACTAATCGAGTTAGCTTCACCCCCTTAAGCTGATATGTAGCTTTATACGAGTACAACAACATAACGATCGCGGACCCGCGAGGAAGATCCGCCCGTGAATATCTCGGGCGAGACGGGGACGGGAGGGCACGGGGAAGGGTGGGAAGGGGAATGTCATAAATTCGGTAATACATAACCGGCAACGATCGCTCCACTGGTGGCAGGTAATAGTTGCGGGCGATAAGACGCGCAAGACGAAGGCAAAAATATTGCAGGCCAAGCAGAAGAGAAGAGAGAGAAAAAAGGAGAGAAAGAGAAGGAGGGAAGAAGAGCCGTTCGCCTCTTCGGAGCGACCAAGGCTCGGTGTTTTACGGTCTAGCCGCGATCGCAAAAAATCACGATCGCGAAGAAACGGCGATGGAGAGGTGCAGCTGCGCGCATGGTAATTCTCATTGAACGCGTAATTACATTAATTGTCGGCTCCCCCTCAACCGGACAAATTGCGGTTTTAAAAACGAGCGAGTGCCCGCGTAGCGGTCCGAAAAACACGGACGACTCGCGTCGCATTGCGGAAGACCGACTTCTTCCTCCTCCTCCTCCTCCTTTCTCCCACCTAACGAAATGACAGACGAACAGCTGTCCGCGACAGGCTGCTTAAAACGTACCGGCGCGAGTGTTAAACCCTCGCTTACCGCGTATCGCGATTCCCAATTATCCGAGCCGGGGGCAGGTGAGAGAGTGTCCCCACGAACGTTGTTCCTCCCCTGTCGCAAGTTTTTTTTTCAAATACGCCGTTCAATCAAAGTTAATTATATTATAAGGGTCGGATTTTAGCGGAGAGCTTCTCGATCGACATACGTATCGTCGAAAAAATTCAACACGGCGATGCCTCGCGCTTAGGGAAGCCTGCGCGCGCACGTGGAATTCGGCTATTAAAGCCGAAACCCCGAACGACCTATAAAATTCGTCTGGCCTCGCGTTGTCTGCGAGCGTGCATTAAGCGCTTGCGGTTATGGGTCTACGCTCCGCACAGGTGTGTCCGGACCGCCGAGGGACTGTGTGGCGCCGAATATAAAGAATATTCGCGAGCATCGCGAGCGTATGCTGCCCCCCTCCTCTCGAAATAAATAATGCGCCGTGCGAGAAATCAACGTGCTATATAACGTTAATTATGCGCCCGGGTCGAGATAAAGTTACGCGCGCGCATTTTCGTTTATGCGCGTCCGAGAATTCCGAGGGGAGGCAAGAAGTCTCGCCGCGATTCGTCGCGAGTTATTAAGCGTCGATTATACTCCGGGACGTCATTCCCGGAGGATCGAACGCAGGACCGCATTCACGGTCTTTCGGCGATCTTACATCGAGATTATGGTCATGAATCGCGAACAAAGTTTCCTTCTTCTGGGTCGTGCGTTACACACAAGCGGAGGCTTTCTTCCTCCTCGAATGCGAGCGGGCCCTCCTCGGCGTTTTACGATCTCTAATTATAACGATTACGCACATCTTTTACGGGACCAACTTTCCATTCCTCTTTGACTCTCTTCTTAGGACAGAGCGCAAAGAGAGAGAGGAGTCGCAAAGGATCATCTTATCGGATTAATCGGTTAAACGTTAAATCCTACGCGCTATTAAAATATTTCTGTCTTTTTAAATTATTAAAAATCGATTGGATTTAAATGAGAGGGAGATTCAATCGTACGATCGATTAGAACATCAATATTATATTATCCTCGATAAGATTGTCATGCGTAAGAACGTCAAGAGAGAAAGGTGTCGTTAATTAGACCGTTTTCTAGGGAGAAATTGAGACGAGAGGCAAAAGGGGAGAGAAGGATCGGCAAAACACCGCGATTGGATTCGTCCAATCGCGTTCACATTCTTAATGCCGGCTGCAGCGAACATTCAGCTGCCGCGTACCCTGAGGCCCTCGTACGATTCGAACGGCTTCGACGATATATTCGAAATGATCTTCCACCACCTCCTCCTCCTGCTTCTTCTTCTCTTTTGCTCCGTTCTGCCTCCCGCCCGCCTGTCTCCGTCTCGCTACTCTTTTTGCTCTTCTCGCGGGGTGAAGCTCCGTCCAATCGCTGCCCGGAATTTCATATCGATGCCGGGGATGGTGAACGGCCCTCATCGTCGTACATAATAATAGAGCAGAATATAATGTTGGCGAACGAACGACCCGCGGCTAAAATGTATTACGACCGGCACACAACAACGCCGATGCAACACCGACGAGAGCGTGTAGCGCACCGTCGCCATCATCTTCGGCATCATCTTCGGCATCATCTTCGGCATCACGATCGACAACTCTCCTCCGCCAATCGTCGAACCGCCGGCCGCTCACGTTAACCGACGTTAGGTGGTTTTATGCATCGCGAAATTATATATTACGTAAGTATAATGTATGACTCATTGTGGGAAAATATACGATCGATTCGCCTATCCGAGGTACGAGCCATTTGTCGTGACTTTGAGATTCCCCGCGAGATTTTAACGGGGTGAAAGATACATTGCATATATTCGACGTAATGTCACGAGGACGCACATTTCGGATGCGCGTGTTCGCGTGCTACTTTTCGCGATAAAAAAAAAAAAGAGCTAGACTGTCTCGTGTAATGTCAAACCGCTATAGAATTTCTCGCGCAGGTAGTAGTGACGCGTACCGAGAGAGAAGCGCGTTATACTATACTAAGAGACAGAGCCGAGAGTCGGTGTTGGTGCGCGCGTACATACGTATATACGACATACATATTCTCCCCCCCTTCCCTCCTCACCCGGGATCGCATTATGTACCCGAAGAGAAGGTGGCGCGAAACCGGTGGTGGAGACGCGGGTACAACACGGGTACACCACGTGATGTACATAAGTCGCAGGGGGAGGATCGAGAGGGAATAGGCCGGAGGAGGGAAGGAAGAGTGGGAAAGGAGGGAAGGGGAGAGAGAGATAGGCGGTAAGTACATAGGATGAGACGTTTATATACCCCCGACGATGTCTATAACGCCTCGAGTTACGAGACGCCTTTACGAGCGAATGCAACTCGCGCCAGACGTCAAGAGGCGAACCCCCGTTTCGAAGTTTGATGGCGCGACACGGGCCCCACCGAGTATAACCTCCGAAATATCTCGCTCCTTTTTCTCCCTCCCCCTTTTTTCCCCCGTGTTCCGCTCTCGGCACTTTACTCGCCGCAAACGCGTCGTTTCTCCGTCTCTCTCTCTCTCTCGCTTTCTCTCTCTTCTCCAGGCTCGCCATAGACGATGCGCGATCCTATTAAACCGTCCTATTAAACCGTTGACGCTTCTGCTACCGGGATATTATTCGTACGTTCACGACAGACATCCCGAACGAGCTATTACGGGGGATGCCGGCCGAGGAAAAATCGCGCGAGATAGAGAAACGGCACACGCGCGTGTCGTCAACAATACAAGACGATAGAGTCGCGCCTAGAGTCGTGACTGGGCAGACAATTTCTTCTTTTCTAACGAGCGTAGAATTTCCAGCGGCCGTCGCTTCCCGAGTCGTAATACCCCTCCCTCGCCGAGGGAGCAGCGGGTCGACTGGGCCATTAAATTAATAATTTGTGGTCGACAACGGCATTGTGAGATCCGATGCAATCGTTATAATATGCAGGATTTTATTATCGGTCCCGATGGCGTATGCTAATTTACTGCTAATTGTATTCCGCGGGCGACAATGATGCCTCGGTGGCAGAATGCAATCGCTGCCGCAAACGGACGTTGGAATTATTGTCCGCGCGGACGACGCGGCGTCGCCCCGAGCCGAAGCCAAGTCAAGCCAAGTCAAGCCGAGCCGAGCCGAGCCCGACTCGAGTCAAGTGGAGTGGAGTCGAGTGGAGTGGAGTGGAGTGGAATCGAGTGGAGTGGAGAGCCGCGTCTACGTCACATTAAAAAATAACTCCGAAGCGTGACGATTTCCCAGTGACACGCGTGAAAAATTGCCAAGTAAAATCGAGAAACGTTAGGCGCCGACGAGGCTCCCGCATCTCGCGTATGTGCGTAAAGCTATTACAAATAACTCCGAGAGGTGTGCGACTAACGGGCCTCTGTCTGACGGATTTCTCGATAAGGATCGTACGCCCCGGAAATAATTACGCGCGTATCTATCTGTAATTACATTCATCATTATTAACCCTACGTATTACGGTTCCCATATCGTTACCTACTTTTGGAAATTTACAAAGAATGGCATGATTAAGCGATTCCACTCTGATTATTACGAATGTAGAAATATATACATCTGTTCGCTGTTAGAAAAAATTCACTAAACGAAGCCGAATTTTATTCTTTTCCAAACTGTCCGAGGGTCGTTAAAAGCATCGATAATAACCCTTCATTACGCGACTGCACGAGCCATTTTCATATCGAAGAGGCGGCAAAGTGTTGCGCGCCAGCAAGAGTGATCGTTAAAGCGTGCACCGACTTTTCAAGCATGCGATCGTTCTGTCGTGCGGAGGCGAACATTGACTCGTCCAAGTCACCGCGATACGTTCGTAGTTTTAAAACCGGTCGTTAACAACGACGAGCTTGTTCCGGCGCGTGATTATACGTGGTGCCCGAGAACGCCACAATTTTGATATACGCTATAGCACTTATCATGCCTGTCGTAATGATAATGTTCTAAATCAGCCGCTCAAATTCGCGGGCACACACGGCAAAATACCCGCATCGAGCGAACATTTCATCGACGTCACAGTGTGTCAATATGTATAAAGGTGACTCACGTCACTATAACTGCTATAATTAAATGACGAGCATTAATAATAGCGAGTATAAATCTGCGTTGAATAGTTTCTTACCTTTCTCGATCTCAATTTTTTAAATTTAATCCAAAGCTTTTTTTTTTACTCTCTAAATTATTTGTTTACTGTCTGTTTGAAACAGGACCTCATCTATCTTAAATAAAATAAATCTATCGAAATTTTCTTTAAAATTCAGGTAAGAAAATTCAGGTAAGAAAATTGAGATTGAAAATGGAAGCAAAGGACAAGCCAGATGAATATATTGAATCCGGAAGTGTACGCGTATTAACTTTTGCAGCGGCGACGTTTAATCTTAGGCATACAGATGAAATGTGTATCGGCATGACAGCGGAAATCGAACTTCTTCTAGAAATTTCGAGGATATGGTTGGTCGAGGTATGGTTTTTCAGAACCATACGGTCGGCACGTGCTGTCCATCTCGCTTTCGTCCCTTTAGCTAAAGGAAAAGGAATAGAAAGAGATAGAGAATAAGAATAGTCTCGGTCTGGGTTCTCAGCGGTCTGAATATGGGTGAAGAAAAAATGCAATCTTCTAAAAGATCTCGCGATCCGACTCCATATTCCAATTTTATAATCCGCAAGCGGCGAGATTTTACTCAAAAGAAACGGTCGAACCACTTTAATCGCAATCTTTAAGCATATTCCTTTATTGTGAACAAAATCTATTTTATATTATATAAAAAGAGAATTAAAATGTAACAATTTAATATTATTAATATTTAAATATTATATAATATAATATAATATAATATTTAAATATAATATTTATATATTATATTTAACATTATTAATATTTAAATATTAATATTAATTTAAATATTAATAATATTAAATTTTATAAATATATATAATATTTAAACATTATAAATATTAATAATATTAAATTAAAAATATCAAAAGAAACTGCGAAGGTAGGTAGAGGGGGAAGGAAAAAGGAGATTATATTACCAAAAAAAATTATCTCGAATATCCTAAGCCTACTCATTCGGCTACAATGGTTATAAAATAGATAACTTGACTCTTTTTTCCCGTTTTATTTTTTTCCTTTTTTTTCTTTTCTCACGTCAATTGTATTGATATTTAGTAGACACACATAATAAAATATTTTATTATATTTCGTAAGAATATATTTCGTAATAAAATAGAAGAATAAAATAATTTGCAAAATATTTAGTAAAACTAGTAAAACGATAGTCTTAAATAGAATCTTGATACAACAAACAAAGGCGTTTTGTAGATCGAAAAATGGTAAAGCAGAAAGCTACCGAAGTGACCATTGAGAAAGAATTTTAATACGCACCCCCCGCTGTGAGGGAATCAGATAATTCCTTCCGATACATAGTTCTTATGTGCACAATGACTATCGAGATCGAGCTCCGAAAAATCTAAGGGCCATGTCGTTCGTCGGTGAAAAAATCGTTTTCAATCGTTTTTAATCTATAGCGTCCTCATCCATTTCCTGTCCACTTTTCGCCAAAAATTCTGGCACAGGACTTGTAGTCACATTCAATGCTAATTTTCTCTCGCTCAATCGTGTCTCTAAAAAAACTTTAATAGCAGACGCGGCGCCTACTGCTCGAGTTTAGAATCTTTCTTCGGCGCCGATGGTTTTGTGGGTCCACTAATCCGCAGATTCCCAGATCCACAAATCATTGGCGCCGAAGGAAAATTTTTCTCATTCAAGCATCAAGGTTTTCCAATGAAAAATTCGAGAGAAAAATGTGAGAGAATCTCTAACGAGAATCTGCGACGAATGTTTTGTTGAAAATGTCGCAATTAAATTTATATTTACATAATTGCAATGCGTAATATAAAACGTAATGTTTAAAACGATAACCTTTCGGTTGCATCAGGGAGTTAGCGATGGGTTAACATCGTACAGTTCTTTGCAATAATTTCACGGTGAAGAATTCTGAAACAATGAGATCGCTGTCGACGATCGCCGTCGAGGTGTGATACTATGATTTATTGAAACGAAAGTAGGGCGTCGGTAAAATGCATAGTCGAATACGTCGGCGAATCGTCATGATGATTATCTTGCGCGAACGATTGCAAAAGATTATAATATCTCGCCGGCAAAATCAATTGCCAGGATCATAAATATAGGTAATAATATGTTGCATTATATTCTAATACCAGTAGCAGCGTAACGGTATATACCGTATAAACCAAGAATAATTATTGTCGAAGCAACAACTACGAGTTGATGCGGCAATAGCATTTTATTGCCGTCTCAGTCGCAACATAGTTGATAACTTTCCCGATGTATTAGAATTTTAAAATAAAGTTTCTTCTTTTTTTTCAGCGACTTACGATCTTCCAAATTCTAAAAAAAATTCGTCCATAACGCAAAATAAATACGAGACATTTTATTTTCATAATAAAATTCCAAAAAAAAGATTACGTATTTTATATCGTCTTATATTTACAAGTCAATAGCACACAATATTTCATATTCTCAAAAAAATAGTGTTACGTATCAAAAATTTAAAAGAAAGGTGCAATTCTTAGGGCTGGATATTTTTAAAGAGAAAAAGGAAAAAGGGATGAAATCGACTACCTGCGATTGACAGTCATCATATGCAAATAAATGAACATTTAACAGAAGGTCTTTTTTTTCTGTCCGTGACAGAAAAAAAAAACCTATCACAAACCCAGACATTGTAAACCTTTTCAATCCGGATTTTACTAAACTACCGTTACAAAATCATAAAGATTGAATGGATGAGGACATGGAAGTTGTCGAACGCAGGGGGTTTCATATCATTTTTATAAGATTTTTGTGAATAGAATATCTAGGATAGAATACCAGACATCCTGTGACCATATAAAAATTCCGAAATTTCCTTTTTTCTATTCCTTTGTTCCTTTTTATTTTCAATTCTTTGATTTTGTAAGAAGTGCCATCCATGACAAATTCGCAGCAGTATCATTAAATCGTTATCCTGCTGAGCAATTTCAAATGTACCTTCTCTCCGCTATACATTCAGTTATAGACTGACGCACAAACCTGATCTTGACGAGTAACAAACGAGTTATGGATGTTAAATTAAATCTGTGCATCGACCGCGAACCGCGGAAAGGAACTTCGCGTCCGCAATAGTGATGAATGAATTGAATTCAGCGACGTTAAAAACATTATATCTTCACTCGCATTTCGTTTTTCAATCGCAACAATTTTCGATCGTTCGATATGGTACAATGAGGAGAGAAAAGAGGAAAACGATTATGCGTTCTCCGGAATCGCAAGTAGGTTAGTAACCGGCGCAATTCTCGAACGTTAGAGCTCCGCCGGGCATTAATACAGTCACGGAATAGAAGCCTTGGCTGCAATCGTAAAAATATAAATTGCGCCGATTGCGACAACGTTATCTGGACACCGGCGCGGATAATGATACGTCAATGAGCGCGTTACGGCACTATTCTATTTGATCGGGTTACACACGTCCGTTCCATAATTTGTGCACGTCGCGTGAACGTAAACGAGCCCCTGTACGCAAAGTATCCCTCCCACTTAGTTGCATAAATCATTATTAGCGCGGGATCGAGGAAAGGAGAGTCTACCGTATCATTTCGATAGATCTTATACGAACTGGAGCCTTTTGTAATACTATGTGAAATAAATGAATCATTTTTTTAATCATTGCCCTGTTCTCGAAATATATATGTTCAATTGTCATTTCTCTATCAGATATCTATACGGTAGATGTGCGTTTGCTTCGGTGCATCAAAAGCTGCTCTAAATTAAATACGCGTAAGGAAAATGAAAAGGGCGGTTAGTTTCGAAGCACAAAATCATGTCCCCACTTGGCTTAATCAAATAAGCTCGAAATTAAATTTAAGCGTCTCTTTTTTCCCCTGTTCCATGCGGTTCCACGAAACGGTCAGGTAAGAAGTCGACGACCCGGTCGACCCGAAGGAAGCCGCGAGATTCCGAAGTGCAGAAGAACGATGGACCTCGGTAAAGCAGGTGGAGAGGTAAGGAAAGAGAAGCAAGTAAGAAGAGAGGAGAAAGGAGGCGAGCAAGAGGCGCGAGTAAAGTCAAAGAGTCAACACGAGAGAGCCCATGGACCTCAGAGGTCTGTCGAAGCGCGTCTCCCGCTTCGTTGTTTGTACGAGTTCGACGAAGAACCCGTTTCCCTCGAACGAGCGGCCTCGCGGACATCCATCCAGTCCGAGTTTACTTAGGACCGCGAGTGATATACGCGATGGCTCAAATTAAATATTTCAACCGAGAGGGGAGAGGCAGAGCTATACCGAAATACCATAAAATCGTTTTACGTTGTTCGCCGACATAAACGCCCCGTGATTGTACTTGATTAAGATGCGAAAAAAAGGAAGAAACGCTGATTTAAATAAAAATAAATGTACGTGAAAAATTAAAATAAATATACTCGTATTAAACGACATTGTTAGATAGCTGCAATTTGTAATTATAAATTGAATCGATTTTTTGGTAGACATTATAACTCTTGAGAAAAATAATTTATAGGGTGTAATGAAAACGCGCGAGACGAGAATTACGGTGCTGACAAATGTGACATAACAAATATAGCAAAGCAAATTCTTCCTGTAGAACAGGGGTGAGAGGGTTTGTGGAAATTTTTCTACAGGTCAAATATATCGGCTTAGGTGCGGGTAGCAAAGCGATGCGTCTAGAAACGGTCTAGACTGCGTCTTAACTACGAAGAATTGTAGGCTCGTGCCAACCATCTCTCCCCTCTTGTACGAGGTCTTTTTCCGACGCGAAGGTCTATACGACCACCTCGATGCCAGTAGTCGCCCCCTCTCGCCTAATAGTTACCGTACCTTTCCCCGAGGCAAGACAAGGTGAGATGGGCAATTGGCGCTAACCTTTCAAAGTTCCACTTGACTCGAGGAAGACAACAAACGCGCCCCACAAACGCCGGCTCTACTAAATATCTAATCTGACGTGTCGTCAAATTACCCCGATCTATTCTCATATAAGTTATTGATCTCGCGTATTTTCCCATTTCACGCTTATCGGGTGAAGTTAATGGAAACAAAAGAAGAAAATGGAAATAAAATACTTGTGCATTATGTACTCTTATCTCGCATATTTTCCCTAAAACTTCCTTTTATTTCAGTATTCATCTCAAAATCGTATCTCAAAAGCTGATTCATCTTAAAATCGTATCTCAAAAGCTTTCACGCAGTTCGAAAACTATTTTCTAAAAATGTCTATTGTTATAAATGATAAAGTACATATGATATTTTTCAAAAAATATCATATGTACTTTATCAGAGAAAAATATTTCATTTTTCTTTACAAGAAAAAGATAATTTTATTTTTTTTCATTCTTAAATTTAGATATGAAGAAAAGAAATGCTAAACTCTTCGAGATAAGAGGGATAAATCTCGCAAGATGATCTACAATAATGGGTTAAAACTCATCGAAAAAATAGGAATAATTGGCAGTTGTATTTCGCGAAAAAGTGTGAAATATAATAGTCGAAATATAATAATACAGCCTGGAACAGAAAATATCCGCGAATGGCTTAACGATTAAATATAACGTTTCACACGGATCATTATACGCTTGTCGAATCAATATCTGCCCTTCCCATAAAAAACCTATATATTTTTTAGAAAAACGGCCAATTTCTATCGCGATTTTATTCGATATTAAATATACGATATGTCATTGAATATGCTTTTACTTTTATGAATTCTGACAAGTTTTATATAATTTATATAAGAATTGAATTATTTCTTCTTTGTTCTCAAATCATCAGTAAATGAATACTTTCCCACTTAAAAATTTAAAAGAGAAAAACTTGTAACAAAATTAATTTCAAAAACTAAATAATTTCAAACGAAAATTATTAGAGTATTAAAGTTGATGTTAGATTAAAAATTTAAATCAAAGATAAAAGAAGAATTTCAAATTTAAATATTTGATTTTCAAATTTAAATATTGACTGTTTAAAATAATCTTTTAATCCGATAATGATACGTCATATATGGCGATGGAAATAATAAAGTTTGATCACGCGCTTATGTAAATATAGATATCACATTCTTAATACAGATTCAATAATGATTCATCTTCTATTATCTCAAGAAGGGATAAATTATCAGGCTGAAATTTTTTGTCAAAATTGACCTTGTTCAAATTATATACATATAAATTTATGATCATACTAGTTTTAATACGATGAACGTTAGCAACAAGAAATACGATAAGACGTGGATAAGCTGATTAACCCTAATTATCAGTATTAATGCCTCCGTTCAAAGTCGAGTAATTTTCATGTTTGAGGAAAAAATAGTGCAGTCACATATTATTAACTGTTATAATTTACGTTAAGAAAAATGAGATACTCGCGCATAAGACATCCTTTATTTCATGCATATTTTCTAAAACGCGTAACATTATCGATTCAAATATAGCTTCGCGTTCATTTTGAGCGCGATGCAATAAAAACCTTACATATTCTGATAAATAATTCTTATCAATGACATTCATAGCGTCATTAAATGAACGACCGCTAGCATCTAAATAAAATTTCCATGGTTTTACGACGGAATTAAATTTACGGTTATTTCGATCATTTACTATTCACATTTAAATGTAATAATAATTGTGGAGTGTGAAAGATTGTATAAATCTACGCAGCAAAATCAATGTTCTACGTAATAAGAATAAATGGACAGAAACATGCGAAAAAAATAAAATTTCTTAGCATTATTATAATTGTACAAGTTTAACATTTTTGCAGTGCACTTAAATAGGTATCGTTAAGCACAAACTTGCTCGACATTGACGGAGAGACTTGAGGCTGCATTTCTGTGTTGTTTTCGATAAAATCGGTGTTATTAAACGATCGATAATCGTTGCTCGCGAAAGGGCGTGTGGGAATAGCGTACTCATTCTGCAATCGTGACGATCGTATCGAGCTTTTCGCCTTGTCGTTTTCAGACCCCCTCCGTCTTTTCGCTACATCGAGACGTATCGATAATATCGAGTCGAGTGACCGATTACTCAAGTCTTAGACACACGCTACATGTTAAAAAACTTTACTCCTATAATGATACTTTTTTTTAAGACTTCTCTTTCTCTTTCTCTCTCTCTCTCTCTTTCTCGATATATATTTTCTACGTCTTTCTCTCCACAAACGTCATTTCAAGAGACACAAGTCGAAATATTAAATAAGTAATATTTAAATATATTAAATAAAATATATGATTCGTATTTAATAATATATGACGAAAAATATTAAATGTGTTAAATTAAAATAAATATTAAATAAAAGATATATTACTTCTCGTGCATATATTCATATTTAACGCGAGTACAGACAGAATTTATGTTTCCCATTCAATTTACGACCAATCACGGCTGATACGAGGCAGAGGAATATTCCCCACTTTATATGCAGGGGACATCATCGATTCGCGGTCATCTCGAGAGAGAAAAGCCACGGCGTAGCGCACGGCGCGCGACGTATGCGGATAAAAGCGAGGCGTGACCGCGAGGAGCTCGTGGACCAATCGCGATTCAGAGTCCTCCTCGTGTTTTTCTCTTTTTTCTTCATTTCATTCAGGGACGCCCCTCTCTCTGCCGCGCTTTGATGCTCTTGCGCCGTCGCCGCCGCTGCCGCCGTGATTCCCCACCAACGAACAACAACGAACGCAGGGAGACGCGGCTTCCTCGCTCGCGCCTTTACCGCGCCGCGCGTCAGCTGAATCGGGATCACGCGCGGATGCACGCGCCTCCCTGCGAATCGCGTCCAAGACGCGCCTCGATGCGTACGAATAATTTGACGCCGCGGGGGGGAGGGAGAATGGGGGAACGAAAACCCGACCGTCGTCTGCTCGCTGCGTCTGTTCTCGCCTAATTAATAACCTTCTATCAAATCCCCCTCCAAGATGTTGAACACGCGATGAGGAATCGGCGTCGGGACAAATTTTATTCTTCAATGCGAGATATTTCTTTTAAATATATGTAAATGTGTGTGAGATGCAAAGTGTAGATATTCTGCATTTTTTGTATTTTTTTCTAATAATAGATGCGTATCTTCGGACAAAGTCCGAGCGAAAAAATATACCTTCGGACAGGTTCGAAGGAATATTTTTCCTAAAGGAGATTATCGCTCGCTTTGGTCCAATCCGATTTTACGGGTGCATCCTTGAAAAGAGAAAAACGAGCGATTGGACCTTTGCAATTTTCGATCTTTTTTCGTGTAGACCAGACTGATCGTAGAACTCAGGATATTACTTCCAAAATCTAATTATGAGATCTTTATTGGCCTATCGTAAAATAGTCGAATAATAGAACAGTTCGTAATTCTCCTTGTGAATCCGTTAAGGTCATACATTCTGTTTCTCTCTCTCTGTGGTATAATAAATTTCATTGTATATATCTCTGAATATCTCCAATAAAAATCAAACGTCGAAAGAATTTCGAAGAATGCATCGGCAGAATTATTTTTTCAATGCCATTCCTATTTTCCTATGTTCCTAATTCTTCGTCTAATCTGTCGCTATTCCAAAGATACAAAAATGTATCATGATTTAAGATCGAATGAGAATAAAAAGATTTTTTTCTCAATTTTTTTAGCTGATAATTAAACACTTATAATAATACAATATATCTCGATAAAAAGGAATGACGGAGATTGATGCAAATTAATTGAAGTCACGGTGGAAATTGATTATTAATTTTTCATAATAATCCGCGCACGAATCGAAATTTTTTCCTACTTTTAATTTCAATTTTCAGTCTAACATTTTTGATATTTTAAACACAATTGGAATACTCTCTTTTGAGACTATTCTACGTATAATTTTATCGAGAGTTCTTTTTTAATTTTCTACATTTAATTAACTGTTCATTTACTATTTATTTGAAATAAAAAGTGAGAGTTCGACTCCTATATAAACAAATTTTTAAAGTCCATAAAAGTGAGAAAATTGAGATTGAAAGGAGGAAATTAGGTTGCATCCGCGAGATATATCGTAGGGTGCGTGCTTATAGTACAATCAAAAATGTAGAAATTAAAATGAAAATTCGAAATGACAAATTTCGCGAAACAAAGCTCCGCGATGAAGAACGCGCGCGCGATGCCCGTCGTTAGACGACAATGCGGCTTCGCCGCAAACGCCGGGGCCCGTCGTAATGAGATGTGACGTCACGACATGGCGTCTGCAGGTGAACGAGCAGCGAGAACCGTAGGTGAGCGCATTCGCTAGTCGATCCGATTGGCCGAAGGGGGAATCCCCGCCCTTGCGTTCGTGCACACCGCGAATCTCCCCCTCCGGACCCCTACCTTTACCTCTTTCGCGATTCCACGCGAGTCTCTATCTTTCTTTCCCTTTCGCCGCGCTTTCCTCTTTATCTCCGTTTCGCTCCCACACACGCGCGCATCCTCCGTTTCTTTTTTCCTAGCGACTCGCAGGCGAGAGCATCGTCGCGCCGCTGATAACGCACGTACACAAGTTCACAGAGCCTGTTTACACCTTTACTTCTATCTACATGATGTATATGTGTGTGTGTGTGTCGCGATACATTTCTCCCGGTGTTACTCTCTCTGGTTGCACCGAAATTATCAGCCGCTTACTCACTCGCACCCTCTCTCAGATATTCTCGACCACATACGTACGATTAGCACGTTTCCAAAGATTAGCGCGTTTATGTAAATTCACGCGAATCAAAATCGCGGGAAACAGATATGTATCTTCATTCTCATAGATATTAGTCTCGCGCATGAATTGGAGCTTTATAAATTTCTACTAGCACGCAAACCGGTAGATAATAATTTACGGTGGCAATTATACATTAAATATCCAGAAATGTAAAACGCGCATAAGTATTAGAAATGAAGGCCGTAAACTTTCATGAGGTACAAATTAAAGAAACGAAAATATGCAAAAACATTAAATACAATCATTTCGCATAGATAATCATCGAAAGAGCATCAAATATAGTCATTACTGCTAATGATCTAGAAAAATTTAATATGTTGCGTATGTACAGAATATAGAAGCTCTCCGCCGTCATCCATATTTACGTAATTACTTTTAGTTAATTATAGTATCCTATAATTATACTATAGTATAATTATAGAGTGTGGAAATCAACCGTGCGCGTTTTTTTCTGTATTAAATCCTAATTCAAAGTTACTAGATATGATAGAACTGCAACAAATTCGCGCCTGTGATTCTCCAAGAGATTTTCTGATCAATTTAAAGGCAATTTTTCTTAAAAAAAAATCGACTTTTTTTTGAAGTTGCAAAATGCTATGATATATATTTAATAAAAATGGATAGCACGACCCGATTAATTTTTGAATGCTCGTTAATGTCAGAAAAAGCATCACGATTCACGATGAAAATCGTAATAGATTCGCGTTCCTTCAGATTTCAAATTACTGCTATTAATATAGATTGCAGCAATTATTTACGCTCCGCGTGCATAAAATATTTAATGCTAGGTTCCGTTATTGCTCTGATTTTCCTTTCCTTCGAATTATGTGTAAGTAATTTTAAACATAGTTTCGAAATAAAATATCGAAAGTTTAAATTCTACTCATGAGATATTCTTACAATAAAATAAACAAGATGATACATATTTACGAATTTCTCGACAGCGTTAATATTGCCAATTTTGTCACAAATAATAGTAATTTCTATTTTCCCCGACATGTATTTTATTACATAGCTATTAATTTTTTTATAAGATATAATTTTTTTTATTTTCTTAGTTGATAAAAAATCGATATAAAAAAATTAAAGATATAAAGAAAAGTAGAATTATGAAATTTTAACATCAGATTTTTATATATAAAGTGTAACAGATGAAAAAGATTACGAAAATAATTTAATTAATAATAATTTAATAAAGCGCGTGTGTTGTCCTCTTCATATTTCTCTTTTCTTTCAAATTTTGATAAAAATCTTTTCATAAATACGTCGGAACGTGAGTTTTATGAGGACGAGAATAATCAAGGACGTAAAATATATTGATCTAAAATATTCCCCGAACGCGCGCGTGTTGAGAGATTGGCATTGTTTGTAAACTAATATCGCTCCAGTGACGCATGATATCGAACCGTTTTAATGTATTTCTATCGCGATCGTACTATCAGTAGTTATCCAGAATGTATTTATTCAATTCGTTGAAAGTCACATTTGTTTGCGCTGCCGGATTTGAAATTGAAATTTAATCGAGAAAATTATGAATTTGATATATGTATATTTGAATATATGTATGTATATACATATATACACTTTTGTTATCTAGGATTATAGATATTCTAAAAAATGTAATCTATATTAAATAGTAACCAAATCAATTATAGATTCCTAAAAAAACAGATTAGATTTTTAAAAATGCTACAATTATTAGGCATTTCACTTAAAAATGTTCACTTAAAAAATCTTCCTGAACTATCTAAGTCGAAATTTTTCTTCTATTTTCGAATTAAATATAATTTATCTTGATATTTTAATCAAATCAGTCTTTTAAAACTACTTAAGCTACAGGTTTTGTCGAAAGTTCCTCTTTTTATCTGAATGGAAAATTGTCCTTTTATTATTTATTTAAGATGTAAAATAAAGAAGAAAAAGAGAGAAAGAACTTTTATACATAAATTATATATAAAGTAAATTTATCTCAAAATCCTTTATACTTTATAAAGATTAGAGAAAAAATGAAATGAATGAGAATGAAAATAAAAGCAAAATTTCAACTCAGTTAAGGTGCCATATAGAGTGCTAATTGGTAGCATTTCGGTTGTTACGGCAACGCTAGTTTCTCGTTATTTCTCCTGACCCGCGTTATCTTCAACTGCTTCAGTCTCATAGTATTCAGCAATTTGCTGTTACAACAATACCATTACAGTGTCATGCTTACATAGCCATGCTGTTTCCAATTCCATTTTACGCCACTTTCAAGATATTTTTAACGAGAAAAGGATTTAATTTTGTTTTTACGTAATCTAAAATCTTGTAAATTCTCTCGATAATTTTCACGATCAGAATCAGGAAAAGATGAGGAGAAACTATGCGTTCATTATTGGCAAAAATATCAATAAATTAGATACACGATCGTCTTCTAATAGAATTTGATTGGATGCATTATACATATACAGAATCGAGACTAATACACATCAAAGGTTGTCGTACATAAATTTGCACAATAACATAAATAAATAAAATAATAAAATAATAAATATTACAATTATTTTTTTTTGTTATTCAATGCAATTAAATGCTAGTAATATTAATTAGTTAACTGTTATAGTTTTTACTTATATAATTATATAATTTTTATGTATATATATAATAAATAATTATACATAAAATATATAAATAATATATAATATATTAATTAGTTTATATTATTATTATCTGTTATAATTATCTGTTTTATTCTTTCTTATGCTATTGTAAATTCGCATGGTAACCTTTAATGTGCAATACTAGAGAACTATAATGCAACTAACGGAACATTATTAGAAATAATAACATGCAAAATATGCGTTTTTTTTAAAGTGATTGTTGTTAATTAGAAACATTATTCGACAAGAACGTTAAAGTAAACAAAACCGGGAACGTTAAAGCGACAAATATCGGGAATAAGAACGATTGATTCAACTTCTAACGGAACGATTGATATAGGTTTCTTCCTCAATTTAATTTGATTAATAATGACTCCAAATTTTAAGTAATTTAAAAATTTTCACACGTGAAATTTATAAACGCGTATATATGATGTATATAACAAATATAGAGCGTAAAAAATGAAACCATTGTTACGATTTTAAGAAAAACGCATAATACGATCGAGTATCTCATAAATAAAGCTGACAGAAAACTTACCAAGGATCCTTCCGGTGTCGGATGCTGTCCGTTGGCTCCGTGGGCTCCGTTGGCTCCGTTGGCTCCGTTGGCTCCGTTGGCTCCGTGGGTCCCATTGGTTCCGTTAGCGCCGTTGGCTCCGTTGGCTCCGTTGGCTCCGTTGGCTCCGTTGGTTCCGTTGGCTCCGTTGGCCATCCCTCCGGGATTCTCCACGTCTTGTTCGTCGGCTGAGTCCATCACGTAGGATGGCTTAGGATCACGCTTCACCCGAATTTTGGCTGTTTTCTTGCGACACAATTCACAAAACGAGCGTTGACGCGCTGAAGTCTTTGTAAATTTCTCGGATATACGATATATGCGCGATATATGCGATATATACGCTGGCGATATATATACGGATTTGATATTTAGATTCGAACCTAAATTCGAATCCGAGTGTCCCGCGTGAGCGAGATGTCGTTTTTCGCGTCACGAATTAAGTACCCGTCGGCAACTTCACGCCGGACGCTTCGCCAAAGATGGCAATATCAGCGAAGCAGATATCGCGAGCAAAACGATCGCGTCAAATCAATGAACATATATACCTTTGCGCAGTTTTGTCGCAATGGTTGTTCACTGTCTTTCTTTCTCTCTGTCTCTTGCGTCTCTCTCTCTCTGTGTTGTTGTTTCTCTTCACTCTCTTGAAAAACCGAGCGCGCGCGCAAACGATGACGCTGTTTTCGAAGAGTCGCGAGATGCGCGCACACACAACTTTTGCAAGATGCGAGACAAGGAGTAAAAAAAAGATGTAATATATTCGCTAACACACCGGGGATGAAACTCTCGAGGACTGTTGCAGAAGGTACGGATGAGAACGATGCGCACACACCGTAACGTCTTAAACAACTAACTCGGTAAACTGAATCGGAAGGAATGAGGAAGGACAGGGTAGGAGGGAAGGGACGGGGATTGAAATGATAGGCCAAGGTGGGAGAAATCACAAAGCCAATGGACGGGAGAGGGGATAATGGAGCGGGGGGGATGAGAGGGAGGGAGGGAGAAAGGGGATAGAGAAGCGATAGGCGTCAGGCGCGCCGTTATTGAAAAAATGATCGAGATGCGTGAAAATTAGCCGATCCCCGGCGTTTTTCCGCTCGTAGCGCGATCGCGGGCTCGCCGACCCGACATACGGCAGAAGAGTCGCGTCGTTAAGGCCGGCGATCAAGGACGCGACGTACCGAGGGGCGAACGACTCCCGGTGGGCGATCGCGAATCGAGGAGTCGAACCGGCGCGAACGAGAGCGAGAGGCTGCGAGAAACGTGCGCGCGCGCTCTCACGTACTACCGCGGTCTGAAGTCAGTGCCGACTATGATTCGCAATCCCTCCACGGCGCTCGCGTCTGCTCTCCCCTCCAGGCCGGGAAAAAAGAAACACAACATGCACATCACATAGAGGCGGATGCCGGCGACTCTGCGCGTGAGCAACTCTGGGTAGGGCGGCGGATAGTCACGCCCTCTGTGCGACACCTCCCATACGAATTATCCCTTTACCTCTACTTTTGCGCGCGGCTAATATTTTCTTCCGTTCTTTTCCTCTTCTCTTCTCTCTTCCCGCGCTTTTCTCGCGCGATACAATAGCGTCTAATTCTTCAGCGATCGAACGCGATTAGGCGAAAAACGTGTTATTATACGCGTCGTGTTATTATACGATGTCGTGGAACAACTATGGTATGTAAATTAATATTTGCGCAATCAAAATTCATTTATTTGTTATATAATATATATGCATTTTCTTTTAAGGACGGATTCCTCGAGTATTCCAAGATGAAAATTATGACGCGACAGTGTTGAGGTAATAGTTTTTAAATTATTGGCTATTATTATTAGATTAAAATTTTGCGAATCGCAGAGTTGAAGTTTCGCGCGCTCAAGGTGAAATGACACGTAGAACTAGAGGCCGGACCTCTTTACCGACAACGAGATTATCATATATAAATATGCAATATTTTTATTAAAAAAATTATTTCTGCATCTATATGAAATATGTTTGTACATTATATGCGCGTAATTAATATCGGAACATACCGCAAAATAACAATTCAATAGCGAGATGTTACGATATGTGTCAGATGTCAAAATAAATTCATATTTATTTACTCGTATGGTAAACATTTTTAGGGCTATATCGATAAATAAACGATTTTCTTTTATGTGAAAAGATTGAATATGTTTACAAAATTTAAAAGTATTTAAATATAGTTTGATTATAATCGCTTATAATTTGATTTTTATATCATCAATTTTTTTCAACATTAAAAAAAAATAATTATTAAAAATATACATGTCGATGATTTGATAGGAGTATATTAAAATTAAATAAATATGTATACATGATATATATTATAATTATTTGTACGTAATATACAAATAGACTTTGTATAGCAGCAGAAATTTTTTAATAAAAATATCATTGCATATTTATATTATAATCTTGATTGTATTATAATCTTGTTGAAGAGACTCCGTTTCATGATAACACTTTTAACATTTGTCATTTTATCGAAATTAAAAATATGCCTTTTATATGTACATCTTTCGAAAAACACAACAATTAAATAATAATTATAATAATATATAAAATCATATATTTTGATAAATTGTACACTAAAGTTTTTAAATTATATAATTTATTTATATGTATATTAAAACTACAATTTATTACATTATAATCCTTTTCTTATTTTTCTTATTTTTATTATCATTTAATTTTTTATCATATTATTATATTTTATTATATTATTATTTCTTTTATTTATCGTTATGATATATTAATTTTAAATTTTATTATTTCCGGCAAAACCAAAAAGTTTTCTACTAGAACATATTTTATTATGCAGCCTAACAAAGAAATTGAAAATGCATTGAAATAATTTACAAGGAATTAACAAAAAAATCAGCGGGATATTTTTATCTTAAATTAAAAAGAACAAGATTTGAAATGGATTTCTTAGGAGCGTGGTAATGTGGGATAATATAATACAATCCTGAATAATCCCGAAAAAAGGAAATTTATATAATAATAATATCAAGGAAAAGAATAATGTATAGTAAAAAACATTATCTGAAAAGAGAACGTTTTCTTTGGAAAACAATATTTCAAAATAATATTTGAAACTTGAATAAGCTCAAGATGATTTTAAATATGCAGGGATATAGAGAGTACGGTAAAAAGAAACAGAAAGGTTCTTCCTATTACAATTTTCGCAATAGTTATTAAGATATTAATTAAAAAGGACTATATAAATAGTGTGCATAAATAGAGTACATGTGGTTACGTGAGATGTACACTCTAGATATACTAACAAGTGTCATACACTGAAAAAAAGGATCAAATTATAATTGTATAATAAAAAAAAATTAGTTGAGATTTCTTTTTTTATAGTTATTAACACATAATGTTGATAATAATGATAACCTTGTAGTAATAATAACTTTAACTTTATAGCTGACGGTTAAAAATAACTATATTTATGATAATTATAACAATCTTTTTATCAGCACATGAAACGTTTGCAAAGGCAAACGTGTACTGATAAATTCTTGTTAATATTTCAATAATTATTATAAAAAATGCAAAATGATAAAGAATCTTTCTGTTTAATTTATTATATTACTCACTTATAAACGTTAGTATAAATCTTTATCAGAAATCCTGATATATCATTTAATTTGTCTCGCGATTATCAAGAAAGTACATTTAATAGAGCATACATTTAATTATTATCGAATTTAAATTATTGATTAAATTATGTATGAAATAATATAAGTATTATTTCCTCATTAAAAAGAATATTATATTTTTTTATATATCGTTAAGATTAAATCATAAACTTATAATTTAAGAGCGTTAAAGGTCACTGAAACTTTTATCCACATATAATGATATAAAATATGATTAAGGTTATATTATAAAGCAATATATAAACTATATATATATATATATATATATATATATATATATACATACTTACATACATACATATATATATATATATATATATATATATATATATTAATTTCATACATCAAAGTGGCGTGCGCGTAAAATCGTTTGTAAAGATTGTGCGGGTATCTGTATTATCTCGCGGTTGTATAGTTAATCATTGGTAAACAATTTTCTATGTTTACTTACTTGCACGCACATCTACCGTGTGTTTCTGGCAGAGTATCGGCGAAGATAACAATTGAAATCCGAGGAATAATGTCCCTTATTTTCGACATAAAATTACGGTACGAGATTACATGTGATTGGGGGTGTTTCAAACCGTTGTTAACTTGGGATACTCGATGATTATTTGCAGTGTACGCGCTATTGACGGACATTGTAGGAAGCTAATTCTTGCATTTCTTAACGCGTGTTGTATTTATAGAAGGTGCTGTAAATCTATGAAAGGTCTTTCTTCAAACAAACAATGAATTCTTTTTTAGCGCTTATTTGCGAATTAATCATCAATTTGAAAAAGAGGTGCTTTTATAAAAAGCGATAATTTTAAATTTTATTTTCATAATAATTGAAAAATTACTTATTGTTAGTATTATTTTGCGTGACAACTAGCAGTGGATATATGATAAAATTAAACTGGAAATAATCTAAATTATAAAATAAATATATATTTTTAAATTAATAAAATTAAATAGAAGATCTCATAACATAAACTCTATAAGAGAGAAATAAATAGAGCAAATATTAGTGAAATAATAAATAGCTGAAAATCTTAGCCATTGTTGTTTATTTTCCTTAAAAATGTGGAATATTACTTACGATTTATTTTCCTTAGAATTCAAAAATAAAAAATTTGGTTAAAAAATTAGAAAATTTGGTTCAAATAATAACAATTACTATGTAATAAACTTGGCAAATAAGAGCTATAGCGTGGTTTGAGCGCAAGAAAGAAACTTTTTTTCTAAACTTTTTTTATTAATATATATTTTTTAAAATATTCACTTTCGTTAAATATATACAAGTACGGACGGTCTAAATTACTTATTTGATTCATATTCAGCACAATAATATAATAGATAGTAAAAAAATTTCGAATAACACAATACATAAAATTACATTAATTATATATATATATATATATATATATATATTATTTACTATATATATATATAATATATTATTCGAAATTGATGTGCATGAAACCGGAAAAATTTAATTTTAATTATTATAATTATATTAATAAAATTATAATTATATTAATATAATTTATAATTATATTAATAAAAAAAAGAATTATGATAATATTTAAAATTGAACTTATATATTTATAAATTATTTTCCTTATTCGTTTTTTTTTCATATCCTCCATATCTTTATATCTTTATACACATCTACAATTCATATGTATACACATTCAATATATCATATCTTTATATCTTTATACACATCTACAATTCATATGTATACACATTCAATATACCATATTTAATGAATAGAGCATATATTGCTTGTAGAAAAAAATTATAAATAATTACAGCTCATAAAAGAGAGAGAGAGAGTTTCTTAAAGGCTCTATGGAAGATGAGTGAAAGAATTGTATTACTCGTATAATTGATCGAGAAAAATATATATTAATTTTATATTTTACAATAAAAATAAGGACACATTATAGAAACAATATATTGACAATTTCGACTATTATTTTTTGCAAATTACCTTTTTCATTAATCTCTTTTTTTAATCAAATATTAGTCACAGGACAACATTGATAAAAATATAAGTTATATTATTAAGAATAGACTTATATGTAATATATTCATGCATCTTTTGTTTCGATTTTTGGTATATGGAGATGGTATATGTATATATATATATATATATATATATATATATATATATATATTTGTCACGCTTGTAGATAATAGAAGGTTCCGATTAAACTTTACTATGTAATTTCCGTTTAGTCATTAATCACTTTAATCGCCATTATTATTTACGCTTTGAAGTATCACGCATTGACATTTATTATCCTGCTCATTGTTATCAGTTTCTTTTTTTTACTTTAAAGCTTTGTTCACTATAATTTTCATTGTGACACAAAGGCTTATCCGTATTTTTTGAAAGGTCAATGTAAATTAGAACGAACGTCGAAGAATATAAATTGAAGAAATAGACATAGAAAAGAAAGATACAAGAAAAAGCACAAAGAGCCTTTTATAGTAATATTTTTTAATTTTGGAATCATTGCATTATGGAGTTATAGAAACTAAAGAAAAAAAGAACTGTTCTTGTGAATGCTATTATGTTGAAATAAATTACTTTTTTTCCAAGTCATCGTGTTCTATAATATGAATTGATAAAATACATGTATAAAAAAATTAATTTTTTTTATTATCTTATATTAATAAATACTTACATTGCTCATTTGCATGAGTTTTACATCTTCAGCAAAAATTTTAACAATTTTAACAATTGAATAATAATGAAACTTTACAATTATCTATCGAAAAGAGAATTATAAATTTCAATATTCATTTATATAAATGTTTACAGTTATTTCTTTACAAAGATCTATCTATCGGCATAATGATCAAAAATAACAAAGCAAAAAACATTCTAGGTGGAATTTATGAGAATGATAAAGAATTGTATCCATTGTATTCAGGAATTGTATTCAGGTAGTTATGTTTTGTTTTTCAAAAACATTTTTCGGACTTAAGAAAATATTCGGACGTAAGAAAAACTATTTATCAGCAAGACTAGAATATTTTACAAGGAATTTTGTCATAAAGCACAAAATTAATCTTTCAAAATCTCTATAAAGCTCTAAGTCGTATAAAGAATTTTTAGCCATTCGTTCCTTATTTTTGAATTTCTTCGATGAGAATTGTGGCGTTTTCTCTTTGGCCATATGCCAAGAATAATATCCACGTTCACATCAAAGATACAATGTTATCAAATTCGCAGGACGTGAATAATTTATGCTAATAAAACGCGCATAATACAAGAACACGTACAATGTGACCACGTACTTCCTACTCATCCGCCCGTATATATGCTCGCTCGGCGATCAAAAGATCAGGCATGAGAATGGCGATATTGTGAGGGTATCGACAATTACATTGAAAAAGTTTCAACGTACGGAATATTATGGAATTTGCACGTGCGTTATCTTTAACGGTCGCTAGAGTTCACTCGTGAAAGAAGGAATTTAAATTATTGTAGGAATCGTATTTGTTCTACAAAAGTATCCTTCTGTGAAAGATTTTTTTTTCTTCATTTCAAATTTTTTTTCTTCATTTCAATCGAATATTTTCTCAACACAGACATATGACTTCTCCAGGAATATAAAAGTAAGAGCTAATGCGATAAAGGTGTATGTATACATATAAATATACTTAGACCAAGTACATCAGTACGAATAACCGAGGATGACTATCGTCTATCGAATGTAGATATTCATTGTGACTCGGCTATGTCCAAACACATATAATCAGGCACGCTCGTATAATTATACGAGACGAACGAGAGTCTCTCCGCGGCCACATCCAAGGGAAGGATGTTTGAGAAGCCGCGCCTCGAAACGTTCTCTTATTTCTTTGGCACCTTCGATTGACAATTCTCAGACTAACCGCGAGCGGCACGAGACTGGATTATTTGCTCTATCTTCCTCCACGAGATCTCTCTTCGCCTTCTTTTCGCCACGGTTCCTCCTCTCCTTTCTTCCTCCATGTTTCGATAGTATACGGCGGCCGCATAAGGACGTACCGAGAGAATGTACGTTGACTATTACGGCCTCTCATGCTTTTATAGCCCACCTGGGTGGCGCGCATACCATCGCCATCTTGTTAGCCGCGATTAAATATTGATGCAAGAACCGATATCCGAAGCCTCGAGCGGTTTTCTCGATAGTTTTCGCGGAATCGCCTCGCGAGAATCTAGGGCGGCAAGTTCCTATTACGCTTGTCAATCCGCGACGAGATTGCGCGTTCCAACGATCCTACTATAAGAAGAAGGATTCGAACGAGCCATTTTCGCGTATGGCATTTATAAGTAACGTTACGAGGATATATCGAAGAGGAAGAAAAAAGAAGTCGGGTCGAACGCGAAGCGCTGGTAAACCGCGATTCCTAACGGCCACGGTGTTAATTTGCTCCTCGCCGATGCGAGGTCCATTATTGTGCAAATTGTCGACGAGGCAGATTGCGCAAACGCCCGACAATGGGGGAATCGCGCGCGAGTCTGCGTGGCCGTCCCCATACGAAGGGGGGTTAAACCACCCCATCGTTAGTGTGCCGAATCAACCGGAAATTCCAGCTTTCGTCGCTTCCGTATTCAGTCGAGAGGGCTACGAGAGATGCGAGACGCGATGAAAAAGGAAGACGAGAACTAAGTCGTTTTCGAAGGAATTAGCCAACAGATAATGCGACGAGCGACGTCTAGCAGCCCCCTTCGGGTCGATTGTCATGAAAATATTTATTATCGGAAAAGAGAGAGGGGAAGACAGAGAGAGGTGGGACAGGACAACAGCCAGAACCTTCCGTTTTCAGATAATTAGAGATCGACGTTTGTCAAGATTCTATAAAGCTATTCTATAAAGATGCTACGACAGCTGGGGACAACTATGCAAATATTCAAAAGTTTTATCTATTCTTATATTTACCTTCATCGACACTTTTTACGTGATCAGATTTGCTAGCAGAGAGATTTATAATCTTTTTAATTTGCTTTTACTATTTTAATTGCATTGTCTTCATGATATATGTGATACGTTCAAATTTAGATTAACAAAGACTTTTATGGAATAACGATGTTCAGATTTCGCTTTCAACTTTTCAAAATCATGTTCGGATATCGCTCCTCTTCAACCATATTTTATTCAAAGTTCATTCGACCATATATTCCCATACAGCACAAAATATTCCATAAACATTTTAGGACATTCGTAGAATATTCAAAAATTCGTAGAATATTCATAAAATATTCTAGTTCATAGAATATCTTGTGCTGTATGGGTTCGAAATTCAGAAATAAATTTTTTCTTTTTAAATTTGACTTTTTATTTCTACCATCTCTGCATGGTGTCTTTATATAGTGTTATAGAATCAGTTACGCCTTTTGTAGAAAAGTTTTACGGTCTCATTTTCTTTTTTATCTCTCATTTTATTTTTGCTACCTAGGTATTTATGATCGAAAAAGGATTATCTAAATTGAAAAAACGATTTACTCTAGAGAAAGGTTAAGATGAAGGGAGGTAACGAGACTGAAGCGAGACGGGAAAAGATTGCTCAGAGAGACGAGACAACCATGAGGAGATCACTTTCGGGATCATTAATTATCCTAGAAAGTGCGAGAATGGGAAAGATATATACGAGAGAAGGATGGTGGTGGAAAAGAGAGCCGAACGAGCGATGGATAGAAAAGAGAGCGAATGAGACGGCGAATGTCACCGCTGCAAACCGAAATTACTGTGACGAAAGATTAATGATCCCATGTTTTATTGCACGTATTTATAGGTATACGTATTTCGATTCTCGAAATTTCTCGCAAAGTTTTAACTTTGCTTCGATATGGCATTCATCAAGATCGAAGATCTTGTTAATCTATCGCGCGATCAAAGCTTTACTATTAATAATTTAGTTCAATAGAAAATAGCTATAATTTTTTGATGCATATCTTTTTGATATAATGCGATTCTGTTTTTTTTTTTCAAATTTTGAAAAATTTGCGGTTAAAATTCCAAGAATTATTTAGTGTGATTTTATGGTTTTTTAATCAATGAAATTAAAGATAAATTGACATTTGGTTCAAAAAGATGAAAAAAAGGTTAACCCTTTTTTAGGTTTTTTATGTAATTTCTATAGAAAATATGCTGATTTAATAGTTTGTTACCTGAATACGAAAAAATCAATAAGAAAAATTTTTCCCAACTCTACATCTCTTTGTCAAATTATGATTTAGAAAAAAAAACTGGATATATATTTTTATAACAAAAGGACTTGACAATAGAATATAGAAAATAGAAAAAATCATTTTAAAATATTTAAAAAGATATTGATATCCCATCTGATTATGTAGAAAATTGATTCAGAAATAGAAAATTGATTTTCTAAACTTATTAATTTTCTTTAATATATTGTTTAGCATGATTTTTCATATGATTTTTTAATCAATGAAATCAATCTCGATTTTTATAAAAAAGTTATATGTTTTATTTAAGCAATATAAAAATGAACTTGAAATCTGGCTATTCTTTGCATATTGTATATTATTTATTGTATATTGTATATTAGTATTTATTGTATATTATTATTGTATATTATTGTATTTTATTAGGGCATTCTCTGAAATATGCAAGTACTATCTCCACTATCTTAGATATATTAACTTGATAGAATACGTACAACGAAGGTTTTTTTTAGATATACTTCATCATTTGATTTGAATCATCTATGAATATAAAGTTGTTCATTACTCACTCATACTACATCTTAATTTGTCCTGTTTGTGAGCTTATTGTCAATGTTGTCTTTTTTGTTTGATATTATTAGTGGCAATATTAATTATCTGTTTATTATCTTTTTTTAATTTTAATATAAGCCGCAAATCATTATCTCTATAAATTAGAATAAGATAAAATAGAAAATTTTGTAAAGATTAGAATATAGAGAAGTTTAGATATCAAAAATATCTTATTTTCATCGCCCGTGAACTTCTCGTATCTCTAATATTATATATGAACTTCTAGTATCTCTAATATTATATAAATATTTAATAGAAAAATAAGAGATAAGAGATTCTTGAATAATTTTAATCAAAATTCTTCTTTTATTTTTAACTCAACCCAACATCTATTTAATACTTTAAGTGATCGAATTAATCTCTTTTGAAACTATAATCTGTAATTTTCAAAACTGACCTGTTCTTTAAAATTTTTAACAATAAATGAGAAATCATTCACTGCCTATTTGAAGTATAAGAGAGTATAGGAGAAAATTCCTACAATCCATAAACGTGAAAAGGTTAAAAACAAAATTTCTATTCGGGCAAAGACCTCGCGTGCGATGCGATTAAAAGATTTCGCTAGAATCGAGAAAACACATCGCGAGAGACTGGGTTCGCGGGCGTTTCTTCGCCGATACATTATCGTATCGTACCCGCATACCCGATGGTACTCGTCGCATTAATTAACTCTAGTCCGAGCGTGCTTGCTCTACGATAAAAAAGACTGGCGGAATAAAAGAAAAAAAAAAGAACGCAACGTGCCTTCTTTAAATAAATCGCCGGGAGTGACGGATACGGGAAGGAAGATTAACGAGCACGATGTGTCGTTCGATTCGATACGTCGAATTAACGCGAGACAGAAACGAAGCTCCGCGTATCGGTTATTAATGACTTACGGGGTTCTGCCAATGTAAACGTTGGCGATGCCGCGCTTACTCGCCGCGTCGCTTTGAATTCGCTTAGAAACCTTGAATACATACCTTAAACGTCGCGTATAATGCGTGAATTGAACCGGTAATATGGTGGAAACGACGATTAATTGGCCATAATTGGATGTAGCGACGATGTTTTTAACCGCGTTATTAACTCATACATACATACAAGTTTAACGCCGAGAGGAGTCGTTCTCTTTAGAAGCGAGCATTTTCGAGAGACAACGCGCACGGATGTGTATATAATACATACATCCCGTTTCTTGAATACATTTAACGATTTCGCAACGCGGCGAATTTGTTTTCAGCGAACTAAATCGTTATTGCTCGACGGAGGTTAAACGAATTCCAGTCGCGCTCTCGTTGCGCGTATACACGCGTACAAACGGAGGGCGTGGGGATGAAAAAATCAACCACCGCCCTCCGTTCCCTGAGTGGCAGGTTCACTAATACGTACCCTCGCGTTCGCCTCTCCTGCGAGCAATATCGCCCCGGTTTCTCGCCGATGTACCGAGGTAGAGCAAGACAGAAACGGTAGGGTCGCCCGTTAACGATGATAGGGTAACTGGAGAGAGAAAGAGAAAGAGCGAGAGGGAAAACTCAAGCCCGTAATGTTGGGGGAGGATCCGGCTATCTTGTGCCAATCTTCGCGTTTCCTCGCACGCATATTATTTTCCCCCCTCGTTTAAGTACATCGATCCGTTTCGATTCTCGACACGACGGAAATACACCTTTCACCAAATGTCGCGCTCTCATTGTCTGAGTACTATGATGTAACTTTCAAAATTACATCCTTCCGCTTTGATTTCTCTCGTGAAGCGCACTTGTTTTCGCATGCTTCTCTTTTTTTCTCCTCGAGATGCCGGATGTTGCTGTAGCGAAAGAGAAAAAAATCGATGCCAAAGGGATGCGCGAAGGGAGGCGCGATGAAGGTGGAACGAGGGGAAGCAGCGAATCCCCGAGGTAATAGCGCGAAAGTTCCGACATCGTTAATCTTGCAGTTCGTAGGTCGACGGATAGACGTATGTATGTACGTGTCGGATAGCGTATACTCGTTGCTACGAGTACATCACGAGAGGCCACACCCCCGCGTGATCGACAGCACGGTGGTTACAAAACTCATCCCGATCGATCTTTACATATGTGTAAACGTCCATTCAACTCATCCCCTTGAATATTATCGAAATCATGGAACTCGACAGATTAATAGATTCTTAATGAATCATGAAAGATTAGAAAAATAAATATAGAAATAGCTCTTGAGAGAAAAAAAGTCCATATAATTAAATACGTTATTACATTTAACAAAAAAGTCTATGTATGATAATACCTATATATAATATATGAAAAGCAATTATTCGAAGGAAAGTAGCTCCTATTATTTTGCAATAAAATGAAAATAGAGTTTCCTTTTTTCAAATTTATCGAAACTATCGTCGTTAAATAAATTACATTACTAGATGAAACGACACTAAAATAGCAATATAACAAGATATAGATTCTTTAAATTCCTAGAAAAAGATTTCGGAAACTAATGGACTTTGGAAAATTGTAAGATTTTAAGAAAGACATTTTGTGTGATCAGTAAAGTTTTTTTCTTTACTTTAATCGCACACCCTTATCGTTATTTATCTTTATTTATCTTTATACTTTTATGCTTTCGTTTCCTTAAATTGATAAAATTATTTTTTTGAAGCCATAAATTAAAGAGATAATTATATCTAATTTACTAGTTTCGAAGAAGATTGAATTTTTTAGATAATAGAGATTTTTAGACAATAGAGATTTTTTACACACACACACACACACATTATATATATATATATATATATATATATATATATATACATATATATATACTTTTATAGTGAACAGGGTCGGATTTAAAGGTGTGGAGACCCTGGGGCAATGAAAAGGTGGAGACCCCTAACCATTTTTAAATCAAAATCAAATAGAAATTTTTACGTTGTTTAAATAATTTATTGTGAAATAACAAGGTCAAGCAATATACGTAGACCTTGTAAGTGTTGTATAACATTCGATAGGAAATTCTACCCAAAAATATGTGTTGTGGAGGATCTCCCTCTCCTCTTGTAGAGGCTCCTGGGCTTCAGTCCCTATTGTCCCCCCTCCTAAATCCGACCCTGATAGTGAAATATGTTTTAGATCAAATAATATATGTACTTTATCACATTAAATGGTCAATATTACTTGCTAGTATATAAGAAGAACGCAAATAAGGATCATCGAGCCATCTATCGGTATTTAAAGGAACGAAAGCGTTCGATTTGCACTTTTATATATAATTTTTTAATTATCAGAACGAACAAACAAAAATAAGAGATTACATCAAAATACATATGAGTATATAAAAGAGATTAGAGAACGATATTGTTTTGCAAGAGCATGGAAAAAAATGTTATATATCAAAAAGTATTGATGATTTAAATTTCCAGAGAAAAAAATTATATATGTAATCAAATATGTAAATTTATATATAAAATATGTCCACATTATAAAGACATAAAATTATATATACTCATATAATATTATGTAGAATTATATATACTCATATAATTATATGTAGAATATTTGTGTATATTATTTGATAATTCTATTTTTCTTAAAAAAAAGAAAAGAAATACAAAACTTATTTTGCAATTATTTTTCTATTATTCTTATTATTTTCTTTACATAAATAGATATAAAGAAAATATAAAAAAAGAAAAAAAATATACGTATATGGACATATTTCATATATAATATAACAGATATATTTATATAGGTGATTATATAGATTATTCTTGCAACAAAGTTGTAGTCGAAGAATAAATTACAACCAAAACAATAAACCGCGTATATGCATCGAATGAGTTTGAAAAATGTAAGGAGAGAAAGAGAGAGAGAGAGAAGGAGAATCGCATGAAACTCTTGATGCTGCAGTCATTGAAGTAGTGCGCATCTGTCGGTATCAGCTGTAGTGGCGTCACGTTGATAAACGACTCGGATAAAATTGATTATATTTTCCATTTCTTGAAAAAATAATTTTTTTCTACGGATGACCTTCCTAACAAGTTTGTAGTCAACGATTCAAGGCTTACAATTAAGTATAAGTTTACATTTTTTTAGACATTTTCTAAGAATCTGAAGCCGTTTATATAAGTTGGTTGTGATACCTGCATTGTCATTGTTAAGTTGCAAACAATACGATTTTACGGTCTTCCAAAAAGTACGTTGAGATTTAAAAGATAATAGAATGGTAAAAAGGGATTAGGCTACCGAAGAATCTTAAAAAGATGATAAAAGGACCTTAATCTAACAATTTCTTAAAATTGGATTCTAAACAACTCATACATTCCCGTACATATAATTGATGTATCTTACAATTAGCAGTCGCAATAATATATTGTAATGTAACAGACGACGTGGTACAAAACCACGTTATAATTATTCATGTGTTCCCTGCCCCGACAAGTGTATGACGAGGCAACGTCGTCGACGAGCTACGATAACGTGGTGGAACATACCGAATTGCCTCGACAAGGAAGCATGTCTTATTCGAGTGAACTGTCACGTTCCCAGGAATATCTGAGTTTTCGTAGCTCTGTACCGCTGAGAAAGATTGTCGTCGATGCCGATGGCGCCAAGGTATTATTTCATCAATGATAAAAGATTTTCGATAATTCATATCTAATTGTTTATCTTGTTTTGTTTCCATCATTGTCTTGAACATAGTAAAGATCTTTGTAATTTGATTTTCTGAATCTCAATTGTTTCAGGGATGGAAGGTGTATGATTCCAATCCAAAAACTATCAAGTGCCCGCTCATATGTCTTCCACCAGTCTGTGGTACCGCTGATATTTTTTTTAGGCAAATATTAGGACTGGCTGCAAAAGGTTATAGAGTTATATCAGTGAGTTGGATATAAAGTCCTGAAGCAAATTTAAATGTATATGCAAAGTAGCATAAAAGATCTTGCTTACATCATATTGATGCAACAGTTGATCTTTAACAGTTGATCCAGGAAGTTCACCTTTATAGGCTGAGCCACCAGTATATTGGAGTATAAAGGAATGGTGCGATGGATTCAGAAAACTGTTGGATTACTTGGAACTTGATAAGGTCCACCTTTTTGGTGCTTCGTTAGGTTAGAATTATAAGCAAAGTATTCACTTTTAAATTCATATGTAATCTTATGAATAAAGTGCATGAAAATATATAAATTTTATATTTGCAGGTGGTTTTCTGGCACAGAAGTTCACAGAAATAAATGCACACTGCCCTCGAGTAGTATCTTTAGTTCTATGCAATACTTTTACAGATACATCTGTATTTAGTTACAATGATTCCGCAGCAGTGTAAGTCAGTTATAGTTCATTACAAGTTATAGTTCATTACAAAGTAATTTACTCAATTAATTTTACATATCGAGATTCTTGGTTATTATTATAATAATTATTTATTGTTTGTAGTTTTTGGATTCTACCATCAATGGTACTAAAGAAAATGGTTATGGGAAATTTTGCAACAGAGAAGGTTGATGGAGAGATGATAGAGGCAATCGATTTTATGGTGGAACGGGTATAAATCTTTACTTTTTTCAAAAATTGATGAAAACTAAGAGAAACATATTCAGAATGTTTTGTTTAAAAAATTATTTTTAATCCTATTTATATATTTTTTTCAAAATTTTTTATAATTTTTAGCTGGAGAGCTTAACGCAACCTGAATTAGCATCTCGTTTAACAATGAATTGCATAAATTGTTATGTACAACCTCAAAAGATATGTCATTTACCAATAACGATAATAGATGTATTTGATGAATATGCTTTATCAAATGCTGTTAGGGAAGAAATGTACAAATGCTATCCGAATGCAAAATTAGCACATTTGAAAAGCGGTGGGAATTTTCCATACTTGAGTCGATCTGCCGAAGTTAATTTGCATTTACAGGTAATTTATAAATATAATTGTGATTAAAAATAGAATTTTTTTTATCGATGATTGATAAAATAACAGAATTTGTTTTCAGATACATTTAAGACAGTTTGAAGACACTGAATATGCAGCCTCAGAAAAAACTAAAACTTAGCATAATACATTTTTGTTAGGAAAAATTAAACAAAAATGGATTCTGCTATTCATAAACAGATATTGAAAATATGAATATCTGAGCCATTTATATATATATATCGAGTTAAAGATACAATTTAGTTGACATCTTTCAATTTAGTTCTTAATAAAGCAATAATTTGTTACATCCAAATACTGTATAATATAAATTATATGATATATAGCGCTGTTTATGAATCCACTATGTCAAACACATTTAGTTCCTGGAATATAAAAAGCATTTATATTTTATAATATTTTGATTTTCTTTTATCTGTAAAGAAAATGAATATTCCATTATTTATTATCAAAAGCGAAAAAATATACTCTTCAAAATATACTCTACATACAAATTTCTTTTTGTAGATATAAATAATTCTAATTAAATCTAATTACTAAATATTTTCAAAAACCTATTTTCTTAAATGTTTATTACGATGAGGATTCATAAATGAATATTTTGATAAAATTTTATACATATATATATATATATAATATATATATATATATATATATATATATATATTTCTATACAATATTTATATGAATTTATTTAGATGTATAATTTATTTTATTTTATCTGTTTTTCTATTATTTGCTTGAGAATTAGTAGTACATATTTTCAAGTAGCACACAGTTATGGTGTGCAGAGTGAGAAGTTGACCATAGTTAGCTAGGTCGCCTGACCGGGAGACCGTATAAGAACTCGCTTGATATCGATTCCTTCATGTGTGCTCGTTCGCATTTCTCTTTTGCAATCTCATATTACAGGGTCTGTTTTGCTCAGTATACGTGTACGACATTGTCGTATTAGGTTCTATTTAATTTTTCTTTTCTCCGTTGATTTTTGAACATTTTAATTGATTATAATTATATATATGTAATTTTAAATCATTGATATATTAAAGATATAGTTATAATTTTGTAAGATTGTATTTCTCTGAAAAAAGATTTTTTAATTACATAGAGAATTTTATTGAAATACTCAAATTAACGCTAAATTATTCGCTTGTTAAATTTGTTAATACTAAATTTGCTCATATTTATAAACATTATGAATATTATCTGCTATCTTTTGCGTAAGAAAAGTGAAAAATAGTTTATTAAAGAGTAATAGGAATTTTGATTTGTTTGACATGTAAGTGAGATTTACATGCCGATAAGATTATCGTTATCGCATTCACCGATATTCCCATAAGTAATCTTCCTGGTGAATTAATATAATCCCTCTCTGGTAAAGAACGACACATGTGTATAATGTATGTTTCAAAGCTCAGTCTCTTACCTGCATGCAACGCAGCCAGTATTCGAACGATAGTGTATCCGTCGTGACGATAAAGTGAAATCTTCTTATCCTCTAAAAATAACGTTTAAACGCACGTTTCAAAGCATTAATATTGCTCGGAATGATAAATCACGTAAACTATAATTTGATTACTTTTTTGACAGGTTTTTGAAAACTCTTTTTCATTGTCAGTTGTAAAATGAGACACATATTGGCAAGGTGTTTTGTGCGCTTTCATATATCTCGTGTAACTTGTATTTAAAATTTTTATTTTTTAAATTAAAAAAAAGATTTCCAAGGTTTCTCTCTCTATCTCTCTCTTTTCATCGATTGTGTATAACCATGCGATAGGGTCTTCTATAAAATATTAAATTGATTTTTATGCATTGCAAGATGCACGTGTGCGTACGTATATTTTGTTTTAATAATTTTTTGCTAGAATTTTTATTGTGATTTTTCCTGTAATCGTGTCATCCTTAATGAGTCATACGTTGAACGATTGAATCAATGCGGTCGCATTATTCGCATTATTCGCGATAAGACATGCTATTATCGATATATGATCTATATCTAATCTCTCGTTTGATATTACGATACGTTGATGCATGCTTTTCGTAAATCAATATCCATAATTCTATTAGTAATCCTTATCCATAATTCACGCAACCGTCTTAACGAGAAATTATCCTAAAGGGAAATAGCTTACAGCAAAATTTAATCAAGTGAAAGGAACGCCGACCACAGGTTTACCTTAGAAACAGAACGCCATCGCTAGATATTTATTTTTGTTATTTTACAAATTTAATTTTTTACTATTTAAATTTCAACATTTTTCCTAAGATATCTACGCATATTTCATCAGAAATGTTTCTTTCACAGAATCTCTTGTTAGATTTTAATTTCCATTTTAATCCATTAATTTCCATTTTAATCCATTAATTTCCATTTTAATTTTTTTACTTAATAAACTTTATTTTCTTACAGATATTACTTTTCGGAAGTACAACAAACCGGAATAATATCAGGATGGATTCACCGGAATCTTGAAAGTTTTCTTCTCTTCATCCTGGAAAATATTCAGTCTTAAAGAAAATGGATAATGCCAGCGAGCGAACGCGTCTCGTGGACAGCGGAAGAATAGCGACGTCCACGAAACTCGCTTACGCTCTTGGACATGTTTTCAACGATCTAGCAGCCGCCATGTGGTTCTCCTACACTTTAATTTATCTTCAACGAGTGACATTATTAGAGCCCGTCGTCGCCGGTGCGCTTTTGCTTCTAGGTACGCGTGCAATTCAATTATACGTGTGGACGACGTTATCTTCAATAGTTGATTAATGTCGAAACGATTTTTATTCAAGGACAAATCATCGATGCGATTGCAACGCCTGTGTTTGGATTCCTGGTCGATCGTTACTGCAAAAAGAAATTCTGGCATGTTTTCGGTTCTATCATGGTCACTCTGTCCTTTCCCGTAATATTCGGCGATTTCGCCCATTCGTCTTCTACGATGTCCATGTTTTTATATATAACGAGTATTACAATATTTCAAACGGGCTGGGCGGCCGTACAGATCTCTCATCTGTCAATGATTCCCTCGTTAACTAATTCTCTCTTGGCTCGAGCCGATTTGACCGCAATAAGGTATGTGAATTGTAACAAGGTTCTTTTTCTCTCTCCCTCTCTGTCCGAGTTATATCAAGATATAAATTTAATTACAGATACTCCGCCCAAGTTAGTGCGGCCATGGTAGTTTTTATAGTTACGTGGATAGTTTTACCGACTAGTGGAGAATCGGTTCAATTGAATCAGCTGGACGATTATAAATTCAGAGTACGTATAAAGAAACTGCGCGTTAAAAAAAATTATAATAGCTAACGAGAGAAAACATCTGATAACATTCACTTTATAATTTACAGAATATCGTCCTGGTTCTTACGACTCTCGGTCTGACCGCGACCGTTTTCTTTCACATTTTTCTAAAAGCGAATCTCTTGGAACGAGCAACATCCTCTAAAACAAACATCGAGGAAGCGATTAGGTCGTCGAACCGTCGAATATCATGGCTCGATATCACGATCTTGTTGAGAGTCGCGATGCTCTACGTAGCGAGCAGATTGTTTATCACTCTCAGCACGGTGTACTTGCCATTGTATATAGAGGAGACCGAAATCGGCGGCAAACAGGCGTTAGCTACTGTGCCATTGGTCTCATATGTATCCTCGTTTGTGGCCGCTTTGTTACTTAAATACATCAACAGAAGTTGCGGTACCAAGGTAAGTCTTTGATGATACTCTCTTAAATGAATTCAGTGTATTGTCATTGATAAGTATTTTCGATTATGGTACTGTAAATCTCATTAAACAAAAATTAGTTGATGATAATCTTTCAATCAGAGATATTTTAAAAGATTTTTTAAAAAAAGCAAATTACTCTTTTAATTATTTTAGTAATTCTTCTTACTATTTTTTCTATATATACAAATAAATAAAATATAAAAGCCTAATGGAAAACAGACAACTAAGAGCTTAATATAGTTAATGATGAGCGAATAAAGAAATCAGAATTTTCTATAAAAATAAATTTCATAATATTTTTAATTTAAATTAATTTTTAATTAATTAGTTTAAATTTATTTTTCATACATTGTTATCTGCGCTAAGTTCTTAATCGTCTATTTATATGTTTTTATATTATTTATTTGCGTTTTTTAATTTAATTTTTATTGCTTTCCATGCATATCCATATATATGTATATGGATATATACATATTTAATTTATATTATATATTTAATAAATTTTTCCACATCTCTAATACTATACATGTATGAGGTAAATTTGAGCGATTTTCATTAAAGAAATATCCAAGCATCTTGTTCATTTTTTCTGCGCTTATCATATTTTAATTTCAAAAGGCACATTCTAATTATAAATTTGAATATTAGTAATTTGCAATTTTCCTATTGTTGCAATTTTCCTGTTGTAATCAGCGATTAGCGTCGATCACATAAGCTAGAGAGGCAAAGTATAGATAAAAATTCACCAAAGAGCGAGTATTTCATTGATTCTTCGTCACTATTTCATCAATGACATTTTCACTGATTCAGAGTTTAAAAGAGGAAGAGGAGAAAAATATGAAAAAAAAAGACAAGCGTGTATTCATATTCTCGTTTCGCCGAATCGAAAATAGGTGTGCTATTTTCTCGGCGCTACGGTTGGCTTGGTGGCGGCAATCGTTACGGAATTTATCGCGGGCAACACGACGGTCGTGTACGTCATCGCTGTGTTAATTGGCGCGGGAAGCTCCATTACGATGGTCACCGCATTGAGCGTCACCGCCGAATTAATCGGCTCCAGAACGGAACGTAGCGCGTTAGTGTATTCCATCGTCACGTTCCTCGATAAAATCATCACCGGCCTCGTCGTTATATTCATCGAGAAGTGGTGAGTGATATAAATATCGCTATGCGGAATGAATTTTATTTAATTACACAAGTAGCAATTTTTGCATCTCGATATACGATATCGCGATGTGGAGATGTAAATTAAATTTACTCTGCGAAAAATTTATTTTTAACGACCGTTCGATCTCTCGTAAACGGCAATTTGAATATCGGATATTGCGTTATTATTCCATCGTACCTTTATGCATTTTTCAATATTCCGCTTTCATTTTTTTCAGGAGATGCAACGACAAGGAAATCTGTTTCAATTATAATCGGGACACATTGTCCATCGTGTGCGCTTCCTCGATGTTATTGGGACTCGTAACTTTGATATCTGTATCGCGTTGTCTAACTTGAGACACAATGACGAATAATGCCTTTCGCATTATATCTTTGTATAGATTTTAATTTATAGCGACAAACGACATAAAAACATCGATGACGCTGACTTTTTATATTTATAATGCCGTCTCTCTTATATAAAAAAATCTCAACAAACAAAACAACCCATCTTTCTTACACCTTTGTTCATACTCGTCATCTTACGTCAAAGTCAGAAGAGAGCGAGAAATTAAAAAAAATTTATATATATAAATTTATATTTATATATATTACAAATTTATTTCTTCATTTCGTATAATTTAATTATATAATAATATTAAATATTTATTATATATAGTATATTAAATATTATTTATAAATTAAATTAATATATATAATATATTAAATATAATAATATTTAATTTAATAATAACGTCCTCTTTAATAATAATCGCTCATTTTTCAGATTTTGAGATCAACCGTCGTTAAGTTATCATTCGCTTTCGCAAGTAACAATTTAATACAACCGTACCAGATGTCGCCAGACGTACGATTGGACGTTTCTCGAACATACGGAGAAAAGGCGCGTCGCCATCCCGACGATGGCGCGAGAGTCAGAGTGCGATGACCCGCTTCGTTCGCGCGTTACATACCGTGCTGGCTCGTCGCGGTTGCGTCGTAGTACGTCAAGGCGGAGAGACACATTCGCTTTATCGCGCGTACATACGGAGGGGCAGCGGGGGAAGCAGAGGGAGGAGGGAGAGCGTAGACGGGGCGGCGAGTCACTGCGCAGACGCTTATTTTGCTCGGCCGGCGTGGGGGCGGCGGCGGAGGGGGGGGAGGTCGCGCGATCGCACGTTCACGGGGCATGGCGTGGTGCGCGTTCTAGTAAACAAAGTTGTGTGCGTCGAGTCGCGCGGGGAATCTCGCGCGCCCCGAACGAGCGATCGCGTTTACCGTGTGTTTGTACGAGACGCGGCCGTTGCGTCGCGTCGCGTCGCGTCGTATCGTCGTCGTCCTCGTCGTTAAAGATCCCGTCGGGGCTGCTCCGGTGAGAGAAACTCTGGCCGTGGATAAATAAACGATAATTAGCTCGGATATACGAGCCGACTCGACACCATTGTGTTACGTGGGTGTACGTGTGTTGTCTCTCGTTTGAGAAAAGTGTTTACAGTGCTCGTCGTACCGGATCTCTCTCTTTCTCTCCGCCGAGAAGCGCACAACGGCGACTTTCGATCCGAGGCGAGACGAGGGAGTCGTCGACGAGACGGAGGTGATGACTTCGAGGCACGTTCGACGGAGTTCCCGAGCGGACGCCGCGTTTCAGGTGAGTGCCTATCTCTTTCTCTCTGCTTTCTCCTTCGCCTTGATCGTCTCGCTCGTTGTTTTTTCCCTTCTCTTCGCCGCACGCGCGCCAGACGACACGCGTCTCTTTTACGTGCGACGTATTTGGCGTTTCCGATTCGGTTATTATCGCCCGATATATAGCATCTCGCGCGTCGCAAAAACGTCCGAGCGCATTTTCGACTTTCGTTTCGACCGCGAAGGTGTCTCCTCTCTTCCCCTCTCTATTTTTCACATAAGGAGAGTTGCTTCGAGTCGCCCTTTTTTCGTCCTTGAGAGAAATGCGACCGATCGAAAGGACAAGGAGGAGGAGGTTAGGGAAAAGGTACGCGCAGGTAACGCGAAATTTTTTTCGGGCCGTCGCGTCATTCCTGGGCGTTTCTTTCTTCTCGCCTTCCAGACTCCGCGTCGCGGAACTCGCGAGGATGCTTTCCGCAGGAAACGCGCGCGTATCAATGGCCTCCGAACGCGCCGTATAAATTATTCGCGAGAGGAGCGAGACTGGTCGAAAAGAGAAAGAGCGAGACGGAGAAGGCGGGGCGGAGAAAGAGCGGAGCGAGAAGAGAGGAAGCGAAACGGCTCCGTGCAAGAGGCGGCGGCGATTTTTTTCGTGGAAGCGGGATACCATTTTTCTATTTTTTTTTCTTGCAAATCTTACAATTAGGCGCCCGCGCGCGCGCGCGCTATGTCGTTTTCGCTCGGATAAGAATCGACGAGTGTCGATAAGGGACGGCGTGGCGACGGTTTAGGTCGCGATATTTCTCTCTTTAGTCACTGACCTCGCGGCCACTCGGCTAACCTCGTTCGCCGCCGCCGCGCCGTCGCGTCGCGAGAGCGAACGTCGCGACGACGTTGCTCCGTATTCGGCGGAGAGAGAGAAAGAGAAAGAGAGAGAAGGAGGAAGACCACGCGCGATCGTGGACCGTGGGTTTCGGCACGTCCCGACTCGCCGAGAGAGGCTCGATTTCAGCTCGCGTCAAAGCATTCTTTACCAAGAGAGAAAGATAGAGAGAGAAAGAGCCCAGAAAGAGTCCTCTCCCTCTCTCTCTCTCTCTCTCTCTCTCTCTCTCTCTCTCTAGCGTCGTTATCGTAAATATATATTGTCCTTCGTGCGAGTCTCCCCCGGCTCTCTATTATTCTCGATTTACGACTTGTCTTCGCTTCGGGACAAACAAACGCATCTCTCGTCTTTCCGTTCTTTTTCGAAAAACGCAGATGTTACATCTCCCGGTAAATCGATATTTACGGATACTCTCGTCAGACGCGCGCTTAAAAGATTACACGTTAGTGATTTTGATTTTGATTCGAGTTTAATGCGCATTGCCATTTTCGTCGGACGCGACTCGAGAAAGGGACGCTCGTTATTATTACAGCCCCTTTCTCCGCATCGCTCGAAAATGGAGGCCGTTCCTTTCCACGATTACTTCCGAGTCGGCGAACGATGCGACGACACGAGAGTATCGATCGAACATCCTATTCGTTGATTTCAAATAAGATACGTTTGATTGATAGTAACGACTCCCGTACTATTGAATTAAAAATTGAGAGAGATATATGATTCGTTAGGGAGAGGAAAAAAAACTTACGCAGACAGATTAATTCCGAGGGAATCGCGATTCTTTCGATGACCGATGGGAACCGATTAGGATTGCATTCGGAATGGATTCCCACGGCGTTCTTTCGCGCTTTGTCGAATACGCACCTTTTTTTACTTAAACCGGCGGTGTGGAAAATAACGCGGAACCGCGCGAGTAACGATGACGTTTACGACATCGTAGACATCGGGCGGAGGTTGTTGTCTGAGGTATGCCTTAACTGATGCGAAATACGTAAAAAGCTTGTTGGACGTTTAGCCTTGGAAATATTCGTAAAAATATTATTGGATTATTGACGGCTGACATTAACGACAGGTAATAATGTCCCGTAGTACCTTGTCGTTCTTATAAGCGTCAGCGGTGCGTTTATTCTTTGTCTGTCGTCGCAAATCACAAAAGGACGCCAATGATATTTTTTTTTGGAACTGTTAGAGAGGCACTTTATTTCTGACAAAAAATGAATCCATTATGCAGATGTGCTAGGCAATTTTCCAAGATAGCGTATGATAAGCTGCCTCGGAAATTATCAGTGTCTTATAATAAAAACGTGTATTTACTGTTATTTTAGCCGTGTGCTTTTATCAGTAAAAATCAAATTTACAAATTTGCAACCATTAGAAATATATTTTTTCATAAAATTATATACAATTTATGTAAAATATGTTCTAGTTGATTACGCGAAAAAGTTTGAAGTTTCCATCTTTCGAAAGTTCACAAAATCCTAAGGCTTAAGTTAATCTAAAAACCTAAGGTATAGAATAATAAAAGAAATAATTTCTTTTTTAAAAATAAGTCGGAAACGTAATTTTTTTTTTCAGACGGGGGTTTGTATTCAAAACTTAACTTTATAATTAATAACACATAAAGTTTGAACAAGCTTTACAACTCTTTCAACTATTACTAATATATTTGTATACACAGAATACTGCTACTTATAATAAAACAATGTTTAAAAGATGAGTTATTAGAAAGAAATCTCTCTCTTTCTTTCTCTACCTAAAAAATATCGAGAAAAAATTTAATTTTTTTTTTAATAGAAAGAAACTGTTATATCTCGTTTTAAAAATATTTTAATAAAAACCATTATCGCGAGAGAAATTCGATGATCAAAAATCCATCCTCAAACAGTATCTTCCCCGATCCATTTTCTAAATTCTCCGTCTGCGTGTCGATTGAGAGCTTCAAGTTGATTCGAAAACAAGAGATTTTAATTACTTATACTCGAAGATATATTATTGTCGTCTGTTATTTTCGCTTGACAATACTAATCGGACTACCGACATCTAACAGCCGACTCTGCTCGCTGTATCGTAATTGGATAGCCTGCTCGCTCCCCGAGCGAAAGAGTACTACGCCAACGATGGCACGGAATGTCACCGCTGCTGTTGCGCTATTAACACGTACCAAGGGCACATGCGCCCAACCGGACGATTGGACGGCATTGTTGCGCTAAAGAGAACCCGTGATTCCGAATCTGGTTGCGTCATCATATTTTTACGATACAAGACGCGAAAAATTGCACGAAATTGCACCTCGAGTCCGAGGTTGTCGGAAGCGTCGCGTAAAAATCTCAACGACTCGAGAATAATCGATAAAATTTTATATCATGCGAAATAAACGATTCTTCCCCGCATTCAGCGGCTAATATTCCTCCGATTGGAATTTTAATTTCGCGAGAGATGATTTTTCGAGATTGTCATCGAAGATGATTGGAGCGAAGAAACCGTACTTTCATGGCGTGCATTCTCGCGCTGCTTATTATCATACCTGTGCTGTTGTATACGTTTTTTCATATATTGCTTTTTTAAAATGTAAAACCATCGCGTCATCGCGCAACTGCGTACCTCGTTAATTATACTATTATCATAACTATTTTTTTAAATCATAATTATAGGTTGCGTGTATCCTTGATTATTTTTTACGAGATTTTTCTTTAATCGAAAAATGCACGGACAATTGTCTTCCATTTTTTTTTCGATAGAGAAGATTCAAGTCTATCTATAAAGATACTCTCTTGTATGTATATAAATGTATGTAGAAGACAATGGGTCGTGCATAGCACGTATATAACGGTTAATTAGAAATTGAATCTTAATTCGCTCGCTAATTCGTTAATTGCCTTTATATATATTGCTCTCGAGTTATAAATTATATTATACATTGTGTGCGACAATCTCGTTCTTAGAAATTGCTCTGGTTACGATAATTAATAATGCATGCACGGTGGCATGATTACAATGAAGCGATTAACAGTCGCGATTAATCGAACGTGGCATTATTCAAATATGAATTATCGCGCTATTAAAACGACATTGGCGCGCGTCCGACTCTAGGAAAAACTCAAACTTCAAGGGTAATAATTACGTCTATCGGAACGTATTCGCGCTCGTCGTTTGACGTACGCAAGGGTTAAAAGTGCACGCGCAAATTTCATTTTCTCGGACATAAATTATTTCGCGGCGATCTTTTTTACCTCGCGCGACCGTCGTCTATTTTCTATCCTTATCGCTCACCGATCTTTTCGTTAATTCGTCAGCTTGAATACAATTGATCCGTTTTATCGCGAGGAGAGGGACCCCGCCGCAACGTATCCTCGAACAAAGGATCGCGCGTCTTTTTGCTAAGGACAGTTTGGCGCGGATAATCCCGTCGACGCTAAATCAGCGTTTTCGACGCCGAGCCGACTCGGCTCGCATCTCGATCGTCGCATTTTACTTTGTGCCAGATGCTGGAATGTAAATTCCGCGCTACGCCAGTACCGGGTGTCTCGAGAGTACCTCGCGGCGAGTGAAAGGGGAAAAGCAGGAAGGGTTTCGAGCGGCTTGTAACGACGACGGCGGCAAAGCGGCCGGGCGACGTCACCCTTCCTTCCATCGAAGTCGTCGTTAAATATGCAAACTCGCGCCGGTGCCACACGTATGCGATTTACATGTGCGCACACGTACCTTCCAAGAACTATATTTCATTCCTGCGCATGTGTACGCATTTTGAGAGCACCGTATGGTGCCGCAACTATTCGCACGCCTCGAAACGGAAATTCAGCGCGGTTGTCGACGCAGTTGTTACGATCGTCGTGCGGTATCGATGAAAAAGTTCGCTGGCTTTTGGATTTGACGTAGAACGCGCGGCGGTTTTATTTTATTCTTTTTTTATTCGCGTGTGCGATCACGCAGATATTTCTATCTCGTCGCCGCGTGTTTCGCATCGTTCTTTTCCAAGTTTTGTTTCGCTTTAGAATCGATCCGCTGAGGCTTGTTTCCGTTTCCTTTCGTCTCTCCGTTTCTCTCTCTCTTTTTCTTTCCATCTTATTCTTCGTTTTCCTCCGTTAGCTTCCGCTCATAAACGGTGCGAACGTGCTTATCTTCCCTAGTTAGTGTTTAAGCGTGGATACTTTGTACTTAAGCGAGTATCGTAAGTGGCCTGTATCTCGTCGTTAATAAAGTAGCGCATTATCGCTCCTCTTCGTCCCTTTCTTGCTCGCGTTCCTCGCGATTACCTTCCGTACCGTTAAAGATTCGATGATCGATACACATTTTCGCCAAACGATGCGGTGGAATTTCACGAGTATCTTTATTCTTTTGCATCATCATCATTAATTAGGCGAATCAAACACGCGACGCGACGTTAACATTCGGTTGCCTGATGTCAGAAACCCGATACGCAGTTCTTTCAGATTTCGTTATCAAACAACGCGCATTGACAAAATGCATATTGCGTGTACGTAGCGTGAAAGCGCGGCTTTATCGGCATTAATCTTGTACAGCGGCGTATGCTAACAAACGAGAGGGAAGGGTGACAGCTCCCAAAATTCTTCCGTTGGTCATCGTCGACGCCACAATAGAGACGGCTCGGTCGGTTTCCATGCTCAACCGTTGGATGGCGGTTCCATGGTCCTACCGACTCCTCTCCGTCTCGAGAGGACGAGAGAGAGATTGCGTCATTTTCAAGATTGTCGCGCAAAAAATGCCGCTCGAAAAAATTTTATCTCGAATCGTCCCCTGACAATTCCCCCTTAAAAAAAAACGGCATACCATATCGTCGCCCAAGTTGCGGTTTCGCGTGAAATTTCTCTTCAAAGATACAAAAATGCACGAAGGGGGACCTCCCTGACGTATCTGACCGTCGTTTACGCGGTAACGATAATCGAGGAGATTATTACAGGAGGAAAACACGGCGCGTCAGCGTCGCAGAGCGAGAGCGGCGGGCGGGGTCCGTCCTTTCCTTACTGCGCACTTTCTTACCCCTCCGCGTTTAACCCTCGGCGACGTGGCGGAGGCGGAGGCGGCGGCGTCGTCGACGGCGGCGGCGGCAAGGACGACGGTTAGTTCGCTTCGCGGAAAAGGCGGCGGCGCACGCCTCCCTGTTATCGTCCGCGGCCTCTTTGCTCTCGCTCGATTAAGCGCTTATTAGCGGCGCGTCTGCCTTACATATATGCATACGCGCGTGTACGCCGACGGTGGAAGACGACGACGTGCGTGGACGTACTACGCACCGGCGTACTACATAATGTACTACGCATCGCATTCGCGCACGGTTAGCATCCAGCCGACACGAGGCTGCCGCCGCGGTCACTTGGACAGCGACGTCGGGGACAGCGACCCTCGTCCGCGAACCTCGAGCGCGACATCCGATAGCTCGCCGCTCGATGTAGGTATATTAGAGATAAGATTCCTCCGAGCTTTCTCTCTCTCTCTCTCTCTTTGCTTTTTCTCTTTCTCGTCGCGAATCCTGGGTATTATCCTCTTTGTATCGCGTCCCGATAATCACGCGGCATTTTACAAAAGTAAGTCTCTTACGCGGCTGGACATATGATTTCCGCGTGATTTAATCTCGCGATGGAACGAGGGAATGGGAGAGAGAGACGAACGGGCGCATTTTTGAGACGCGATATCGAATCGATGACAATAATTAAAACGGCGCTTTTTTTTTTATCGGTGCAATCAATGTAACGCGATATCGCGCTCGTCGGTGCGCGACGCAGAGTTATCGAATTGTAAAGTTTCGCGATTGATTTCACACTTGTCGGCCGAAAAATATATCGCTTCCACCGACGCGGTGGAACGTCGAATGCGAATCGCGATTGAGAAACGTCGCGACAGCAGCTTCGCGTATTCTCGAAATGACGCTTCCGGCTGTCTTTTACCCGCGCGGAGATTCCAGTTATCGGTAACGCGCACACACGCAGACACGCATACACCCCACTATAGACAGGTTTCCCTCTAGAAGAACGCTCCGTGCGTCAGAATAGATCATCGGAGCCTTGAGCGGCTGCGGTTAGAATAGAATATGCGCGTATTATTAACGGAAACTCGGAAATCCATCGCATTGTCCGGTCCCTCGATGATAAATTTTAACTCGAGGATGCGTAGATAAAATGTGCGAAGATTACGCGTCGACGCGGCCGGGAAATATCACCGTCTCTCTCTCTCCCTCTCGTCTCGAGAAAGCGCGACAATATTTTTCATTACTCGGGATGGCGCGGAATTATAAATACCTCCGATTCCCCCTCCTCCCCGCCCCCCCCTCCCCCAATTTATCTCTCAATTTCACGCGCCGATACTTGCTCTCGGGGAGCTTGCCAGATACCGAATCTGGCGCGAAGAACGACTTTGTTCCGTCAGTAATGGGCCCCTCTTAACCGGTCGGTCGTCGGGCGACATTTCGCACGCCAGGCAGTTCCAGATATGTGCTCGTAAAGCATTACGTCGCATTCCGATCCACGTTAGATCCGCTTTCTAACGGCTTTCCGCGGTTCGATGCGACGTCGCGATGTAGCGGAATATTATATTTCCGCGGCCGTGTGTGTACCTTTCCGTCATATACGCCTTCGCCGAATCGATCGACGTCGATGACGTCATCTCGATCGCGATCTCTTTACGCGAACGACGAATAATTTACTCGGCACGTGTGCAACAACAACGTCTCGATTATATCTCGGATATACGCGTGTATATATATATTTTTTTTTTTATATTCGATCTCTATCCTCCCTCTAAAATTTCACGCGATTGGACGTCGGCCAAAAAGTTATCTGACCCGACGTGGAATGACTCGCGCACGCCTACGTCGTACAACGTAATTCTCATCACGCGACCCATTCCGCGTTTTTTTCGAGCCTCGAGAGCGATGGCGAAAATTTTGGCGTTCCCTCGCTTTTACGCGCGGCAAAATGGCACGTCGCCACGGCATCGAGCGCGGCGAAGGCCGAGAGCTATAAACGAGGACTATAAAAGACGGAAAGGATCGGCGATCGATCGGCCGATTCCACGATTATCATTGCGAGAGGTGTTTTATTAACGACGCGGCCTCTCGACGCCCACTTACGGCCTACGTCGCGTATCGGGACACACGTGCGAAATTGTCGAGCATCGAGTAGCGCGTGGACGCTATTAGAGTCATCGTCGAGTTTTATACCTTATACGCGTGCTCTAGGCATGTGGCAATGTTTTGGCTCGCGTCGATCGATGCACCCCTTATTCTGCGGCGTAGTATCGCGCTTCCTTTCGCCCTTCCACTCTACTTTTACTCTCTCCTCCCACCACGTGCGCATAATCCACCTACGCCCCGGTTCACTCAACCAACCCCTCGGGCCTCGGATACCAGCAGCGATTCTCAATCGTCGTGTTCGAAAGCTGTTTAAGGGTGTTGTTGTTTTTTGTACAAATCGAAATAGGCGTCTCCGGTACTCGAGATGATGAAACCCGTTCGTTAAATAAACGGTAAATAAACGTGATGTTTTTTAAGCGGTCAAAAATTATTCGTCGCGTCGTATCACCTCGGATTACGACGCTATTTTTATTGCGGGAACGTTCGCTGATGCAATTCAATGATACGTATAATTGTGTTTTTCCACGATACTTATATCGGCGAATAACAAATAAATATGCGAAAATATTTTCATTACACGCTGAAGAGAATTTCGATAATTGTTTGCTTCTTGATATTTTCATTAATCGGACAATTAATTGTCGGAAAAATCATGTTTGTGACTCTCATGGATGATTTTGCAGTTATTTTGCATAATTATTGATAATCAATTGTTAGTCAAATACGAAAAACATATATTTCACGCTAATTACACATTTAAATGTAATTTATGCAACGATGTAGATATTTTTATGCAACGATGTAGACATTTTATGTACTTTGTGCGCGCGTGTCATGCTTATCGCATCGTAATCTAATAATTATGTCGATTTAAATTGCCGTTATAAATGCTGGAATTAATCACGTTTGTTTAAACGGATTAATTATTTATGCGAAAGAATTTACAATCTTCGCACAAAGGATAGATTCTCCGCGAAAAATATCTTCAATGGGATTTTCGAAAAATATGTGAAAGGAACGTACATGGAACTTTGCAGAAATACATTACGCTCTCTCTTTTGTCGCATAAAGTCGGCGTAATGTTGTTTGGACATTGATAAAGGTAGTGTTTGTCGCTTCTCGAGAATGATGTTATATCTCATTGCGTCGGCCTTTATCGGCCCCGGAGCACTTAAACAGATTAGTACTCATTACACGACGTATGTTTTTCAAAATATATTTTTATCTACGGCAAATCCCTCGGTCCCTCGCGTTTGGAAAACATCGTAATATATAATCGTAATTAATCTCGAGGAAAATATCTACGAGATGCCACGTTGCACTCATGGTGATAGTAGTACGTCGCGACCTTTAGACTAAAGGAAGTAGCATCACGTTTCGAGTATCGCGTGATAACACTATTACCAAATGGATACACACATACATGCTGCTCTCTAAATATCTTAATAACCGAAAGTTCAACTATCTCTCTCTCTTTCTTTCTCTCTCGTTGTAGAATCACAATTTCAAAAACGATAAAACAATAAAACGTTAACTCATTTCGACTCAATTTATCAAAGTCGATAATTATGACGATATATTGACATTGCGATTATTTATAGCTTTAGAATTCGCCGAGTAACGGACGAGAAATAATATAATCGCGAGACGAGAAAAAGCGAATGCGAGATAATAATATTAATTCCGTATCCATCTCTGCGACGTCGTTTGATTCGCCGTCAGGAATACTGTACGCAATTATTCGTGCCATTTGATGACACAGCGTTGTGGTATGACGAGAGCGTCCCAGGGACACGCGCTTCGATTACGTTAGATGACGATATCCCGAGCAACGAATAGGCCGGCGATTAATAAACGCCAATTGAACGTCAAAAAGAGACTGGGAAAGCGAGACAACGAGCTCCTTCTCTTCGCTCAATCGTACGAAAAACACAATAACACAAATATAAATTAACGTAATTGTCGCGTGTCTGAGAAATCAGGGGAGTCGAAAGGAGAGAGACGGGAGGAGAGAGAGAAAGGGGTCGCGTGGGAGCGTAATATCTGGAGCACAATGACTGCAACGGTAACAATGGCAGTAAGCTGTAACAATGGCGACATCGAGCAGGAATGCGCGAATAAACAGCGGAGACGGGACCGAAGTAGTCGCGGCCGACTACGACGTCGTAGGTTGGAAGCGAGCGTAACGTCGCCGTCCTCGTCTTGGATTGGCCGGAGATAGCGGGAACGACGAGGACGAGGAGAGAAATTGGTCGAGAGAAAGAGAGAGAGAGAGAGAGAAGGAGAGGCAGAGAGAGGGGAACGGGTACGTATCGACCATCTCCTTCCATTCAGTTTGCCGCTTCGGTAGAAGGGTGACGGAGAGGAGACCCGGGTGACGAGAGACAAAGACGATGAAAACGCGAACGCCGCTCCAGACGAGGAAGGGAGATAATCAAACTCGGCGCGTTGCGAAACGCGCCTTTGAGCCGGCACGAAACGGAGCCCCTGGCGCCCTTGACTACGTCGTTATTTTTTTTCTGTCTTTTCGCTATTTTGCGATGCGATCAATTTATCAGATATCGCATTTATCTGCGCGCTTTAGATGATATCTCGTTCGCTTTACATCTACTACGTAATATGTATCGCGCGATACATAATAAAGTACGCGCGCGCGGGACGTACTTTATTGCAACTACGTCTCTAATTAATTGTGTATACACTCACAAAATATATATATATATACACACACACACATATTACACACACCTCTCGTCGGTGCAGCAATCGATCGCGTGTCGAGTTGTAGCTACCGTTGCGCGATTATTACACGATATTACGACATACGGTGAAAATCTTTGTACAATTTATACGTACAATCGTCACGAGTGCGCATCGTTACGTAATTGCGAGCGTTTCGTCGTAGCGAGGAACCGCAAAGATTTGCCAAAGCCACAGAAATTGTGCGGTCTCGACAACTTGGTTCGCTGACGAGAGCTCGATCGGGATAATAACCGGATGTCTACGCTCTCTCGGGGAAGATCTGAAAAATCTGAATCTTGTCCTCCCTTGAATGATCCGTGAATTCTTATAGAATTCTATTGAAATTCCGGGAATATTCTTGAAAAATGAAGAAAAATGAAAATGCAAATGAGAACTTATTTTATGACACGCGATTCTTTTCAGTACTTTCTCGATAGTTATTTCAAGTGGTCATTTTTCCTCCGTGATTGTACAATAAGGAAAAAAGCGCGCGCAATAAATGGTTTCGCTACAAAGTTGCGTGATCACGTTTACAACTTTTTTAATTTTACCCACAGTATTTTAAGTGAAAATACGTGGGGGGAAAGAGATCAGGTTATTCTTAGAAAATCGTTTTACAAAATAACTCGCGAATAAATTCGCGAAATAAATTGACGCAATTTTTATATTCGAGCAACGAGAGCCGCGGCCGATGTTACCGATGTCTTCTTTCGCCGACCCGTTCGATCGGCGGCAACCGAACATTGTAGATTACGAAGCGACGCTTGGCAAGCGACGGAGAGAACTCGAGCGCCCGGCCGGGTGTCGGCGAACCTGCAAACGCGATAGCACAAATATCTCGTAGTAGAACGACGGTGACTCGAAACGGCGGGGCTGGCGCGGCGCGTGGCGCTGTGAATGAAGCTCGTTCCGCTCGCCTGCTTTCATCCCGCCCGGTGTCTTGGACGGTACCCCTCCCTCCCCCTTCTTGCCCTCTCACCCTGCCATTCGCGACTCCTCGTCTGTCGCCTCTTCATTCCCCTACCATCGCGCTTTCGGGGTCTTCCTTGTTCTCGAGCGTTCGCATAAAGTCAAATCTGCGTTAAATGAACGGACGCGAATTAATCGTGAGCGAGTATCAACGTTGATTGGATTTCTTTTTATTTTATTTTTTTCCCAGTAATCTATTATTTTGCGTGTACGAAATTATTTTGTACAAAATTATCGTAATTGAATGAAACTTATTCACTGATGCTCTGCCGAGTGTATTCGTGTTCGTTTATCTGGTCTGAACCTGGATTTTATACGTAATCGCGTCGATAATTGATGCCGATACACGTACACAAATGCAAGATGCGTGTCAGCTGTAAATGTGTCCGTGATCCTACGTTTTGACAGGGCGAAGCCGATCATTGCGTGGAGCGATTTCGCGCGCTGTCCGCTTCTGAAACATGATTATTTCCAGCGGCTGCCGGATCGATTCAGCTACGGATTATCTCGTTTATCGTTCAGTAAATGAATAATCTATTTGAGGATAAGAACCATTATCCTTGATGCGATTCCGACAATTAACTGTATAATAAAGAAGAAGGATCAAATTGTAGATTTATTATGATTGAATTACATCTGACATTTCGCGAACCGCTGAAGGACATTAAAAGATTGAAAAAGGGTTTAAAAATTACAAGGTTCAAAAATAGATATACGAGTATTTCGAGTCGCAATTATATCATTATGCAGAAATATTATGCGTAACACGCTTTTTAGACTAAATTTATTGCATAATAAAGTTGCCGCTGGTATTTGAAACTGTAACTTGACATTTTCAAGTCTGAAATTATTAGTGTCACGTACCATATTACACGCATTCTCGAAACCTCGTATATGTTTGCCTTCGTTTACTACAAAATAAAACTATGAATAAAGTGGCGTAGGTGGTGGACCTACGCGCGTTGCGTGACCGACTATTTTCCGCGTGATTGTACACATCTAAATAATGCACATCTATACAGCGCTTTCAGCTATATCGCACACAATCATTTTGCTATCTTGCAAATTGTAATGTAATTATTTTCATAACACGTTATTGCCCATATCGCTGCAATTTTATCAAGATTCTGTAATACCTCTACAGATTGTAAGATTGATAAGATTGCAATGCTGTTGATTATTAGGTGGTGTAGGTGAAAGGTTTTAAGAGATAGTGGTAGATCGTCTGGTTGACATATGCACATATTTATATAAGTAAAATTGTAAGCAAAATCTGAGTGCAGAGAGAGAGAGAGAGAGAGAGAGAGGAGGAGAAGGAGAGAGAGCTGTCCATCGACTCGGAAAAAAACATTGAAAGTATCTAATTATACATACAGCGATTGGATTGGACATTGAAACGTGGACGAAACGTATCAAGTTGTGGATTTCAATTGAATATTTGATAACTATTACAACTATCACATAGTTGTGTACGATAATAGTTGGTAAATATTTACTGGGTTTGACTATAAGTGAATTTTATTTGTTATTGAACCAATTAAATAACAATTGTAAACATTTAATATCAATCATCAAATATCTGAAACCTAATTAAATGTTTGATAAATATTAAATAACAATCATTTAATTCAATGTTATCAAATATATAAAGCCTCTAATCAAGCATGTTTTGATAAACATCAAGACTTATTCGATTCAATGTTATAAAATTAAATTAGATCGTTTCTAATCTAATTACACTAGATCGTTTATGTTTAGCCAAACGAAATATTTCGTAACTATTATCAAATGTTTTTTCAAATAATTTATTTCAGTTTCATATAATAAAATTTGAAGAAAATGAATTCAAATATTATATGAATATAACAAGTTGATATATTTTATGAATAATTTTTAGGAAAACATAGTTCTATAAAATCTAGAATAAACTGTTTTTTTAAATATAAGATTAAAGCAATAATTAGCACAAATATATTTGTAATACTTATCAAACCTCTCATTTGTAGTTGAATCAATTAAATAAAGATTCTTTAAAATAAATTCTTTGCTCAACCAATTAAATTTTTCGATACTTGTTATTGTAAGATTTAATTGATACTATTTATTCAAATCATTTAATAGGTACTAAATCCTGATAATTACTATCAAATTCTTTTTACACAATATATAAAGTAATATATAAAGTAATATTTTTGCAATATTGCTATACAACTTTTCTCCGTTATACGGGATATTTTTGACTCTTATTCGCGAGCAAGACGCAAAGTATGAAACGCAGAGAATGGTCTGACCCCGAAAATGAATTCAACGAATCATTGAAAGATGTGTGGCCGTCAAGCGGTTCGTCAGATCACGAACGTAGGGGTACAATCTCTCGCATGCCACGGCGTACACGTCTCGTTACAACGTGACAGCGTGACCCCCTTTATAACGCAATAAATCAATTATCGTTCGTTATTAAGAGAAATCTACGCTTAATCAAATCACGTTACTTAACCCGAGAGTCACGGCAAACTAGGCAGTATTTATTTACAATCAGGCACGACATTCCAAATTCTTTTTCTTTCACAGCCACTTAAACAATCGTGGGATTGCGCAGACAACCTTACTCCCGCATCGAATCACAATTCTTCGCGTATTTTCCAGTATTTTACATTTATTAAGAGACCGAGAAATCTCGTACTTTGTTACTTAACAAAGCTTATTAATTGCTTTTTTTTCTTGATCAATGCTGCACTTTTGTTTCAAGTATAGGCGTTTCTAAAATTTCAATCTCAATTTTTTTTCTTTATATAGAACCATATATTTTTTTACATAATTTATTTATGTAAATCGATAATATTCATCATTTTAAGGACAAAAATATTAAAAATAGATATTTTATTTCATAACACATCAATGTAAAATATGAAATATGAATTATTAATTTTTCATGATTGTATCTTACCATTATACGTGGGATGATGAGAATAATCAACTTATATAAGGAAAAATGTTCTGTTTAAGAAAACAAAGATAACCTCAAAAATATCTTCATACATGGAACGAAATTATCACAAGATATTTTTCTCCAAATCCAATAACTTTAATCATTTTTCAATAAAATATATTTTTGGGATTTACCAAGAGCGATAATTTTTTGCTGATTTAGCCTGTAAAAAAAAGAAAAGGAAAGTAGTAAGATACAAAGAATGGTAAAATACATAAAACATTTATAAATTGTAAATGTTACTTTTAAAAGCTTATTTGAAAATACGAGAGATGAGCTGCGAATGAAAAGTATTTCAATATCATTTTATTTACGCTTTTTTTATGTAGTTCACTGTACAATTACAATTCTTTTCCAAGAGGTAACATCGCTACGCAACAGGATATCGCATGTTTTTTGCTATCTCTATCTCCCCCTTTCTCCTTCCTTCTCGTCAGATGTAGATTGTTCCTGGCAGGTATACCTAATCCATGTATACTTGCTTTTCGCATAATGAAAAACAGCGTTTTAGCTTGCTGTGATCGTTCGCGAGCGATGCGAATATTGCCTCTGGACACATACAACTGGCTCTTAACGGATTTACCTTTGTGAAAGGTTTGCAGTAATGGGGATAGAATACCGTTTTCTAACGAGCGTAAAACACATTCTAGCATCTCTTGCGGCAGACAATTTTATATATAACTTTGTTCGAGACGGCTTTTTCTGTAGCGAGTTATGTATTCCGAACACTTCAGGCTTATTCGATAATTTATAAATCGCACGCACTTTATCGCGCGCTTCGCTACATTGTTATAAATATTTTTCAAAGATATTGTCGCGGAGGGTCATGACCCCGGTGCATTCCGGATAAGAGTTACAAGAATGTATAGAGCGTCACGGTTCATAAAAAATGCGCATGAAAATGTGAGTGCATGGTACTCGCGAAAAAGTCACTCGCATAACTAGTACATAAGATGCATGCCAAATCATGCACTTTGCATAGTTTTGTGTAAAAATGGTACAAACCAACACTGAGCATAATTGATGGAGAGATGAGAGGAGAAACTATGTACGTTACATATTTCTGTTATATAATCCGGTATAATTTGTCAAGTATAATAGAGTTAAAAATAATAACGAGAGAGAGAGAGAGAGAGAGAGAGAGAGAGAGAAATCTACGAGTAAGTGTATTAATTTCTGATTAATTTCTGTTCCCTCAGGATAAATATCGATATTCGACAAATATTTTCTTCACGATATCCTCCAGCGAATCCGATGAAACTGACGTACAACTCATTCAACATATTTATTCAGTTATCAGTTAAATTCAATTTGCGGAAATATTATACAGCTGCTTTTGCTCTCTGTATATTTTTATCGCAATTTTATGTATAAATCAGACGTAAATGCACAATTTTTTAAAATGAATTTATATGGCTTCGTGTTTAAATTTTAAAATCGATACTCTGAATATTTTAATCGTTCGAATAAATAAAGCTTTTGATTTATATTTTTATTCATATATAATATCTGCGCAAAATTAAAAAAATATATTCTGATTATTTATGAGGTGAAGTGTATTATCGCGTGCAAATATGTTATCGCATACGTTAACGAATTATACAAGTTGATAAGATATAGAACCATCCTCAAATGTGACGTCGCACGCAATAACTTGGTTCATTTTTCGGTACATTTGCATTTCTCGTAGCGTCTCGTAGCATGATATAATTACGTCAAACTATCTTGGCGTGTATGTATATTTTATATAATATATTCTTGCATGGATGTGTGTGTGCGCGCGCGCCATTCACGGAATGTGTATACATGGCACGATAATTTATCTTTGAAAGTATTCTTTGCATAATGAATGTGCGCTTGGTGCCGGTGAACGCATTGTAAATAACCGCTTATTGATGGCCACGTAAGCGTCATTCGTGAAAGTACCATCATAATTTCCACGATAGTCAAGGTTTATCGTGTATATTTTATAGCGCGTTATCTCGTATAACGAGTATGAAAATTAATGCTTCTATGATGATACAAGGTACCTCACCTTCCCTTTAATTAATACATTCAGTTGAACGTTAGCGCGATAAATTTTTCATTGAAAAACAATGTCGGACGACTCGTTTAGAGCTCGATCGAACTTGTAGATAATTGACGAAATACAAAATGCGTAACATCGCTCTTCTTTTTCGTTTTAGGACGACAGACTGCCTAGATATCGCCGAGGAAGCAAGCTTATCGATCGTATTATCGGGAGCCTGCACTGATCGCGGTGCCACAGGATCGGTTTACGAATCTCGAGTCGGCGCATAACTTTCGATGGAATCGTTCAGTGCGGTGACCTGCCGGCGGTGCCGATCTCTCAGGACGGCCGGCTGATAACTCGCGCGCGCGCGCGCGCGCGTGCGACTGCGACTGCGACTGTGCGTCTCTCTCTCTGTCACTCTCTTCGCAACACGCCCACAAGGTCTCCCGCGCGCGGTTACGAGAGGGGTCAACGAAGCCCGACGCCGACAAACACGCCTCGGACAACGACGAGAAAAGATGCGGGACGTCTTTGAGCGGCCGTTGTCGAATCTGTCGCCGCATTAACGCTCGAACCCTCCGTTCGTGCATACCTACCGTTCGAATATAGACAGAACAAGCAGCAAAGACGCTTGCCGGCGCGAATATCCCGTCATCGTCGACGATCGAGAGAGATGCGAGCGGAACGTCGCGACGCTTTTCTCTCCGCGTTCTGAGAATTCGCGAGAAGGGAGTTTCGCGCGTACTTGACTCTTTTCTTCTCCGACCGAGAGAGAGATTTCGAAAATGAAGTCTCCGGCTTTCGCGTGCCGCAAAAATCGCAGCGCGACATTCGACGTGGACGACGAACCTTACGCTTCGGCCGCGTCCTCGTCTTCTTCGGAGACACTTCTCGTCACTCGCCGCTACTGCCATTGCCCCTCGATTTGCGGCGCGTTCGAGGATACGTCGAACGATGCCTCGTCCCAGTCGCCGTCAGAGTCGACGTCGATGTCGACGACGACGTGCGATCTCTGCGAGCGTCTTCGCGGACAAACGGACGGGTGTTCCGATACGATGGACGCGATACGGACAGAAGAGCACTTTGGCCAGCGCGATCGGCGAAAACGCGACGAGAGTGCGAACTCGAGAGCGAAAATTGTCGAGAAGCGCGACAGAACACTGAGGTGCGATAGACTCTCGCGTTACGAATCATCGTCCGCGAGATGTGCTTCGAGCGTCGTGAGATGGAACCATCTCGCCGCCGGATTCCACAAGTCGACCGAGTGGCGGAGGCTCCTCTGGATCGTTTTCCTGGTTTTCCTCGCGTCATCTCCCGATCTCGCAGCGGCGCAACAAAACAGCACCGACGGAGGTGAGTACATTTTTTTTCTGCCAGAGTCGAAAGATTACGCTATTATGCTAATTCCTTTCACGAAACTGAATAAACTTGACTTTACATCATTGTCGAACACACGCGGAAAGGGAGAACTTTACGTTTATAAAATATAACACGCATATATCGATATGTGTAAGTCGATTCGACGGAAGTGCGCATTTGAAATGCGAATCAATAGCGAATCGCTATTGGTCGAACTTTCGTATTATATTCGCGTAAGGCTTCGCAAGTCTTGAAAAGAGCAAAGTGTATTGTTGCGATGATATATAATGTTCAAAGAAACAGGTCAGGTGAAACTCTTGTTAGATATTTATGATTGTAATGCGCATATTTTGAAAAAGGATCCGAACAATCGTGGTATATTTTTCGATTCTGATGACCGGGATTGGAGGAAACATTTTCTTTACAATTTTCTATTGAAAAGTAAATATAAAGAAGAAATCTAATATAAGAAATCTGTCTTACTTTCATCCCACACAATTGAATTTACATACTTTTCACGCATGGTCTACTAAATTTTGAAAGAAGAGATCGAGAGATTACATTTACCGATAAATTAAAGCAATAATAATATTGATTTTTTCCGTGTTACATTTGTAACAAAGTTAACAATTTAAGTACACGTAGCGGAGAATTGATTTTATCTGCCGATAAAAACCTGAATAAAAATGCACATTAGTGATGCAATAATCTTTCTATTCAAACGATATTACGATATTACGAGCTAATTGATTGCTGATTGAAGGAAGAAAAGGGTACGAGGGAAATCTCTAAATTTGTTCGACCGAGTTTAAATGTGAACAACTGACCTTTCGAGGAAAGTGATAAATACTTTTAAATTGTCATAACGAAAATTATAATAGAGAGGAGAGCACAGATATGTGTATGTTTTATTGCATTTATTGACATTTTTCGCGATCGAAATATCGTAAATTTGCCATACAAATCATATCGCGTGCGCCGTTATTCTATTTAAAAATGTTTAATAGTTACCGGTTATTCAATGCAAGAAACTATTCCTCGCAAGTCATTAAAATTCCGCTATTTAATCCGACTGATCTTTTTGCAATGCGCAACACCGTTTCCTCCCCAAGAACATGTAAAATAATAATTGAAATATAAAAGCATTATATAAACACGCTAGTAATGTTTCTTGTAGGAACACACATTTATGACACTTGTTAAAAAATATAAATGGACGCGAGCGAGAGAGGAAGGAATCGCGCGCATGTTTTAAGCTTTTTTAAGCGCGTATCTAAGAGGTTATCGCGCCGGGTTTTGTATTTGTATTCCCTTCTCTTTGAACCTTCCACCGTTGATTCCTGGAAGTCTGAGTCTTCTACAGTGCAGACCTGCTTCGCGATGCATAAAAGCGGCGGCGAGTCTCGGCCAAGGTGCACGGCCTCGTGTAATGGTAGGTTTTAGCACGTGTGAATTCGAGAAAGAAGTCGTAATTACAGATCTTTCAATCGCTGCCTTTCGTCAGCTTCCAGAGTGATGTATAGATTTGATTGTTTTCTCATGGTCAATTGTTTTTCACACAGGTGGAAAAAATTCTCCAATAATGTTTATAGGATGTATACAGGGTGTTTCATAAGTGGTGGGCAAAATTTCAGGAATGGATTCCTCATGCTTAGAGAAGAAAAAAAGAGTTAATCAACATAGGTCCGGAAATGATTAGTTTTTGAGTTATTAAGATTTTTGTAATACAAAATTTTGTCTCATTTCTCGTCCTTTTACAAGTTCGGCGGCCTGAAAAACATTGTTAATGCCTGTAAAAAGACTTCGAAGACGAGAAATGAGACAAAATTTTGTATTACAAAAATCTTAATAACTCGAAAAAGGAATCCATTCTTTGCCAATTTTGCCCACCACTTATGAAACACCCTGTATATGGCTCAGGGTCAATTTTAATCTGCAATTTTGAATTTGGGGACATAAAGAAAATTTTTTAAATAAGATATATCACACTCATATTTGAATGAATCAATCCTGCGATGATGACAAAGACTCTTTGCGTCTTCCTCTTATCGAGAGCGATATAAGCGTCTGTGAAAAATATATCTGGTCTAGATGTGCCATTAAATGATTTTATATATATATAATGCATAACATATATAGAGAGAGAATTCGAAGAAAGACGGGTTTTACAGACGAGAGCGTCTGTGCGTTATCGCGAACATGAACGCAGAGTACTTATTCATGTTCACCAAGAATCATATAGCAAAAGCCGGGTAAGCGATTCAAACGCTCTGGAATGTTACTTGTGGGGCGAGTTCAAGAACGTCCTCGTAAGACTAGTAGCGGTTCATAGTCTACGCGCTTCCTTAATCTCAATCATAATAATGTCTATCACGATGACTGCCCTCAATAAATACAATAGAATGATGATCAGAATTGATCAATGCCGGATTTGTCAATAGCTTCGATAAGATTTGATTGTCGATTATATAAATTATTTGATTATCTAAGAATTTTACTCCGTTGTCATTTTTCTTTCGTAATATTTCTTGCGTAATGTAATTGCTGTTTCTGTTTATAATAAATAAATCACCGGTTTCTCGTCAATTGATTCTTTCAAGATTTCTATCGTTTGATAAATTCATCAATAACGTAGATTTGCGCAAAATTAATAAGAAAAAAAAAACGAAAAATTATACTTATTTATTACAACGAAATTAATAAAATTACTATCTATTTGTATAGTCTAAAATTATTCCAAGACCAATTGATCATCATTAGATATATTCCGTACGTGATATGATGACGTAAATGCGTAGACGACAAATTATTCTATGTATCCTAGTAGTAATAGATACGAGGGTATCTTAAATTATCTCACCAATACAATCGTTTGTAAAAATGATGTCACGCACTTATTGAGCTTGTTGTATGTCGGGGAATGTTTCTTAAATTGCGCCAATTTTGCGAAGCAATTTCTAATTTCGTTTCCATCAAGTGTGCGATGTTCCGAGGGCGATCAGCCGTGTATATAAGCGTTTCTAAATAAAAATTCCCGCTCGGCCACCGTGAGGGGAATATTTTCGCCCCGCGTTGTTTTTCTCCGGTTGAATTCCCGAGAATTGAATTGATTCTCTCGACCGCCATTACATGCATGTCGACAAGCTGGGTTACGGTACCGAGATATCTTCATGCCACATTCACCGTCGAGAATGAAGATGAGTCAGTCGTGTAGCAAAATTATTATTATAGACGCATCAGGATATTTCTCGTAGATACGAGGCGGCAAAACTCTAGTAGCCTCGCGTATCCAAATATAGAGAGGGCCGCATATTCATCGGGCATCCTTTTTCGTCTCTCCCTCTCTCTCTCGAAAGATTCACTTCTGGCCAAAAGGCGATCTAATTCGAGGTAAGCGCTCCCTCGATTTTAGTAGGCGCTATGAAGTATCCGCGCGAGAGAGGAAATCCAAGGGAAAAGGAGAACCGACCGAGAATAGGATACGCGATGGGGGATCGGGGGGGCCAGATCGGACGCATACTCCGCCACAAAAAGATTGGCCGCTCCCGTTGCGAAAACAACGGAGCCGATAACATTCCTTCGATGCGTTCGCCTCTCACGTTTCATCTCCTTTCTTCTCTCCGCTTTCGTTCCCTCGCGTTTCGCCGAATCGAGTCGAAAACATGGTGCAACGTCCCGGCTGCTCGATATCATGGCCATTATCCCCCGAGTGTCCTCCGAGTTGATAGCAAGTCGAATAGTAAATTATCACGTTCACCTTTTATATAGCTTTTAGCGGAATAAAATAAGCGCATAATATATACGTAATTCTCTCTTTTATGTTTTCGATTCCTGGCTTCTTTTCTTTCGATTTACATTTCGATCAGCAGGGCGATCGGGAGAATAAAGAGACGGTGGAAAAGGGAGAAAGGGGGAATGGTAATGAGAACACAAAAAAAAAAACACACAAAAAAACGAGAATCCCATGTGCATCGAATCGTGTTCAACCCCGCTGTTTCTATCCCGGAATTGGTTACTGCCTGTGTTTGACGTTCAATAATCATTGTTTACGATTCGTACATAATTGAGAACGGAACGAGGATTATTTAATCGAGTTTGAATCTACAAAACACTACTCGTTTCATTGAAGTTCTTTTCGAGATTTTCTCACAGCGATAACTCGCGATCGTTTCTTGAATAAGAATTTATATATCTATGTATGCATATAAATGTATGCATACATGTATAAATAAGCAATCCTTATTCCTCTGGGAATCGATGCAAATATGCATACCGACCTTAGACTAGACTAGACTAATCTAGTCTCGTCTAAGACTTAATGGAAAGTGCGTTATTGGTGACGGGAGGAGAAAGCGAGAGAGAGAGAGAGAGAGAAAGGAAGAGAGGAAGGACGATCCAGGGGAAAGTCTGTCGAAGGGTTAGGAAGGTTGATATAATTAAGGCGTGTCAGCTCGAATATTAAGTGACGCGCCTCTTTACGGTAAGCGGAGACGGAAGTCGTCTCGTGATATTATTTAATGATTTCCGTTCGGAGAAGACTAATCGACTAAAGGGCTCGAGAGAGCGAATGTATCGCGATATAAATTTATTTATAACGAGTAAATAATAATCGCATTTACAACAAAAGTCTGCGACTACAAGATGACGTTTGATCAATCGCAAGTGCATTGACACGAGAGGAACCTCGTGCGTGAATCAAGTTATAAATACATCTTTTTGATCGTCTCGACAGTTTATATACAATCTTGCGGTTAGAGGGAGACGTTGAATTTCCCAACTTGCGGAGCAGACGGCGAGATCTGACGAAATTAGATGTCCTGTCCCGGTGTGTTACCAGCCCGTTGTAAGAAATTTTATTCGCGATCCGGGGACGCCCCGGGGCTGAAGAAAGAGAGGGTCGTCTAGACGGCGATTTCCGGCGATTTTCATCGATCGAGAGAGCCAGAAGTTAGTCTCTCACCTGGCCCTACCGAGGATACTCTCGCGTTAGGTGGATACTTTTACTTTGGATTTGTTTACTCGCGCGAAATATACGAGCGTATTAATTGTAAATTTTTGTCGACTACCTGCATTAACGAGAATTTAACGAGTTTATTCTCGCGTCATCAACGCGAGTGGCCCTCAGTCTCGATCGAGGCCGGAGGAAAAGCGCGAAACGTCGTTATTTTTAGAGCAGCTATCCTGTGGGCACATTTCGCGCGGAGGACGACCGCGAATCGCCGTTGCTTGGTCGCACAATAGCGCATAACGCCAGGAGGTTGGTTCGTGTGGCGCCAAGCCAATGGCTTCCGGCTTTTGATGAAATGTAACGAGCCGCAAGCACGAGAAAATGACGAGCGTTATGATTACGCATTACGGTTATTTGCCTATTTGCAGTCTCCGCCGTTCCATAAATTTTCACTCTCATTATTCTCTACCCTCCCGCATAATATCGCGATTAACAATTACGCCGGTAATTATAAAGAAAGACAGGTTTTGCGCGTCTACTCAAATAACAGATCGCTTTATTAATAAACCACGCGCGATTGATCGCACGATACAGCTCTATCACGGCTCGCCGATTCTTTTTTCGAGGACATGTCTCGGCGGCATACAAACGAAAACCTTGGCCGAATTATCGATCGCGAAACAATTTATATATAGAGGAGAAGCATGACGGTTCGCAATCTTCCATCGATGGACCGATGCAAGCTTTCATCTTCTGACGCGATTGTGACTAAGATCTCCTTCAACTCGAATACATTCAACGTCTGATGGTCCAGATTAATAATCGCGATCTTTCCGCATGAAATACGGTCGAGTGTGTTTCCTCCGTTGACCGTTGCATCGCTCGTTCCTCCGGGCATAAACGCACGATCGCTTGCCTTTCGTGTCCGTCGTCTCCGCAGCCGGTTTAGTCGAGGACTTTTGCAACAAAGTGGCGATTGCACAAAATGGACGAAAGTTTTACGGCGCGGAAAGAATGCTTTCCGCGGAGAGAAAGATGGCGGCGCGAATAAAAACCTCTCTTATTCTTGTTTCATTCCTCACTGATTGTAAAGAGTCGGATTTTTTATTAATCTATTGGAATTTATTTCAATTTAATTCCATTAATCCTCATCGGTTTTACACATCATTGAATATTTCACTCGGCGATCGATTTTTGTTGCGTCCGGTTTTATATATTGTATATCAAGTATCTCTCTCTCTTTCTCTCTTTCTCTCCTTTGTGTGTGGCGCAGGCATTCCCTACTTTTTTTACAACTGGTATCCGTACCGCTCGGAGCCGGTTTCGCTGAGAATACAATGCAACACTGCCACATGCCATACGAATCTAGCTTTGACGTTTATAATCTCTACGGCCCGTCGCCTCGGGTCATTCGTCTTTTACATTGCCTAATTTACGCGCAATTTCCCAGCTCGACGTGTGCCGTACGATGATCGATTAAAAGGAAAACACTCCGTTCGACGGACACCCTATACTTTTACCCTAACCCTAACCATCACCTTCACCCCTGGCGCAATTACCGTACTTGTAAATTCAATTTATCCGTACAATTTACTTAACTGTGGAAACGAACAGGGAGAGACAATAGTTCTCTCCCTAGAGATCTTGAGATCTCACCGTCTCGATCGAGTATTTACCCGTCCCACGCAGAGTGGCATACTCCGTTAGGAACGGATGGAAGGGAGATGGGGGAAAGAGAGAGAGAGAGAGAGAGGGTATATTGCGCGGCTCGAGAGCATCTCGTTATGTCTAGGTCGGCCGGCTTTTATCGGGAATACAAAGTAGCGATCAATCGGAGCGAGGAATTGTCGGCACGCCGCGACTACATCGTCAAGTACCATCGAGGTGAGCACGGGCCGAGGAATGTCACGAGGTAGCATCTCGCTCGCACGCACACGCACAGAGAAAGAGAGAGAACGAGCGCACACACACGTGGTCAAGTTGGCGTGTACAAAGGATATGGAAGCTCGGCCTTTAGGTGAATGGCTAGCAACCTTGAGGAGAGCGTTCGGAATGCGCCGCTCGCTGCAACTTCTTAAGTAGGCTACACCCAGAAGCGACGTTAAGAAGATCCCCGCCGGTTGGGTGCCCTTGATGTCGCGCGCGTTGGCTCGCGTGCAATCGTATGCGATAACGCACGCGTACGTGTTGGCACCTTGCGACTCCTCGCCCGCATCGCGAAATTCAAAAATTCCGCAACTTCCTCCCGGGAGTTTCAGCGAAATACGATCGATCCCCGTTTTTTCGCTGATTCGCCAACTTTATTCAAGAGCGGCGTCCGAATGTCAGAAGGAAAAAAAAAATGTACGCTCGGCCGCATTATTAATCATCGATGCTCGGGATGCGTACACTCGACGATCAAATTTCCCTGTAATATTTAAGAGGCGTATCGTTTCGCTTACATAATTAATCGCACGGTTCAACGCTCGCGTGGAAGAGGGTTCCGGTCGCGAAATACTCGAACGCGAATACACAATTAGCATCATCGCATCCGATTGTCCTCGGCGTCCGTATTTGCGCACCAGTGTATCGCGGTTGATTGCCTCCATGTACTCGTGAAGCCACTGCGTATTTGCAAATTCGAAGCAAATACGACAAAATTATTCACAATCGATAGCTGACCGCGATAACGATAAGCGTTGTCTCTTTTTTTTCCTCGCTAAGTGACTTTACGTGTGCACACGCGAGACCTAATTATGGAAAGAAGATAACGCACGCGCTTAGAAATATCGCAAAGTCGAAGCCACATTGTTTGGCGACGTAATTTCTTCGCATTCCCTTATCGTAAATTTCTTCGCGAACGAAACTGTTCTCTTCCTCTCTTCCCGAAATGACTCGATGAGCTCGATTCAAGGTCGAATCGAGGACATTCATAGTGATCCACGTTGTCGTTACGCCACGATGCTTTTCGCAACGCGTCTACGCGTTGTTATACGCAGATAGTACGCTCGATCGTACACCGCAACGCTCGCGCGTAATTCGTTATGAATGAAGCCTTCGCATCTCGTCTCGCCTCGCCTCGTCTCACCTCGCCTCGCTTGGTTGCCATCTCCTTGACTCGACTGCGTCGCTGATTAATTTCAACGCGCGGCGGGACGTTACACCTTCTCCGGATGTTTCGTGACCGAGTAATTACCGCAATTCGTCTAATTAATCATGATCATTAACCATTGATATGATTTGACGCGATGGACGCGAATCTCGACGTTGCATGCAATTACGTGTAATTATGAAACGCGTATATAAAGCCTCGTTTGGCCAACTATTTGCCACTTGTTGTAGAAACGAAGGTTGTGTAACCGACGTATATAAAATAACAATTTTTCAAAAATTTTGTTTATCAGTTGCGATTTAAAAAAATTACCCACTGATGGGATTATTAACGCACTCCTCGCCATTTTTTCGCGACTCCATTCATAGATTGTATGCGCTCCACATTGTCGAGAGACTAATAATTTCGCTTATGATGTGTGCCTTACAGTATTTATAAAACCGCAAAAATTATCATCAAAAAAAAAATGTATAAGTTTTTATGGAATAAACGCGAAAAGTACACAGAGAAAAATATCATTCTACTGCCAAGAAAAGCGATTACTCAGTTTATTTTTCTTTTTTTAAGTAATAATTTTCCTTAACAAAGAATATATTCTTGATAACAGTCTTAAAATATACTCATCACAAGTGTTAGAAAATCTCATTATCATGTACTCAAAAGAAGAATATATTTTCTCTTCAAGAATATTGTAAAGTTGTATCAAAGAAAAATCAAACTTATTTCACGTCAACTCTTGTAGTAAGCAAACCAAATTTTTGTTTTAATTTAATATTCTTGACTAAAATACTGCACTTACTAAAATTTAGAATATATTCAATTAAATTTAATGCTTGTGGTAAACTGATGATATATTTGCTTGTGGTGAACTGATGATATATTTGCGGATATACAAACTTATGATATACTTAAAATAAATAATATTTACTTGAATACAGTATACATTTTTCTCTGTGTACAAACTTATAACTTATGATTTCCATAAGATGAAAAAAAGTTACATATATAATGATGTATATAATTATCATAATGACTGATGATTAAATATATATGAGTATTTTGTACACTCGTATATATTTTTTAATTTTATACAATTAATGAATGTATAATTATTCGCATAAACCATATCATAATAATAAATTATATAATATTATCATATAATGAATAATAAATAAATATTATTCGTATATGTACACTATCACAACGAATGTAATGAAGCACTTGTTAGATTAATGCGACAATGAACGGAATAACAGTCTTGACATTTGAAGCTCGAGACAAAAGAACATCTAAGAAACGGATCGTTATATCGCATGATATGATAACTGCGCTATGATAGTCAGGCATCGATATATGATTATACAAAATATTGACATAGAAAATATTACATTTAATAGCGAGAATATCAAATAAACCTGAGTGGAAAGTTTAATATGACGGAATGATGTTGAGCAAGACGAAGAATGAGAGCGACTTTCCGTTACTTTATCAATTGACACGACGTTTATTTGAAACTTGCACGACGAATGACAAATGTTTATTGACGATAATGTTGTCGCGACAACACCTGTCGACGTTTGCATTTGAATGCGTTTGAATATTTGTTAATGTTGCCAACGCACGTTGCCAAAGGAACGCATGTTACATCAAAATAGACACATGATAGTTTTACAAGTTTTCTACAACATATATTACAACATTGATAAATTGCGAAAGAGTATAATATTTCAAACATTTATTTTACATGTATTCTCGAGAATAAAATAATTTTGCGATTCAGTCTTGCTAATCGCTACTGCCAATTACCAGAAGCATTTGCAGATGATGCTACTCCTTGTACATACTCTTGTGAGACATGCTACATTGGAAAAAAATATCCTGGCGCAAATCGTGATGAATAACGGTGTTTACGGAAGAAAAAAGAGAAAGAGAGATGTCTCGTTTATCATGAGATCATTTCAAAGAGGAAAACTTACACTTAAGATGATAAAGTAATCTTTGTCTTAATAAAACAATCTTGACACGATGCGGTGTGCTCATTCCTGCGAATAGTGGTCAGTGTCTTCTCCCGCTTGTTTCGACAACAGCTGGCGAGTATTTTTAGCGAGTATTTCTCTCACAATAAGTACGTCGTCTTGACAATCTTCGGGTTACTCGTTCCAACGACAATGCGATGATTAACGAAGACGAGAGATCGCGATTTAACGTTAACACCAAACGCGTGCCAAATTGTTTGGATCCTTCTCTCGAAATATCCACACATACTAATTTCTTAATCTTGATTTTTAATGCAAAACAATCAAATTTGTGATATTGCGATATAATCATATATTTATCTAGATTCACAGTTTTGCAATATTTGCATCTAAAAACTCTCCAATTACAACTAGAAAAAGTCGTATTTTAACAATTTTGAAAATTTTTAAATCTTCGACGCGGAATACAAATACACAGTTTTTGTATGTATAAATAAAAAAAAATAAAGCGGTATATTACAATAGTACAAAAAATACGATAGTCCAAATGTAAATTATAAATAAATAACCATTGATGTGAGATATTCAATGCGTGATGCGTTTATCATTTGCATTTAAAAGTGATTCTTCAGCTAAAAAGAAATCACGTATTTTAAGCCAAAAGAGATGTTGGTGGTTATTTTAAATAATAAAATACATTCGTGTCTTTGATAAAAATAGTTTCGCAAATGAATAAATGTATAAATAAAAATATTACGTAATAAATATGTAAATGTATAATATATATGCAAATAATAAGGAATCGATATAAGAGATGCAATACGCGACACGCTTATTGAATCGAGTTATACGTAATCTACATCCGTGTTGCGTTATCAACTCGGACATGATATGATTTCGCCTCTCGTTTTTGTTACAGTGTGCCAAAGTATAGACATAAGAAATAGCGTGGATCAATTTTTGAGATTGAACGGATGTCGGGTGGTCGAGGGCTTCGTACAGATTCTTTTGATCGACCGGGCGGAGCAGTCGGCCTATGCCAACCTCAGCTTCCCCGACCTGGTCGAAATCACAGGATATCTTATTTTATACAGGTACAGCTTTCTTTTTATAGCAAGTGCTCATAAGGCGAAGAATTACCTTCCCATTTATTAAAGCGAACAATTTACACCCTTTTTTATTCCGTTTAAATTTATCCTTACTCACGCTCGCTTCGTGTTTCCAGAGTAAGTGGATTAAGGAGCATTGGCCGTCTGTTTCCCAACTTGACGGTCATTCGTGGGCATTCTCTCTTCATTAATTACGCCCTCGTGGCATTCGAGATGATGCATCTCCAGGAAATTGGTCTTCATTCTCTGACCAACATCCTACGCGGATCCGTGCGGTTTGAGAAAAATCCGACGCTCTGCTACGTCGATACCATCGACTGGGACATCATCGCCAAAGCTGGCAAAGGAGAACACGTCATATCGGTAAGCTCTTTTTTTTTATCTATGACCTAACGCCTGAACTGGAACGTGGAATTTTTTTTACGCGAGAAAAAGTTGGACGGCGTTGAAATAAGTCTATTTGAAACCAGGAATAACGCTTCTATTTTCGCTCAACGTGTATCCGATTTTGTTCCACGTTTTACGCTATACTTGCACGAGTGAACGATCGTTGACCGACATTTAACGAGAGTTAAAACGTGCGACACGGTACTCGATTCGTCGTTTAGATTTATCTCGAGAGGATTACGCGCCGGGCACACTTTTCCGCCACGATATTTCGATTTCGCGGACGAGAATAATGTAGCTATACGTGCGCGATTTGTCACGCTTCGCGATGCGAAGCGAGGCGTCCCGGTCTTTCTTGTCGGCGAATCGTTGAGGAGCAAGAAATCCGAAACGGAAGCGGATGAGAATTACTTCATTCACCTTATAACGTATTATGAAAACGCGCGTTAACGAAGCCACAACACTTTGCGAAACGACATGAATATACAGATATTCCACACATTAGTAAGATATAAATCGAATATTCTACTATATATTCCTCGTAAAAAAAAAAATAAACATTAATTTCCTTTGGGAAAATTGCTGGAAATGCATCGTTTTTGAGATATCTCATTTTCTTTAATAAGCCAATATTATAATTACACTTGTTTTCTTGATTCTTCGTGCAAATAATTGTACGTGGAAGAATTTTAGTAATTATGTTATAATTAGATTTTACATTTTACGTATTTATAATGCAGTTTCATAATGAAGAAATTTTATTCGAGTCGACACGAAATAAATTCCCTCAGCAAAGTGTGGTTCCTGACTTTGACGTGAATAAAATAGACGCGGTTTTTTATTTCTTCTTATTATACATTCCGTGTTCAATCATCATGGAGTACTGTGCGAAGAATATTTCCATCTTTACAATACAAGAATGATATGGAAAATAAAATATCTCGTGCGAAATGATGCATTTCCGAGAAATATTTCTGCAAAGGAAAAAAAAATGGTTTTTTTTTTACAAGGAGTACGATAGTACTTTATTCACTCCTTGCGTGACTTCCGCAATTAAATTGTAGTAAAATCATATAACGAGTGCATATTTATGATCGTATTTATAATCAAATAGAATAATTTGATGAGAGTCTCGGTTGTTACAAATTTTATTCGACAATTAATTTGCGCACTTCCGTTTTCGATTTTTATATGCGCAGCGTCCTGCAAGAATGAAATTATCGAAAAAAAAAAAAATGACACGGGTCATGGAATACACGAGCCTTTCGCAATGTGTTTTTCGACCTTCGTATCGACATATCTGACAGCGTAGAGATCTTGTTTTTTCTCTACCCGTAATTCCGTGCACAACAGCGAAAGAATGTTTTAAGCTCTGTCTTAAAAAAGAATTTAACATCTTGTTTTTTTCCTCAAGAAAGGAAACGAGATTATATTATATTTTATTTAATATTTATATCATCGTTCGAAATGAATCTCTATAGAAAGGTATCGATTCCGGAAACAACGATGATAGCACGAAAGTGATGAGTTAGACTTCGATAATATATTCAAAGAAGAAAAAGAGAATGATAACATCTTTCAGCATCCTTCGACATTCCAAGATTCTTATCGAGTTGATGTAAGAATTTAAAAGTTTATAGCTTCTGTAGCGCGAACATTCTTGCTTTTATAACGTTGTAGAGTTTGAAACTTTGCAATTGCGTATCAAGTATGCGAGAAATGTCGGGAGAGAGTGGGAAATAAACATTAAAACTATATCTCGAGGGAAATCACCGTGGAAATTACATGGGAATGCACGGGAGTGATTGCTGTCAGTGAAGCTCTCGACGTAATTTGCTTGCAGGGCAACAAGATAACGAACGGTTGTCCAGTGTGCGACAAAAGTTGTCCGTCAAGGCAGACGAAACCCGATGAGACTCTATGCTGGAATCGACAACACTGCCAACGAGGTAAATTACATTATTAACAGTAAACGATTTTGTTCGCAATATATTTTCGTCCAATATCACTATCGAATCATTGCAGCATTGCAGCGAAAAACAGTAAATTTTTTTTGGTCTTTTTCAATTTGAATTTTAATCAGAATCCTATTTGAATCCAATATGTATGTCGGATTTTTAAAAATCTCATCTTTTTTTTACTTGATTAGAAAGACTTTTGAAAGCTAATAACTCCTTCTAAATTAACATGTAATTGAGAAAGATAAGCTTAGATATAGCTCCTGATTTGAAAGAGAAAGAGAAACTTAGATATAGCTTCTTATCTTGAAAGAAAAAGGAAAGCTTAGATGTATAATAATTAAAATATTCCTGATTTTTAAAACATGAAATGATTTGTGTCCGCAGTATGCGACCATAAGTGCGGGGACAATGCTTGCGACATCAACACGGGAAAATGTTGCAATTCGTCATGTCTGGGTGGATGCACGGGATTGTCAAACGCCAATTGCACCGTCTGCAGGAACGTGATGGTCGGCACAGAGTGCAAGGACAGTTGTCCGAATGGTACCTACGAGTTCATGAATCGACGTTGCGTCAGCGAGAAGATGTGCCGGGAGATACGGAAACCGCGCGAAGCGTTAGACAGCGTCAAGTATCATCCGTACAAGCCGTTCAACGGCACCTGCGTGATCGAGTGCCCGGCTGGCTACATGGAAAGCACCGACAACGACCAGAATCTGACCTGCCGGAAGTGCGAGGGCTCGTGTTTGAAAGAGTGTACCGGCGCGAACGTGGACAGCATCGCGTCGGCGCAAAAGTTGCGCGGGTGCACGCATATCGCGGGTAGTCTCGAGATACAGATACGCGGCGGCAAGAACATCGTCAAAGAGCTTGAGGATAATCTAAGCACGATCGAGGAGATAGACGGCTATCTAAAAGTCATCCGTAGCTTCCCTTTGATATCCCTCAATTTTCTGAAGAATCTGCGCGTGATACGTGGCAATACGCTCGAGAACAACAAGTACAGTCTCGCGGTGCTCGATAATCAGAATCTTCAGGAGCTCTGGGACTGGAGCACGCATCCAAACCTCACCATCCTGTCCTCGGCAGGCTCTCCCAAGGTCTTCTTTCATTTCAATCCAAAGTTGTGCATGTATAAGATTGACATGCTGCGAGAGAAGGCGAAATTGGACAATTTTACCGAGCACGATGTGGCGATCAACAGCAATGGAGATAAGGTCGCGTGCAATGTCACCGAGTTGAAGACCAAGATTACCAAGAAGACATCTAGAGGTGCTATTATCGAGTGGGAACCCTTTTCGCATCACGACTACCGATCTCTCTTGGGTTATGTCGTTTACTTCATCGAAGCGCCATATCAAAATGTAACGATGTACGATGGTCGTGATGCTTGCGGTGGCGATGGTTGGCGGGTGGAGGACGTCTCCGCCGAAAGCACGTCACAGCAACATAACGACACGCAGCAACCGTATTTAGCTCACATACTCACTCTACTGAAACCGTATACCCAATACGCTTACTACGTAAAGACTTACACTATAGCCACCGAGGAATCGGGCGCGCAGAGCAAGGTCATGTACTTTACGACACTGCCGGACGCGCCTAGCTCACCTAGGGCTCTGTCGATCTGGAGTAATTCAAGTAGCGAGCTGGTTATGTCCTGGTTTCCGCCGCTTCATAAAAACGGGAATCTAACGCATTATCGAATCGTCGGTCGTTGGGAGCCCGATGACCCGAATTTCATCGATCAGAGAAACTACTGCGACGAACGTAATTCAACAACTACTCCATTCTTTTCGATATAATGTAGCAAATTCTCTAAGAATAGTTAAATACAATGTGTCTCAAAGTTAAACGATCAAACTTTATCAATATATTTTATTAATAGAAACAAGAAAAAGATACTTTATACGAACAGTAGTTCAAACAAACTTTTTATCATCACATTACATTTTAAAAATACATTAGAAAATACGTTATCATTCCTAATGCAAGTTTGATATTGTTGAGAGATTGAATTTAATTTATCCTATATAAAATTCACATTTTTATTTTGTTTTAATTTCAATGAATGACAGACATCTCGATAAGTTCTTGTCGCGAATTGATTCTTGTACGATAGATTTTTCGCTTACAAATAAAAATCGAGTTAAAAAATATAGAACAAGCAGATTAGATAAATAACGCCGACTGTTATGTAGTATCAAGAGCGAATTTGCTAGCTTCATATTTTTATTGTAATTTTTTAATAAAACATTTTCGAACCAATGTTTATATATAATATTTTTGTTAAATTTCTATATAGAATACAGTGACAAATTTGATCGTTAAGTTTTGGGATACCCTGTATTTATGAAAAAATAAAAACTACGACTATTACAATTATTATAAAAGCGTTAAATAAACGTTTTGCTTTGTGTGACATACAAGAGATTATTTTTATTTTTCACAGCCATGTCATTACCCGAGAAGAAACTGCCAATGTCTGTCATAGCGGAGGAAGAAAGGAAGCGTGCCGAAGAAGAAAAGGAATTGGTGAAATCACCCGAGACTACTTCGTGCGGCTGTGCAGATCGAGAAACGACGGATCAGTCGATGCGTGAAAAGGAAGTTTCCAGTTCGATCGCCTTCGAGAACGCATTGCACAATCAGGTCTATGTAAAACGGATGAATGCGCGTAGAAGACGCGACGTGAAGAGCGAAATGTTGATCACGGCGGAATTAGCCAAAGATTCTAATTATAATCAACAGGTAAGATCAATAAAATTTTAAATTCATTCTCAAGAATTCGCTCAAGTTCATTATTAATTATATAAAATAAAAATAAAAATATATTGAAGTGAATCATATCGCGTATCGAATTTATATTTAGTAAAAAGAAATATTAATCGAAAGTAAATCATGGAATAATAATTATGGTTAAAAAGTAAATTACGTTGTATATTTTTGTTTATAATTTTTTGCATGTTTAGGACAAGGAAGGTATTAACGATAAACTAGACAATGGCACGTACACAGTATTCGAGCGATTGATACCGAGTACGAATCTTAGTGTCGTAATGAAAAATCTGCGCCACTTTGCCGCGTACAACATCGAGGTTCAAGCTTGCAGAGAACGAGTTGAGAACGAGGATAAATCGAAGAAAAATAATTGTTCAACGAAGAGCATGAAAACTTATCGTACATTGGCTATGGAGAGTGCAGATAATATTCCACCAAACACTTTCAAGTTTAGCATTTCTGGCGGGAATAACAGTCTCACTATAGTTACATTGTACTGGGAGGAGCCGCCTCAACCCAATGGTCTAATCGTCACGTACCAAATTGAGTACAAAAGAGTAGATATAAAAAATGTAAGTAACGTAATCTTTTAGTTTTTATTATTAATTAAACAAATGCTGCAAGCGACAAACGTTTCGATATACTATATATATTGAGCGAGAGAGAGAGAGAGAGAAAGAGAGAAAAGAGAGAATAGATAATTTAATTCAGAAAAATTTATTTTGAATAGAAATTTTTAATTACAATTTACAAAATATCATTTATATGTATTTTGCATATATTACTGCCATCTAAATATAATCTTCCTTTCCTGCTTTGTACAGATAAAATCAACGGTAGTGTGCATCACAAGACGCGATTTCACTAAAGCGGGTAATTCATATGTCTTGAAAGATCTTCCAGCTGGAAATTACTCTGTGAAAGTTCGAGCTACCAGTTTAGCTGGATACGGGGCATATACTGAAGTTAAATATTTTTATATAAAAGAATACGGCATGCTGAGCACATTCTGGATTTTCTTCTGGTTAATATTAACCCTTATTATGCTATCGAGTATTTTGGTGATATTTTACATATTTAGAAGAAGATCGGCGCGGAATGCGTCCAGTGTGAAAATTATCGCGACAGTGAATCCGGAATACGTGAGCACAGGCTATGTGCCGGATGAGTGGGAAGTAGCCCGAAAGAAAGTACAGTTAATACGCGAATTAGGAAATGGTTCTTTTGGCATGGTATACGAAGGATTGGCCAAAGATGTTGTCAAAGATCAACCGGAAGTACGGTGCGCTGTGAAAACCGTAAATGAAAATGCAACAGATCGTGAACGAATAGAATTCCTTAACGAAGCTTCCGTCATGAAGTAAGAAAAATTAATTGCTTCCTCAAGTTTATTATTTTCTTTGATTCATGTCATATCTTTTTCTGTTGAAGGGCTTTCAACACTCATCATGTGGTCAGATTGCTGGGTGTAGTGTCACAAGGCCAACCTACGTTGGTAGTTATGGAACTGATGGTAAATGGTGATCTAAAGACATATTTAAGGAGCCATCGACCGGATGTTTGTGAAAATTCTAAACATCCACCGACGTTGAGAGATATCTTGCAAATGGCAGTTGAAATTGCGGACGGCATGTCTTATCTCGCAGCGAAGAAATTTGTTCACAGAGATCTGGCTGCTCGTAATTGCATGGTAGCCGAAGATCTTACCGTGAAGATCGGTGACTTTGGCATGACAAGAGATATATATGAAACTGATTACTATAGAAAAGGATCCAAGGGACTCTTGCCTGTTAGATGGATGGCCCCAGAAAGTTTAAAAGACGGCGTATTTACCAGTTTTTCCGATGTTTGGAGCTATGGAGTTGTTCTATGGGAAATGGTTACGTTAGCTTCGCAACCGTATCAAGGCTTATCAAATGATCAGGTGAATATATATGTGTGTATGTGTGTGTATACATATATATATATATATATATATATATATATATATATATATATAAATTTTCGGTAAAATAAAATATTCTTTGCTTGTTAGAGGTTCTTTAATTCTTTTTAAATAGTTTATACTCTCTTTAAATAGTTCTTTAAATAATATCCTTTCATTTCTTTAAATTATTATAATATTCTAGGTATTGCGTTACGTAATTGAAGGAGGAGTTATGGAACGACCGGAAAATTGTCCCGATTCATTGTACAGTTTAATGAGACGTACTTGGAATCATAGAGCCACAAGAAGACCTACCTTTATAGACATTGAAACGCTATTATTGCAAGAAGTTAACATAGAAGACTTTGAGAATGTTAGCTTTTACCACAGCTCAGAAGGAATCGAAGCTCGAAATCAAAATATTTCGCATTCACCGCAAAATGACCAGTAAGAATAGCTTAATTTCACAGTTATTTAGCAATTTGCTTAGCATGCTTTTATCGCTCCGTATTGAAATATAATTTTAAATTTATCCATGTAATTTATTTTTCAAACAGAGATTTAGAAATGGTTGCTTTACAAAACTTGCGGGAGGAAGAAATCGAGAGAGGAGAAGATTCGCCATTGCGTGAAGATTTTGGTGACTTTGCAAGTTTTGAACCTTGCAGTATTAAAAATAACTTGAGTCCACATTATGGAGCGAATTCTTATGGTGAAACTTCCACTTCTAATTTCCATGACATGAACTCTTCAAAAGTACCTAAAGCTGGGTTCGACGAATTTGTCGGCGTCTCTGGAGATTCGCTTGTATCTAGTAAAGATACGTTGAACTCGCCTTTTATAGAAGGCAGCCTTAAATCAGTCAGGAGCTCGCCTTTTATATATAAAAAAAGTACATCCCGCAGTAACGTAAGTCAAGGCTCCCTAGTAAAGTCTGGGAGTCCGCAAAGTTTAGTCAAGCGATATTATCTCGATAGTCCGAATCTACCCAAGTCTCGGGGCGATCCTGATTACGAAAATCGGAGTCCTGAAACCATATTAGCAATCGAAAAGAGGGAGATTACTACTCCGTTGCATGTAGAATTTCCATCTGTCGATGTTATGGACATTCAGATTAACGGTGACAAGAAAGAGACTAAGTGCACTACCGATTATGTGAATAAATCGGAAACGTTGAATAACGGTTACATTGGTAACACAGCCACGTAGCTTCAATGATATCCTTCGATGTTATCAGAATCCAACGCGCAACAAATCACATATGACAAATACGTGAAATTATATTCTTGGAGTGAATCGATATGAGTATTCCAACAAAAAGGCAGTGTCTGTGCCAAATTTATGAGCGTACCGAATCGTAATTTTGGGAGAATCGCATTATGAGCAGCGTTTTGTATACACGAGAAAAAGATGCTAGTGTGTTTCTAGACTCTAACGGAAGTTATAAATCTATATTTTAAACGTCTAGATATGTAACTAAGAATCACACAGGTCCTAAATGCAGACAAGTAAAGTTTCCTTATACGGGTGTTACCATGTCTTAATTCCGTCTCTCTAAATGTAATTGATATCGCTACGCATGTACAGTTAATTACATATATTTATATATATATTTGTTACGCTGCAATGCATGTTGGGAATAAGCAGCGAATATATTTATACCAGATACTGTCTTTTTGAAATTATCGCTGTAATGTATATTAATATAAAAGGTTTTAGCTTTCTAAAGATACGTTATTGTGAAGTTATAAACAGTTGCGGTTTAAAAGCCAGAAACTATCTTTTCTTGAAATTGGGCCGTGCACTATTGAGAAACATGCAGACATATATCGATTTGATAATATGATATTTGCTAACAAGCATATGACAGCCTCTCTCTCTCTCTCTCTCTCTCTCTTTCCCCATTAACTATCTAGTAAAGTAAGTGTATATTCAAAAAATTAAGCAGGTTAATTATTTGTATTATAGATTTTCTGTTTAATATTCAAAGTCGCAAAGTATGCTAATTTCCGCTGTAAGTAATTATATTTGTACAGTATCTCAATTTATTTTTCTGAACTTATGGGAAATGTAATATAAATCAAAGTGGCAATTAGGTCGACTACCGTGTTGGTACGATATTTTGTTCACAGCAAAAAGACCACATTTTATAAATTTTGTGAATTACGCCTAGTCGCCACTTTGTACGATTTTAGGCTTCGAATTCGCATATAATAATACAGATTCGATATTATTGTTGGAAAGTGTAGAAAAGGTGATTCAGAATAAGAGTGTATCGACTTGGCAAATATATATCTCTCATCGCGTTCCTCTAATTTATAAATTTCTATTATATTTATGTTTTCTATATACATCGTTTTAATGTTTTTGACTTGTATCAGTTTTATTGTATCAATTAAGATTCAACAGTTCTGAATCCACCAATTTCTCTGATGTATAGTAAGAGAATTAGAGAGTAAGGAGTAACTTTTCAAGTTAAGAGTAGCTTTCAAAAGCGAGTTGGTTGATTTTATAGTATAGTTTGTGAATTTGTAGTCTCTATTACAATCACATTTTAATCTTTTACAATTATGGCAAAATCTTAGACGAAAATAATGTGTTTAAATTTATATAATATTTGGTATTGATATTATTGTATTTAAGTTTTTTTAAAATTATCATGATAGAATGTTATGCTAATAATGTTAATTTTAAGTGAACAGTGTCCTACTCTCGTTTCTCATTCTGTATATCTAAATAATATAGCGAATGTAGAGATTCAGAGAAGCATGAGACAAAACTGCATTATATGTTTGAAAAATTTCAGAGTCCATCAAATTGCAGATTGCATTTTGACAATGCAAAAGAAATCTATTTATCCGCTTCGATCTTTATCATATTGAAATAATTTGAGCAAAAGAGTAATAAGTAACTTTGTCAAAATATCCTTTGTATGATCATTGTACTTCATTATTTGAGATTTTTCGAACGTATCTTGTATATGTGACACAGTATGAATACTTTGTGTCTGTACACGTACGTGAAACGTACTATTTCGTGGAGTTGGCACATGAAATTTTTCGCATTGCCTTCATAATATCTTCCAAGAAGTGCATCTCTCAATATAGATATCACTTTTCGATATTTCGTAAAAAGCTTCATCGTGCAATTTTATAGTTATGAGTCTATCAGAAAGTCTCCATATCTCGTGCAATAGGATGATCCACGTTATTTATGCTCCATATAATAAGCGCAACTAGTAGTCTGCGATATCGTCGATATACAGCATATATCGCCGTTTCTACCGTCGCTCCACGAAATAAATTACGAAATTCCGAAACGTACACCGTACTTTTCGATTAGAGACGAGAGAACGTAGACTGTCCTAGTGAGCCCAGTGAGAAACAAGATTGATGACGGACGGAAGGATTGAATCCGTGTAATCATTATTGCAATCGCTAGATAAATAGCGGACGAATCCTAACATGAATGAGCTAAGAAGAAAGAATTATTATACGAGCAACGCAACGCAATGCAGTTGAGTCTATAGACATAACGAGCCTCTAACACAAGACTGATTAGCTAATCCCAATATTACACCTGTAATCTCTCTCAGTAAGTTAAAGGTACAAGACAAAATGGTAGAAGTTCCATGTCGTTCCATATCCGTAAACATCTTCCTTTTTATTGATTTATTTTGTTTGTCTTTTTTTTTATCCGATTGAAGATGTATTGAAAATTTATTTCGAGATTTATTAATGCGATCCGTGGTTTTCGTCCTTTATAACATTGCACATTTGGTGCATCGTTGTGTATCGCTTTGATTCGATGGCTTATCGGAGCATAAAATAATGTGCGGGATATCTCTGAAACTATTGCACCATTTCATGTTATACTTCCGTTTTATATTTCCCTGATGAATTTGTATATGCGATGTGAATGTCTCTTTTTAACGCAATCTAAAACAAGGAGAGTTATTTTTCTTTGGAATTATTTGATATTTCCAATATTATTCGCGTATCTAAATAAATCACAAAACAGATTACATTCACATAGTTTGTTTTTATTTAATTAAAATGAGATAAACAAATTTTATCTATATTTATCCATATTTTATTTAAATGTTTTCTCTTTTTCCAAGGTTCAATAATAAAAATTATTTGTAAAAAGAATTAGACACAAATTTATGAAATTTCAAAGAAATATTGCATTAGTTTCGAGATAGCCTGTACACCAATGTCTCTAAAATACCGGTGATCTAATGACAAGTATCTAATACAAGCTCTACGCAATATCATACAAAAGTTGGACAAAGGTCGCGCAGATTATACGATATAAAATAATACGGGAAGTATATTAAAGAAATGTAACAAAAAAATATGCAAAAGACGCAAATCTTGTAAGATCATTGTCGTCAAATAAGTTTCTCGCTCTTTTTTTTTTTTGGAGGGAGTATTCATTTTCGTACCAAAATGATGAGCAATATTTATTTTTATTGCAGTTTTACCGATGCTCCGATCAAATATCAATCGTAATGTCTCAACTTTCGATTGAATATTCAAAAATATATTGCGATCGCGTATCTTGAAGCCTTGCACCACGTAAAACCTTTTTTTTTATCCTTACGACGATTTTGTTTAAAAAATACAGATTTAGCCCCTTTTTGTTTAGAGAGAGTTGGAAATTTTTTTGAAAACAAAATGTTTCAGTGCGCAAACTTTCAGAACGAGAGGCGAGAAATAATCAAGATATACACACAATTAAATGGAATTCTCCCGAAATTTAAGAAACACGATTAATGACACAAATAAGCCGATCGGCCGATGTATCGTAATAATAAGCCTCGCTCGTATTCTGAAGTATTTAGTGTATAACGAAATAAACAAGTTAATGCTTAGACCATGTATTATGTAAGTATCGTAAGATTAACACAAAATGTTTCCTATATGGCCGCGAGTCTCCGTACGAATCGCGATCGCTAATTTTAGGCCTACTACAGCGTGATAGTTCTGTAATATATTAGAGTAATCTCTCTGAGGATTAAGGTAATATGTAATCGTATCTGAAGATTGTGTGTAATTATTAAGTGCAGAGAGAAAAGTGTGCCTGTCGCCGTGTATATTGATCGATTTAATGAATGTGCGATTCGAATATATATATATATAGCAAAGATTTAAGGGTGTGGCCCTGAAAAATAAATCAATGTACATCTGCATCAACGATATAGAGGGAATCGAGAAAAATGTCGGGTATAATGGATATCTAATTTTTCGTTTGTCGCAAAAATTAAGCGAAGCGCCCTGATCCCGATCATTAAAAGATTCTTCTCCGCTGATCTTAGACTGAAAGCAGTAACTATTCATCCTAAACATCGAGAAGCATAGAAATACTCTCCTTATCTCGATCGCGTGCGTTTAATTTATTTATATGTATCCTCCAAGTAAATGGTGGATGACTTTAGCGCAATAGTAGCTCGAGACGCTATTAATTAGTTGATATTTGTTTCCTCCTTTTTGCCCTTTAGCAAATATATAAACGACTCGATTCCTTTTCCTTTTGCTATCACGTCTATTTTATGTTGAAGTCTTTGTCAACATCTCGTGTACATAGAATTTGAAAGATATATCGATTTTATATTTTACGAGATATTTTGAGTTTTTATAACACGTCCAATATTCCATTATGCTAATTCTTTTTTCTTACGGATAAAATTTTATCATCTATATCTCTAATAAAAGAAGCTTCCACACATGATAAAAAAAATCGCGAGACTTCTTTTCCTATTGTATTACGACAATAACGATTTTTAAATAATATTTCACGTGCCGTTTCTAGAATCTTTCCTATTAATTTAAATATAAATTCTTATTTTGTTCAGTTCCTATGGTGCACATTATTATATTCACATGCGATAATTAACGAATAAAATCTCTGACACTGGTTATATATACTAATATATTATAAACTATTTATGTTCCGCTATGCTATAGTTCCATTTACTATTTTTACGTTTTTGCAAAATAAAATTCTCAATTACATAAACTGCTCAATATTAGATTGCTCAAGTTCTGTAACGATCTAACAGTAAGATAGTACGATTGAATTCTGACATAAAATGAATAATTATGAACCATATATTAATATTGCAGTGCATAAAAATACAATCGCAGAATTCTCTTTCGAATTAATTAACGAAATATTTTATGCTATTTTATATGTTTTGTATGATCTTATTTTTGTACAGTGATAGCCTTTAGTAAATTAGACTGTATTGATAAAGTAAAAACTTACATTTAAAACAGACTCGAACCTTATCAAACTTGGATTGTACCATGTCGAGTTTCTACAATAAAAAGACATTGTTTTTTCGATTGCTGTTTAGATTTTTCAGAAATAATCGTCATTTAACAATTTATTACCTCATTTTTCTATCGAGCAAGATATTTTTATGAAATTAGCAAACATTGCTCTAATTTTGTAATTAATTATAATTTTATAAATTTAACGCTTTCGGCAAAATGTTTCAAAATAATGCTTATCTATTCTCCAAAGATTTTATATATATTACGCGTATAAATTTTATTATTATTACGCACTTTGAAACATTTTAAATTATCTGCAAACTCATATTTTTTCTCTATATGTGTCTTCGAATTATGATTAAAATTATTCAAAAAACTCTGCTATGAATATTATTAATTATGTAGTGAAATGATATTTTACAAAATGAAAAGTGTCTTCATAAAAACGCAAATTTGTATAAAGATCAAAATTCCAATAAAACGACAATATTCGGCTTTGTTTATATAAAAACAGAATTATAAAAAACTATATATATATATATGTGTGTGAAGGAACTATATAAATGTAAGATATTCTAAGTAAGTTTTATCTATATATTTTTTACGGTGTATATTAAGAAAATATTCAAACAAATTTACTAATCTATCAATATTTCATAAGATTGGATGCTTTTACAAGAGTTTGCCATTATATTATCGTCAGAGAACTTTTAATTTACAATATAAAACATAATATATATTTTATGCACACGATATGTAAAATAATTAGCATCGCGTGTATCATTTCTACACATTATTTTAACATCTTGACAGTTTATAATTGTGGATGATGAAATTGTTTCTAGAAATTAAAAACAAAACGAGATATCTTTCTTTTATATGTTGCCGCAAATTTTTTTTTATTAGAATTGCGTAAGCACTTTAGATGTAATAGTGATCAATCGTTCCTACATCGAACATCGATATTATTTTTTCTTTTTTTTTTTTAAGATTGTATGAAACAGCTGATATTCGCTGTTAATTGTAATATACATTTCCCGTGCCTATTCACGTAGCTGCCACTCGTAGAATATTAAATTATTTAAATATAAATACATATCGTGCTTTATCGCTTCGCGTGCAACATATACGCTATATTACAGAGACTTACTTTCAACAATTAGCATACGCACGTAGTACGTTAAATATTTTCTTCATTTAAAACGATAATTGTTGCTGCCTTATGTCAGATCGTTAAAAATGTACTTGGCATTGATACGCAACGAATGCTCAAACGATTAATTTGCGAAAATATAGTGGAAAAGCGAAATCTCATCTTGTTATTTACAATCAGCTGTGATACTGAGATGTGCAAAATTAAAAAATAAATAGAAAACCTTTCATTTCCGGTAGACGTTTCTCAGCGATGCTTCTCGCGCGCACCAATTCAATCTCTCGATATTTGTAAATAATAAAAGCGCTTCGACTAATTTTTGAACGAAAATTTGCAAATTTTACGCGACAAGATATATATATATATATATTTTTTTTTTCTTTTTATTTTACAGCTATGAGATGTGAATGAATGTGAGAAAATTTGATGGACAAAAGTGTGTTTATAATACGTTATATAAAGTGCATCAATGCATGTTACTCGAGATGATAAGACGCGTATGTATTTGTACAGAGCAGAGCTTTTCGACAAAGATCGCGGATGTGTAAAATACTCGTTTTCACCACACAAGCTGAAGAATATCTTATCATTGATATATATGTATATCGAACTCTGTAGAGTCGAGTGTGTATGTCGGTCCCTTTTGTCAATAAGTTATAGTTATCAGAGACATTGGATTATTAGTTTTCCGATGCGATCGTCCTGCAAAAGGGTGAAGGAGGATACTAGATCGAAGAAAGATTAGCCTAACATCCTCTCACAAAATCGTGAATATACATATCGCGATGATGTGCGAGCCGTTCGACGCGGTTGAGGAAGCGATGTTACGGTCTAGTTTTTAAATGATTTAATTTTTGAGGCACGCGAGAGAGAATTCACTAATATATCTATAATTAATATTTAATATAAAGCCAGACACCGCGATTAGAGATCGATCGTAACAGGAGGGTTCTCGAAACGCGCGGACTCGCGCATCGCTTCCAAGATTTTGCGCAAAACGATTCTTGCATCTCCGCGACTATTTAAGAAATGCATTTAAATATTACGCCATTACCACACAAGACGAAAGCAAACTATTTTCTTAGAGATTCTTTCGAGTGAAGAGCACAAATGTTAGTATATTTTCCCTCTTGAGTTTACAAAACAAACTGCCACTGCCGTGATGTGAAGGAGAAGCCTGCGAGTAGAAGAGAAAATAAAAACAAAAAAAAAATACGCTATGAATAAAACATAAGCATCTCCTCTCCCCCGCTTCGAGACATCGATAATCTCGAATCCTCGTTTCGCGAGATCACCTTTCGCTATTCTCGCTTCTACGCGACGCGACGTATCGCGTAATCACTTGTGTACTTGTATGAGTTTTTGTTGTTATAGCGATTTGTCAGAATTTCGCAGCGATTTCATTGTGCGATGCGATAATAGCGTAGCAAATATTATATAGCGTTTTTTAGCACTAAAGCGATATTAAAGCGAGGCGCTGTTTCTTTCTAGATTGATTAGAGAGATCATTTTTATTCGGCTAAATATAAAGATATAGCGCGATGATGTGACCTCTGTTCTTCTTAAGTCGATAAGTCACACCCGCGAGTATGTAAACGGATGTAAACGATAATAAAGGCGTGTCGTTGATAGTCGAAGAACGACGCGAATGCGAAGTACTGTGTCTCGGAGTCAGTAACAAGAGTCGGCGACGGTCCCACGAGGCATTGCACGCTCTGCGGATAATCATAGGTGTAATAATTTTTAATTTGTAATTTCATCATCGAGATATATAGACAAACCCGGGCGAGGGCGACGATCCCTGTATATCTTTCTCCTCTTCCCTCCTCTCGAAGATATTAACGTGCTCCTTGTCCGAACGATGCTTGACAAATTTAGACGATATCCGATTTATCTCATTAAAAATTGTATTTACTATTATATATAATTATACGATACGCGCTGTACGCAGAGGAAGAAACAGATTTTATTTACCAAATACCAGTTTTTTAATAAAAATCTTTTTGTGAAAGAAAAATATATCAGACTCGTTATTTCACGAGTATCATCGTATCTCCTCACCGTACAAATCAACATTTGATGAACCTTTTATAATAAATTCGGTTCGATACGCAATATTAGAGGTTTCTCGTATAAATTTACGAAAGCATGAGTAATTAAAACATAATAAAACATAATAAGATAATTAATACTACGCGTTACTGTTATTCGATACGAATAATAACGCATTAATTATCTCACTGTTTTAATTATTCATGCTACAGTAAATTGCGCATTGATGCATCCAACCAAATTTGTTATTAAAATTGCCTGTTTTTAGTTCGAACGAGTTATTTCAAGTGAATTATACAAGTCGATGACCCGTAACATAAGAAAAATAACACAATCGCAAATAATCGCATTCGATACGATAGCTCGTCCTTCAGTTCACTTGATAATTTGACTTGGCAAAATCGTATGACGTTCAATCTCCTGATTAGCTGCACGTAATCGAGAGATTCTTTCGCGATGAACTGCAAGAGTTTTTATGCAGCATGAAAAATCGATTATACGATTATATCTGCATCTTCTTCGTCTTGCTCGAGATATTACGACCGATTTCTCACGCGAAGATTGTCGACGATACTCGCAGGTATTGGCAGCACGTGATTTTCTCAAATCGTTGTTGCAGTATCCGTCTAGTGGACGATTTTTTCGCTTGTTTTTATCATCCTCTTCGCGGATGAAATTGAATTCGATAGATTTTACACACTTCCAGAACGAAACGAGAGATATCCCTTGCTGAAATATCACAATTGCGAGGAAACGTCAACAACCACGTGGGAGAGAGAAATTTGGAGCGCGAGGAAAAGGATAATGAACTCGAGAAGGACGATCTTACATATCCCCGAGAAAAACGTAAGATCTCAAAAAGATCCGCGAATCCTGATGTCCAACAATCAAACGCCGAAAAGTCGATCAATCGTATAGCCAGTCCCCTCAGTTTGAACGAGGCATCGGATTATGCGGAGGAACAGGCGGATGAAGAGACGGCGAAACAAGAAGGCGATACAGATATAGAGACGAACGATCTTGTACGTTTACCCCGTGACGTCAATGTCGAGAAATATACCGATCAGGACGAGAGATCGAGTCTCTACGACGATTACGAGGCGAAGGACGTCGCGAAGCGTGGCGTTCTCGGTGGTCCAGGGGATTACGAGGAAGCGGAGGAAGATTCACCGGAGATATTGGAAGATCCGGTCGCATTGGAGGAAAACGAAGAGGAGATGAGAGAAACACGGGAGAGCGACTCTCGGGTGAAGAGAGATCACGCGATTTTGGAAACGCCTGATAAATCTGAATCACGCAATCCAGCGAAGCTGAAGGAGCCAAAAATTGCGGAGAGTTCTCTGAAGGACAAAGTTTCTCGTGTCGAATCATCGAAAAGTTTTAATCGACGAGAATCGGCGCCTGGCGACCCAGCCTCCGAGATCAAAGGATCTGCTGGATCGGACGAAGTGATTTCAAAGTCGAGCGGTTCCATCGAGAGCAAGGAACCGGCCAATGTAATTAGTTCGTCCAAACACGAGTCGAACGCGGAATACGGGAAGCGCGTGGAGGAGGAGATTCAACGGAAGATCGACTCGATCAAGAAAGAGATCAAACGTGACGTCGAGGCGCAGCAGCGAATAAGGGATATCGAGGAGAACAATGCTAGGTTCGACGAGTTACGGGATCAGGAGGACGAGGAGAGGCAGAACTCGGAAGGTGAACCGATCGAAAAGCGCCAGATCAAGAGATCGATACGAGAAATCGCCGCTCCTTTTTCCTCGAAAAGAGATGATAGGAAACGAAACTTGAACGGAGAACAACACAATAAGCCGCAACGTCGATCCAGCGAGATCGGCAGGCCGGATAATTTGAAAGAAAGCGAAAGGTTGAAGAGACAATTCCCGATTAATCGCGATAAATCCTCCGGACAAGCTCCTTCAAAGGGGCTTTTAAAAAAAAAACGCGAACACGTCAGACAAATTTTTTTAGTAAACAACGATCGGACAAAGAGAAGAAGTTCGAGAAGTTATACACCGCCATCCGATCGGACGGCCGCCAGACCGGAATATGAATTATTCACGGATTTGAATTCTTATCACCTTACGAACGATGGAATGGTAAGACTCAGTGAAAATCAAAAATAAAACCGAATATTTTCGCGAATTTTTTTAGATATATATTAATGTATTATTAAAAATTAATATATATTATATTGCACATCTTTTTTGCTTAAAAGTAATTTCAGAGTGTTTTTTATTAAAATTGAAAAATTTTATTTTTTTTTAAATTTTTATCTGGATATTTACACCGTTTTTTCAATAACTTAAATTATATTTAAAAATTAAATTTATTATAAAATTATATCTTAAATTGTTTTTCTACATTTTCCATATTTTCAAGTAAGAATGTTGTATATATGAATGTTTTTATATATCAATAGTGATCAAAATGAATTCGATCTATAAAATAATTTAATTGAAAGTCATTCAAATTAAAAAAAAAACGTGTCATTAATCTTCTAAATTTCAAAATGAGTTTTCTCAAAAACCTTTTTATAAAAAAACTCTATTCTACATTTACGATTTAATTTTTTCAATATAGAATTATGTTTTTTATACGAGATATTATATAAAAAATTTTATAAAGAAAATTGGTGAAATTTTGTTACAGCTGCAAGCATCTTCGCCCATCGCCGCCGAAGATGAGAACAATGACGAAGAACAGAGTCCTACAGCGGAACATACGAATTCCTTGGTGGCTCTCACTGGAAGTTCGCAGGAATTGAGTCCGCGTTTAGCGAGAGAGTACAAAGAGGCCTTCGGTGGATTGCAGAGTGAGTCTGGCGGCGCTCTCGCTAGATTCAAGAGGATCAAACGCGTACTCGACGGTTCCGATGCGAAAATTTAAAATCTCTCATAAAGGGTAAAGTGGAATCGACTATCCTCTCTTCGGGGTGAGAGAATATTTTCACAAAATGAAATTATCACGAAATATACAACGTGTAACTTTCCGAACTTCTTCTATCGTCGCGCAGTAACGAAGGACTAAGTAGGAATATAAGACATATATAGACTTTTTATATAAAACGAAATATTTATAGACCTTTACGAGAGAGCAGAATGATGCATTTGTAATTAGAGAGAAAGACTATAGCTATAATATAGGGTGTAATGCCATTAATCACGAGACACTCGAAGAGATTGCGAGTCGATTTAATTGTAGCCTAAATGAACGATATATATATATATATATATATATATATATATATATATATATAAATCCTTGACAAAAATGGATAACTATGTTATCTACCGCTCTAAATTACTTATAAATTTTTTTTACGCCGGCCGTGTGTAGCACGTCAAAAGATATAAAACGAGTTTTGAATTGCTTCTCTTCGGACGCTTCTTGTACAATCTTAAAATATATTACAAGCTATTTAAAAAACATCTCGCAAAGTAAACTGCACGATGTCGCTAACATTGCATTACTTGCGCGCGCGATTGCATACGCTTTGCGTACGCGCGCGTGTCATTTCTCCAGTAATTCATTAACTTTATTTCGATAAATTTTAATTTATTAACAGACAATAAAATTCAAATCAATCAATCATTTTCTTAATCTTCGCACACACAACAGTACATACTAGAGAAACATTATATACAATAGTGACTCATCGATCGTCGGAAGGCGTTCACTTATCAATTATCACCATAGACCAATTCGAGAACCTGAAGAACGCGATACTTTAGAAGCGTAGCGCATAAGTCGATTGATTAAGCAAATATAACGAAAATTATGCGGACAAAGAGAAGATACTAATACACTGAAATATTTTTCAGTGTTGGAATAATCGAAAGAGTTGTTTTGCACGTATAAAACTTTGGAATAGAAAGGCGAGAATTTATTATAAACGTTCGACACACTTTATGAATATTTGTCTCTCCGCTTTCAAGTCGTATAATGATATGTTAATGCATAAACAGAAAACATGATGCAAGAAACAGCGATACTATCCATCTTTTTTTCCACGGAAAAATGCGCATATAAGCGAATAATTGTTCTTGTCGCGTTCTCCGGGTTGTCTCTTAGCGCCAATTGAGATGAAGAGAGAGAGAGGTACCTAGGCAAAAGACACAGACGTTTCGTAGACGTTCAAGATTTAATTAATAAACGTTATTACGATTAAACACGAAGAAGACACATAAATCGTTAATCGTCTTTCTTTTTTTTTTCTTGTTGTGCGCTTACACATTATGGACATGGACGCCGGAAACAGGAATGTGATGCACGCCGAGTGATGCCTGCACGTCCGTAATATCCCCGAATCATACGCAATCCGCCTCTCTCCCGTTCCGTATAATCCTTCTACTTTACAACAATATAAAACAGTTATTTACATCGACGGCTAAGAGGATTTGAAAACGATGACAATGTCGAGAGGAAACTTAGACGTTTAGAGATTTTCCTCGCCTCGATGAGTGTGCGTGTGGCATGATGTATGTACGTGTGAGAATGAGCGTGTATACGTCTTTTTCGAGTGGTTTTTTTCGCGCGAGACATGATTGCGAGCTGAAAGGAAGAGATGTCCAGGTGACGTGGAAATCGAGATGGTCCTCGCGAGAATCAAGTCTACATCTTTTCGAACGACATCGATGTATCGTCGAATGTATATCGCTAATCGACTTGTCTTATTTAATGTCGTGACGTTACTTTACGATATTCCTTTCGAGGCATCGCTAAAAAAGAGATCCGCGTGAGAATTGGTCGCGTCACTTGGATCGCACGTGACGATTTTCGCGAAAGTTTCGTGACGCGCTAAAGGGCACCGCATTTGATTGACCGTTAATTAATTAGATCGGCGTGAGTATCGGTCCTACGACAAAAGGCTTGGATCGGCGAAACCCTCAGGCACCGATCAACTTTGAGAAAAACTCTTGTTTCCTTTTTTTTTTTTTCGACTCGAACTTCAAACTTATCCATTGTTATCGAGTGTGAAAAATTAATCGAGAAACGACCGAGATCGAATATATCCGCGTAAAAAAATCAGCTCTAATCAACGTGCACGAACTTTGATATTTGCGAAAACCAGTCTCCACGCTGCATCATATGTGAAGCGGAGAGATCCCGAGAGATATATTTTTACCGGCGCATATGAACACCAGGATCGCGTAAATATCCTTGCGAATGAAACGCGACTGCGAGATGCAACGTGGGTATTAACGGTAACGCATAACCGACACGAGCGAGCCGCACGATGCGGCAAATAACGTGACGGATTGGCTTGGTATTTAGTGTGTGTCGAAAGAGCTCTTTTCTTTTTTATTTAAAAAAATCGATGTCTGAGAAATGGTGTTCACAATAATATAGTACAACAACGTAACGGTATTACATATAGGTAATATATATATATATGTATATATATATTTTTTATATATATATTTTATATTTATATATATAATAATAGGTAAAATTCTTTTTTACCACAATAACATGGCTATATACAAATATTACAAATTTTTCTTTCATTTAAGCCCTCACGGATCAACACCGCTGGGTCGATCTAGCGCGAGACTAGGCAGCGACGCTTTTCCAAATTCGCTGCTTACTTTATCTTTTTTAATTGCACGTTATATAACAGGCTTTCGATTTTATTAATCTTAAGCCAGTCTCTCCTCTCCTCAATGCGATTAAACAGAGGGAAAGAGAGAGAGAGAGAGCGTGAGAGAGGGAGAGAAAAATTTTTGTCTTTAGGATATGTAAAGAAAGAGAATGGATAGTGTAAGACAAGAAATGAAAAAAATTATTAAAAAATTTAAAGGTGCGAAATTTTGAAGGGTACAGGAAACAGAAAGGAAGGAGAGACGTTAGATCCTATATTTCAACTTTGTACAATACGTAAGAATATGAATTTGCACGTTTATGCGATTGAAGCGCTAAAGTCTTCCTGAGAGAGGCATCGCGAATCTTCTCTGGCTTATAGATCTCCTGATAAATTCTGATTTTATTTTCTCAACAAACATTTGGTGTCGAATGCCGAAGATAAAACGTCTGGTTTGCGATAAAATTTGATTCGCCGCAAGGAAAAATCACTTTTTACCTCAAATTGTTTGCAATTCGAGAAGTATACGATGCTTGGAGATGCACGCTACGTATAAAAAAAAAGTTGAGTACTTTGGTCATGCTATGTTATATCGTCGTTTCATCAATTTTTTTTAATTAAATTAAATTAAAAAATGCGACTCGACAAAGACCTCATCTTACTTTCCATTCCTGAAAAAGAGATTCGTCTTTGGAAGATTGATTTGTCAACATACATGATTCAAATTGCTAGATATTAAGTTATTTTAATTGCCGTTTACGAAAAATTAACTTTTTTTTTATACGTAACATGCATCTCCAAGCATCGTATTCTTCTCGAATTGCGAATAATTTGAGATAAAAAATGATTTTTCCTTGCGGCGAATCAAATTTTATCGCAAATCAGACGTTTTCTCTTCAGCATTCGACACCAAATGTTTGTTGAGAAAATAAAATCAGAATTTATCAGGAGATCTATAAGTCAGAGAAGATGCGCGATGCTTCTCTGAGAAGACTATGTGTTTGCGCAGCGATAAGAAAGAGAGAGAGAGAGAGAGATGATAATATAAAAACATGTATAGCTTGCTATAATCTCCGAGAGGCCGATAACTCGATATAACTATTACAGTTACATTCTCACTCATTAAGATTAATGCGAGCTGTCAGAGCGTATTACTCATCTCATTTCACAATCTCTGAAATAATTTTATGAAATATGCAAGTTTAATGCATATAATATATTTACGCGATTAGAAAAGCAATTACTTTGCCAATTTTTCACTTCGATAAAAAAGTGATATTTGTTTAAGTGAGCGGATGCAGCTGCGAAATTACATGCAAATATTGTAAAAAATTACTTCATTTTTTCCTTAATATCGAATTAATCAAACAATTTTTGTTTTACTTTCTTTCTCACAAGTTTGATTACATTTTCACTGAATAAACTCTTCTGAATTTTAATTATGATTTAAATAAGCCAATTTATTTGGCGACTTTTTAATATATAAATATATAAATTTTGATTAAAACTTATAAAATGTTTTTAAATCAAACAATCAAATTATCATTTATTTATGTCTAAGTAAATTTAAAGAAATAACAATTGCACTAGTAATTTCCACGAAAAAGATGTATACAAATTTAAAAAAATTTTTTTTTTAATTTTTAAAATTCAAACAAAAAAAATTTATAACTCAAATATGTGCATAGAAAATTACCTATTAAAAAAAGATTTTATAAGTTTTAATCAAAATTCATATATTTATATATTAAAAAGTCGCCAAATAAACTGACTTTATTTAAATCATAATTAAAATTCAGAAGAGCTTATTCAACGAAAATGTAATCAATATGTTATATATTTTAATATATTTTTTAATATATTTTAATCTTTTTCTAGTGCACTCGCTTCTTTAATCGAAAACTTTGCAAATCGTGTGACATTAAATTCACTTAATGTAGTATCTCACGTGATTCTCTTTCCGTTATGTTTATCGTTGTACACTTTATTTTTGAAAGCTTTAGATATCGAAAGACAGCAATATATTATGTTTCGCGCGAGATATATGTTAAATACGAAATAATAAATTTGCCTTCTCCTTTTTCGGAGATATTCCACAAATTAAGATTCTGCGCTCTTTATATGCCTCTTGCGAGTTTTTTTTTCGTTTTACGAAACTCGTTTACGATGACAATGACAAATTGACATGAACGATCTTGGTTAACATTTAACGTGGTTTAAACCTTATGTTAAACGATCGACGATCATATACATACGTTATATTGCACGATTATGAGTCAATAGAGCACGATCTTACAATCTATGACGAATATCTACGCGCTTTTGGCACCTCTTGTGTTTGCGTATACGCGGACGAAACTTTGCGAGTAGAAAAAGAGAAGAGAGAGAGAGAGAGAGAAAGAGAGAGAGAGAGGGGGGGAGAGAGAGGGAGAGAGAGAGAGAGAGAGAAGAAAAGAGAAAGAGAGAATTTCATCTACTACGATAGAACTTTTGGATATATCGATGATTCAAAAACTCTCTTGTGGTCACATTAATCACATTTTAAATATGTAAAGATTATTATTAAGATTCTTCTCCGTCAAGAGAGGTGACGTTATTCCGCGAACTTTTCCGTTCTGCAAAAAAGCTCCCCTAGCCACGAAGTGCGCACTGACCGATAGCGAGAATACGAAAAAAAAGAGGGATTTTCTCTCCGTTACACTTCGTTACGTAACAGAACTTTTTTAGCATCGAAAGAAAATTCCGTTTATCACTCAATACAGACGGAAGATAATTTATATTTATAAGATATGAATATGTATGTATGTGTATCATTTAGCGAGATAGCAAATTTATCTATTTCTCAGTTTACATCCGTTCAAATTTCAATCTATTTTTAATGTAGGATGAAAGAGATGTATATATGCCAAAGTATGTGCACTCGATTGGCTATGCTACTTCTCGCAGCCAGATTCCACAATGCTAATCGCCTACATTGTCTTTATCTCGAATGAAGAACTTTGAATGTTATTGAAAAAGATATGATACACTAATTACGACATGTATAGACATAAGGATCGTATTCTTGATTTCATCGTCATTATCTTAATCTCGTATTCGATTAATTATCAAACGCGCGTATAAAGTATAATATATTACTTTCAAAAAACAATTGACAAAATCGTCGAGGGTACACGCATTATGATATTTCTCTTTCTGCTTCTGTTATTATTATTGCGTTTACTCGTAGTAAATATATTAATAATCGAAATAATAAAATCATAAGCTTTCTTCAGAAAATGACAAATATAGAAATGATCACCAATAGTACATCTAGAGAAACGTAAGGGAGAAATCTGTTTCCGAAACTTTTACGCAGTTTCTTCGTTGAGATTACCTTTGAATTTTTTAGACTTATCCAACTTCAATATCACAGATTCGATATTTGTATTTTCCGATGGAGAAAAAAATTGAGTCTAAAAATTTGTTACAGTAATAATTAATTCTGTTTTATCTAAAATAATTATATTATATCGCAAACATGATATTAAAAGAGACAGAGGAAAAGTAAAAGTGAGCTAAAGCATTTCCTAGATAAACTATGTTAAATGTTTATGTAATCGTAACTGCTACTCGCAAGGATATAATGAGGAAAAGGACACAAAAATCTAGATTACTGTTGGCGTGTACCGCCGGTAGGCATCTCCCTCCTCTCTCACTTCTATGTCTTTATACGTTTCTTTTTTTTTTTAATATGCTCTTCCATCGAGGAGCATAATCGATCGTAATCTTCTCTAAACTTTAAATTGGCCTAAACGGTAGATTACTTCACTATATAATTGCATTATAATAAAAGCATGTATAAATCAGTAAACATTTTTCTTTTGTGCTTCTTAGAGATCATACATGATACAATGTACAAAGTAGTGTAAAATAAAAAAAGGGTTAATAAAGATTTTTTTTATATTACTTAATCGTCAAGTAACGGTTTATCACGAGCGGGAGACATCTTTCATTGACCACTGACTTATTTCCAGAAAATGTCTCGAAAGATTTTTTTGTGGACATACTATCCTCAAGAAAACAATGCAGATCTCCAAATTTGTATTATGCACGATTCAAGCAATAAAAAAAATGCGTTATTAAACGAGATAAAAATATTCACACGAAATCTATATATATAAATTCGTATGCTATATAAATAAAATTTACTAAGAAATTTATTATTTATACATAATTTATTATGTACTGACGCGCTATTGATTCCCTGCAAATCTGTCAGTGCCCAAAAAGTATCCCAATATGTCAAAGTGTCTTAAGAATTAATCGCGACACCAGGACAGAATTTATTTTATCCTACACAGTAGTCGATACGGGAGAATGTGTGTGTGTGTGTGTGTATTGGTAAATGAGTAAAATCTCTTCCCTTAAAGTCGATCTAACCTAAAGTGGGCTTCGGCGCTGGAATCCGATATGACCATTGTAGGGTCGGCTAGCATTTGTAGACCGTCCACGTCGATTGGATCGAGGCCTTGTCTAAGGGCGTCGTCCGATGGGAACATTTCCGGATCAAAATCTCCCATCATCGCCGTACCGAGGTCCTTGACGAATTCTGGATCGTCCGCACCGGAGAAGTCTGCAACATGGTATTTATCGAGATTCCACCATTATTTTATCATTTCAAATTCCATCGCGAAATTATTCACGGAATTGAAATAAATCATTATTTTTCCATTTTTTTTCGACGAAAACATAAGCCGTATCATACATAAATGTATTAAATATTCTTAATGGATAAAAAAATTGGCTTTGAAATATTATCGTAAAAAAAAAACGCAACGACTTTATTCCGAGAATAATAGATAAAACGAGCGAGATATTTCACGTCTTGTCACGCGGGCGCGTAATTAAAAAATTCATAGCACGTATATCCGCGGGGAATATACCTGTGAGAATAATCGTAGGTGTATTTGGAGTTTGCGGTGTGAGCTGCTGGGTAGCGGTGGTCGTCGTCGTTGCAGGTTGATACGCCATTTGCGGACTCGTGCTGAAGTACCCCGCGTCCCCGCTGCCTAATTCGCCCCCGACATTAATCATGTCGTTCTGAGAAACAAACAACATGAGGAATTTAGTAAAGAAATCAAGCATGTACGCGCGCAAGAAAAGAATACATCTTATCATCTTTACTGCTTCTTTTTTCGAACATTAATAACGACGATTTACGAGACATACCTTGATGATTCTTCTCACCTGCGTATAATTCGTGGTATGATTCGGTGACCCGATATACGTCCCGATCGTGTTCGTCTGCACCGGCGTGTCCATCTGAAGTAGAGAAGAAAAAAAGGGAAGGTCGTGGATGAGCCATCTTATAATGAAAAAACTTGGCGAGATTTACAATCGATGCGGTCTAATCCGAGTCGTTCTTTAACGCGACGTTGATTCATTTCGCGTGTAACGCGACCCCCGTCCCTTATAAATGCTTTTTATAGAACGGTATCGCGGGAGGGAAAACAACGGAAGAGGAGTATAAAGGGAGAAACCCAGTACGATCGAAGCCGGTAAACGCTCGGTACGCGCGTTCGCTCTCCAGGTCTCCGGAAGATCGCCGTTATTTTCTCCTCAACTTTGGAATCCATTACGGCATTAGTTATGGTTCGATTTCCGGATACTTCGTTTCGCTTAATAGCCTTTGTCAAATGAAATCCCTTTTCGCTTAGCCGGCATCCGGTAACGGGCTTATTGCTTCCTGTATCTCTGTTTATTTCCGTTATTTCATGTATTCATGTACTTTTTTCTAATCCAATTTATTTGTCCGACGTTTATCCCGAAATTACCGATTCTTCTTCCGAAGAGAGGAAAATGATTTATGAAACTGTGACATTACAATTATACTAAATGATACTAAATAACTTCGAACAATCGATAGTTTGCGCAGATAAGGCTATTTAGCTTCGAACGATTTTTTATATATGTCGTAAAATATCAGCGTGCTCTTCATTCCTCTATTAACTGATGAGCTCAATGCCATCCGCGTCAATATCAAACGCTACGGTAACGGCCACTTGTGAGTGCAACTGAGGGAGCGTAAAGAGAGGGTATCGCGTTAAGGCCCCTGCGTCCGTGAAACTGGTCCTTCTGAAGCGCAGCACGCATATACACGACATATGTATGTACATTCTACATGTGCATAAGAACGCGTTTCCGAGTTTGCGGAATATCGCGATTATTATTAACCTATATTCTTATAATGACGATGATATATTCTTATATAATGATTTCATCAAGAATCCACGCGATTATAACGCATTTTCCTGTCCGTGTATCGAGTGACTTTAAAGCGTTCTTTGGACGCGGTAAAATGTTTTAAACATCAGAGACATATATATATGTACATACACACACGCACACTAAGTGTGATTTTTTTATTGCAAGAAGGTAATATTTTCCCTTAATCCGCGAATATATATATATATATATATATATATATATATATATATAAAATCCTGGATCTGATATTTTTCCTCCGTGCAATGCGAGTCTCACGCAAGGGAATACATTTGACGCGTACATATTCAATGCTATATGAAAGCCGTGAAAGGAGCACGGTACTTGAGAATTCGCATTTTTTTTTTATACCGATTAGTAGCGTATACATATGAAACAGTGTATTAGTCATACACGTTTCTCTCTTTCTCTCTCTTGATTCAATAAGTAAATTTTAAATATTAAAAGAGATAATGATTCTACGATCGATCTTTTATATTAGTTTATACATTATTAATTTTATGACTCGAAGAATTTAGTTTCTTGCGAGCCTTGTATAAAAAAGTATACGGATGGTACCGGACGTTACTATCGAATTTGCACGAATAAAAATGTTTCACAACTAATGGCGATATTTCACCTCTATCTGCGTGGTCCAGGTGCAACCGAGTTCCATCAGCTGTTGCGCGAATTTCGGCCACTCCTGAATTATGAATGCAGGCAACAGATAAATAGCAAGACTTAAGACATGAGTCTAGCTCTTAATATATAATCAAACGTAAATATCCGTTTTTTTTCATAATAAAACTAATTTCGATAAAGATCTATTCTGAGAAGCGATACTTGCGATCATGCGATCCTAACTAATTATAATTAATTTCATATTAGATATATCTCTCTCTTTCTCTCCCATTAACTAAAAAAAATGAAGAATTATAATTTGACGCTTTAAAGAATGGGAGGTTTGACGATGTAACTGAATAGAATATCAAGTAACTCCGAGTCAGAATAATTCATACGAATCATTCGCTTGGAATAATTCATCGCTTAGCATTAATTATAGCTTCGAAGGTCAAATCTTGCCTGAAGAGGAATAATGTTGAAATTCACGAAACCTATTAGCTTGTAAACGTTGATTCGAAAAATCGTGTTTCATGCGAAAAATATTTGTTACATTATTAATGCATCTGTTGAAATATGTAAATGAGAAATTTATGAAGAGAGTATCAAATTTAAGATTTTAAAGCCAATTGAAACAGAATTGAATTTTGTAATTTCATTAAAATTTCAATGAATATTGTCGATTCGTTTTTTTTTTTTTTTTTTCATTCTTGCTATACTTATTAAATACAAACACCTTAGCGTCAGATACTTACCAGTCCCTTCGACATGCATAAAAAAAGATGGAGCGCCAATTAAGATCGGGTATCTTTTAATTAGTCATAATTGATTGTACGTAATTTTTATATAATCAAAATTGTTTATGAAAAAATCAGCGGGGAAATCAGAGAAAATTATATATATCTTTAGCGTTTCCGTATCTGTTGCGCGAGCAATCGGAATTAAAAAAAATTCATTACGACGATTTGAAAGTACCGATCGCCTTTATCAGCAATATTGAAATGAAACGCGCGAGTATTTCTGACGTTACGCTCGTGCGCTCGTGTATACCTGTTACAAGCGTTATAGCATGCAAAACGCTCCCTCTTTCTCTCTTTTTCCCTCTCTTTGCGGAAGCCTGAATGCAATTATGCGCGCTAGAGTACCGTGTAAAACGTGCAGCACGTGTGTTTTACATTTCAACCGCGAATATAGTGTAAGATAGGCGGATTGAGACAAGTCACAAATCTGGCGAGTTTTCGTAGGCTACGCGCGTCGAAAATCTCGGAACGATTGTTTATGAAGACAGGCTGTCCCAGAGAAGTCGGGAATTGTACGAGATGAATCGAGAAACATAGTACGACCGAAAAGGGAATGATTTTTCTTTCAAAAGTCGAAATTCAAAATAAAACTTTTTCACTTGTTATTGTTTCATAGAAATTGAAAATTGAAAAATTAAGGAAATGCACATTTTTTAATTTTTAAACAACTTTGTATCATTATCGAATTTATCTCGATAATGATTATAAAAATCTATATTTAAAAAAATACAATTTTCTCTCTATTAAAAAAATAAAATTTATTTTAGCATTTTATAGACATAACTTTTGCAATAACTTCAATTATTTTAAATCATTTTATTAAATAGTAAAAAAAAATTATATTTATAGTCGAACAATGTGACATAAAATTTATTAGAAATCATATTGAAGCTTAAAAAAGTGTATTATTAATTTTACAAATTTCAAAGTTAATTTTCTCGTGCAAAGAAAATTTTATTATTTTATTCTCAACTTATTTTTATGCTTTTCGGTTATATTACTTGTCCCGATTTATCGAACCTGTTTTATCTACGACAAAGCTTCGATGACAAAGATAAGATAATGTCGAATGTACAACTGGACCACTAGCTCTGACGTGTCAATCGAATATTTCCGATAGCTTAAAAGAGAAAAAGAAATTGTTTTCTTTCCTGAATAAGACTGTCAAACGAATCAATTTAGGTTTTATTAAGTTTTAAAATATTGCACAATTGTCACAATACGCTTATATAAAAATTTAAAAGTTACTCTCGGAGATGTTCGTCCACATGACACTTCGCGAACTCGAACACATAGGTCAGTCCTCTCTTTAATCATGCTTAAATAAATAAATCGCTCACGTACCATTGTGAATTGTTCGAAATCCTGTTGAAGGGCCGCCGCTTGCGCCTGATTGATGAAATAAGTATTCTGATCGATAACGTCGGACGTCAAACTGGGCGGACCCGGATGTCCTGTAGGACTAGGCGGCGCCGATGGATTATTGCTGTAACTTAAAGGACTTCCCTGAAACAGGAAATGCATGTTGCTCTTAGACTTGTAAAGAACCGTTATTACTACAATAAAGTTTATCTCTTGTGAGATTAATTAAATTAAATTATATAGCTTCTAGCATTAGAGATTATTGCAATCTATTGACTATATATTCGAAACACACACAACACACTGTACATATATAATAATTTATCAATAGAGTTTATATGTACGAGATGATTTCTCACTTGAACTGTTAGACTAGGTGACGATTGCGGTGAGGGCCTGTTCACCGACTGCGTGGATCTATACGATACTAATGAATTGAGCTGTTGCTGTGATTGTTGATGTTGTTGTTGATGATGTTGATGTTGTTGATGTTGATGTTGATGTTGTTGATGTTGTTGATGTTGTTGTTGCTGCGACTGTGACGTTTTCTGAAAATCGGGCAACGGGGAATGATAATTACTTATTAGCGGCGAATTAGTTTTAAATTTTATCGTACAACGATATCAAAATTAGTAGTAACATTTTTCTACATTTCTTGAATCGATAATTTTTTCGAAAGATAGAAATAAAAAGACTCGAATTTTTTTACTAATATATAGTTGTCAGAAGATGTCAAATATATAGACATGTAAAAAGAATCGCATGTGTGTAAAATGCGACACTTGTATCTAAATACTTTGTAATACAATACTATTATTTGCGGATGCGTACACAAGTACAAGGGGGATACAAATTTTCGAAACGATCGATACTAACTGGACTTTGCGGCGGCACAGGACTGTGCGATTGTTGATAAATGTAGAGGCCGGCAGTCGGGCTCTGAGACGTCGCCGTCGGCGCCGGTTGCTGCGGATAGCTCTGAAGATCCTGTTGCGAAGTACTTGTGCTGTTTTCCAGTGCCACACCCTGCTTCATACCCATCGCTATTAACGATCGATCGTCGCTCTGTCGCCTCTTTCGTTTTGCTCTCTTTTTCTCTTTTTTTTTCGCGCTTCCGCGTAACTAGATTCAACTCGATAGACGCTACATAATCGCAACAGGCTCGCGATAATCGATCTCTACGTCATTGATTACAGCATCGGACTTGCGGAAGCGGTTCGCCGCGACAACCGAGTTGCTTTACTAAATTGCTGAGCAAACGATTTCGGCGCACAAGAGTAAATCTCGAGAGGACGCGTTAGATATTTATCGATTCTGCTCGCTTCTGGCGATCGGGGATTGATAATGAGCACATCGGGATACGATAATGAGCACACACAAATTGTTTCGGAATAACAGAAATTCTGAGCCACGAAAAAGACACGTTCCAGGGAAGAGAAAAATTTGCAAACTGGCTAAAGATCTCCTTGAGGGAATCGCTTTTTAATCACATTCTCGATCGCCAAAACACGCATCAAACATCATACAGAGCCAATTATATCGCTACATTATGACGCAAAAATGAATGATTCACGTAAATGCTAAAATTACTTTAGAATTATCTTTGTGTAATGCTTATCTCTTCCTTGTGTTATATCGCAATATTATCGCGATATTATTTTTTGTTTCGTGTTTATTTTCGAACCCGTTGCGTTGGCGAACCCATTGTACGATTATTGCTACATACGCATTAGCATACATACGTTTCGCTCTATTGATTGATATTTCGATTATTTATCTGCAAGCTCGGTGCTATAACAAGCAAAAACAGTAAAAACCGCCGACGGCTTTTTGACAGCCATCGCGCGACTAGAGGCAGCAACACAAGCGTAATACTATTATATTACATACGTTCGTGAGAGCTGGTAAAAACTGGTGTGACTACTAACCTTACACGTGTGAAGAAACCTAGAGTTAACAGGCACTGATAAATGGTTCTGCAAAATAACAAACACAAACAACCACTACAACAAAGGCAAAATAAAAAATAAATAGAAAATTAAGAGAGACGCACCGACATAAAAAAAAAATAAAAAAAAAAAATAAAAAAAAAACGCGCGTAAAATTTCGTTCGAACTTTTCCAATTCTGTCACTGAAATTGTCACGTCCTGATATTAACGAATGGGAAACGAGCGACAAAATAAAATTGCGTTGAAATTGTCCGATATATTTTTTCTCCTTTTTTCCCATTAAAAATCTGTCGCATCTGTAGCGACGTAGTTTCCTGGCGAATTTGCTTTGCGATTTACATAATTTTCCGCGTTCGCAATTGACGATCGAAATTATCGAGCGGACTCGATAAATGTTGTTAAATTCCGTATTAATAATGTCAGGACGTATTTAGGTCACAAGTGCTTTCCACAGCGTGCTCTACAAGTTTCATTTCGAACTTAACGCTGCGTAACCGCCCGCAACATTATATTCTTGTTACACGTTACCATGTTACACGTTAATCATGAGATAATTACATTGAAAAAAGAAGAAAATCGATATTCAACCACGATAAAATTTGCGTATTTAAACATTGAAAAGGCATGCCGCGGATTGCTTTTTCAAAAGTGAAAGACTCAAATCTTTCTCTGCTTAAAAGGCAATGGCAACTTTGACATAGCGATACTGAAAGTAGCATGAAAGCAATCCAATTACATGCGAAAATTACTACTGAAGGAATCATTTGTGTTTACGTAATACGCGTGATTCGCTAAATGTGATGCTTTTCGCGAGGTGATACTTCTAAAATTTTCTACAATTTTCACTGTACGCAATTTGTACCGTTAATTTCTCATTTTGAAGATACACTTATATATATATATATATTTTTTTTTTTTCTGAAAGCAGTTGCAAGAGATTCTGGCACTACTCTAATCGAATCGTCTAACATTTAAGAAAGCACAGAAAGCATAGTGTTGTTTTCATGCAACCATTGCACCTCCTAAGTTACATTCTCCACAACAAACAATATAATTACACGGAACCGAGGTAATATTCTCCTACTGCGATTACTTGAAAAAAACCATATGCATCTCTCAAATTTTTATTCCCATGATGCGAAATTTGTTTATTTACATTTCAAGTCTACGTTACGTATAATTACAAAAAAGTTTATTCTAGCTTTAGATATATTTAGAAACTGCATTTCCCTCGATTCCGTAATCTGCCATTGAACAAATACGAAACATCCGAGCAATAGATCGTCGTTACATAAACTTAATTAAATGTGGTGAGCAACATATCCTTGAGAAGTTTTCCAAAATAGATGCTAATAGTGTTCAGGGAAGCTATTAGGTAACTATTTAAGATTCCAAACGGGTTTTCGACTGACGAATTCCATAGCGAATCCGAGCCAATCACACTTTGGTGCTGTCAGCGATAATTTACGAAATCTCATTAGGATCGGAATTGAATCTTTATTCGTTCGCGAGATATCGGAAACATTTCGATCGCTTCGGATATTACTTGGGTATTTATAATAAATTAAATAATGAAAAATGAAGTCACTTCGAAACGATTCCGATAATAGATAGATAATAATCTTCCTCATAGATTATTTCGGATACTTCGTATGTTCTGCAACATTTTATGGCAGCGGTTCTTAATCGAGGTCTACGAGTTCATACGCGAAACGAATATTTAAAAGAGGAATTTTGGGCTCTTTGGAGAATTAAGTGAATTCTAAAAAAAGATCCCCGGAATTCGTGTCGCTCGTAATTAAAAAGCCGCTGCCCTATAACAGTAGGCACAATCTAAGTAATACGGGGCCGCGAGGATATTTACTTGGACGCTTGACGGATCCTGTGAAAAGGACAGCCTACCAGCTTGTGCCAAGCTGGTCGGCGACAGGTTTGTGGGACTGCTCGTTTGAGGACTCTGGAATATACCAGCGGTTCGACCATTTCAAAAAAAGATTTCCGCATATTTTCAAATTTGCTAAATCCTACTTGTCTACGAACCTTTGTTCGTACAAGATTGCAACTCGATATTTTATATATGCGCGAAAGAATGAAAAAAATATACGAACGCGATTGCCCCGCCAAAAAGAGAGAATCGCGGGGGAAAACGCGATGCGAATGAACAATTACGATATCGACATCTGCCTTTTAAATCTTCTCTAATTGGATATCCTTTCGTCGGCGGTATCAATTGTAGTACGTTAAGTTAGTTAAACGATCTCGCTTCGCGCTCAAAAGCAAATTGGTTAATATCGACGATATCGGTCTTTCTAAAAATAAATAAATGCTTTCCCGTAAATAAATATATGTTATCAACCTTAAAGTAAAACTTATCGAATTGACACAATCATAAACAATCTTATTACATAACGAAACACACGCATATATATAAATATAAGATAAATATAATGTCTTAGCATTTAATTTTTCTGAAATAGAATCTTGATTTATCCAAGATTTTATGTAACTAAAATAAAACCTGAGAAACTCTATATACAAATGTCAATCTTTTATTCGTCAAAATAAATCAAAGAAATTAGAGATTAAAAATTTTTATTTCTGATCTACACGTTTAAAGTTTAACTGAAATATCAAGGTATTGTAGTATAAAGACCAGACAAATTAAATTATCCGTTAAATGCCAACAAGTAATTTCATATTTATTTTTAGAATCTATTTGGCGATTGTATATTCGCGAGCAATAATCAAAATATTTTCGTATTTCTTATTTGACACGTGCAAAATCTCTCGGAGGAATATATCTATGTGTGTACGCGCGTGCCGATAATAGATGCGTATTAATAGCATTATTAACACTCGCGCAAACTATCCTATAGTACGCTATCGTTTCGGATGTCGTTTGACAGATACTTTCTCCGAGAGAGAGAGTTAAAGATAGATAAAAAATAAGAAAAAAATATAATTTAAAAAAAGAGAGAAACATCGCTGTAAAAGCGATAAAGACTCGTTCAGAAACGTGCAGCCTCGCGTAAAGTGCGTGTAAGATCGAGCGGAAAGGAAAAGAGAAAACGTTATTTTATAGTCGATAGTATGCCATAATCGATCGGACAAACTTACGTTGCTGAACGGCGTACTACTCGAAAGATCCTCCTGAGGATCCAGAGGAGTGTGAAGTGGTGATGGAAAATGTACGTTGCTCAAGTCGGGCAACGACCCCGTGTTGTTCCCTATCGGTATTTGCTGCCCCGGTGGTTGCGAGCTTGGATATATGCTGAAACGGAAAATTTCGCGAGGATTGTTACGTTAATGCGGAATAAAAAATGAAAAAGAAAACGAATGCAAATTTTATCGAATTTGACTCCACGATATCGACGTAAGAATCGATTGTGTATTCAATCGAAACACTTTACCGAAATCTTTGTCGCTTGATAAAAGAGGTAATTTCTTTAATATTCAAGGATACGTACTTAATCCCAGGCACTCTAGGCATTTCGCACGATGATCTTGGTCGTTCGATGAAACCGTGATGAGGATCTCTGTTGTCGTTTGCGGTCATAACGTGCTGATCTGTTAATTACAGAATGCCATTTATAAAGCTTCGCAATCTCGTGATGGGGCATCGTAAAAAACGATTTAAGATTTTAATACGTCATTCGCGTAAAAATAATGCATTTTCTAATTCCACATTTTCTGCGTTTACATTTGGAGCTATATATTACTATGCGATACTGAATATAAAACGGTCATCTTGGTATGGATCGTCCGTTACGGTTGTGCAGTATGCATGTGTTTCTCAAACTAGCTATCCAATTTCTACGGAGCAACATAATACCGCTTACTAACGTTACTGTCGTATAATATTTCACATGCCTCGTCTAGCGTAAAATCACTTTGTTGACTTTCATGATTTGTCGAGGTAATTTTGATAGCCTTTATCAAAAATGTAATGTATTGTCACTGCTCTAAAAATTTGGCGTGTCGTGTTGCCAGCAAGAGAGAAATTAAATTTTATCCATAAATAATTACAATGATATAAATTATATCATATTATATATAAATATAATAGGTAATATTAATTTTTGTTGACGTGAAGAGTAGTATTTTAAAAATAAATAATAATTCAATTTTACGAACGCTTGTTCGGCATAAACTAGAGGCTGTAATTAGCCCCGCGAATACAGGACGTAAATTAAACCGCAAGAATTTCGGATTTATAGTTCGAAGTTACGAAAGCGGATTACGCTGTGTGTGCACTTCAAAGGCAAACTCGCAAGAGGTCTGACAGGTCTTTTGCAAAATTCCGTAGGCAACCGCTTAAGAGAATGGAACGGTGTCGCGATATATAACGAGGTAATATGGTAATGACGAAATTTCCGAGCCGAGTTATTCGCGTCAAAAAAGAAGCTTCGCGAAGACGACGCTATTTTACATAGATGAGCGACTAAGTGACGCTAAAAAAAACTATATTATTCTCTTTATACGCGAATATTAGATCATGCTCGAATTTTTAAACGAGAGAGTAAAAACGTGATCCTTTTCGTCGCGAATGCAGATAAATCATGCAAATGTGTACGACGCATCATTTCACCGGTCTTGTAATAAATTATTAGTGGTAATAAATGACGTTTGCGCGACAAGTTTCATGCAGGGTGACTTTGATTAATCGCCCTTCCCTTTACAGACAGACTACGAGGAAAATTACGTTCAAAGAAATGTGATACTTTTGACAGAAATTAGATAAGATACATCGGATGTTTCTCAACCGCGATAAATCAGAATGTATATGGATCGAGAGACGAGAGGGGGGGGGACTAAGAGTTATGTGTTTTTAGGAAATAGATATTAGAAAATAGATAGTTCCGAGGCATTAATTTCCATAGATAAGAGTACTTCGACGAAACGCGTTATATTGCGTAAGATCCCGTCATCTTAGATACGCAACCGACGTGATGAAATGAATACGCGATTTTTCCATAACTTTTCATCATGAGAAGAGGGAAAAACCCGCATCTTCCTTTCTCTAACAAAACAGGTTTCAAGATTTTGCAAATAAAAGAAAAAGGAGAACCGACATGCATTGCTACCTCGTCGATGAGGTATGGCGGAGGTCGATTGGCAAGCTTCGTTGGCGCTTTGATGAAGAGCCGAGTCTGAGTTTGTTCTGCGCCAGGTATCAGGCGGGGGTGGCGACAGGTAAGGGACGCCGCTGTACGGCGATGTGTCGTGTCTCTTCTCCATGGGTCGGGATCGCATCGGCCCCACCCCCATACTCCGGCTTCTGTTGTCGCTGCGGTACATCATGGAGTTGTGTTGCATCTCCTCCAGGTTGCTGAGCGCCGTCTGCAAAGATGTACGCGGAATATCCTTGAGAATTTCAATCGACAGTACGGTAGCGCGGGAGCGTGCAAACAAGTTGCATACATACACACGTACACGCGTGTGTGTAAGTGTGTATAATAGCGACAGTGTAAAAACACGTATAAATCGTGCGATAACAGATAGTACGTATAATGCATGCGTGTCATGCATTTTTATTTTATTGTATTTTTATGCAACTGATTTGCATAAGTCATGATTATCGTGTGATATACGCGTATCTCTCACGAGATTTCAGTGCGTCAAAATCATTTCGGAGATAAATATTCGAAATATTGTTTCGGAAAGGAAACGATTGCATGGATTCATAAACGCTATTCGCGATTCGATTCGAGTTCAATGAAACTGAATAGAAGAAAGAAAAATAATTACATATCTATCAGAAGTCAAATTAATCTCTCCGCTTTACTTTTTGTAAATTTTTTAGTCTCACAATCAGAATAACGAGATGCTGTCTGATACTGAAATTGACAAGTTTATAAAAAGTAGAACCGACCAATTTGGTTCCTCTCAGAAGGGGATTATAAATATTTTCAAAAATTCAGATTGTTAACGATAATTAATTAAAGCCTGTTAAAAAGACTATTTCGCCGAAAGCGAATTTTATCAAATAAAACGCCAACGAATTTTCGCCGAATTCACGAGATAGATTCGTGCGCCTTTACATGCAAGGGGGAGGAGAGGAGTCGAAGGGAAATAATTCACTTCTATCTTCGTGCTACGATGGAAAAACCCGTTTTCTAAACGCACTTCAGCACCATTCGACCAGCCATTTCGAGCGAAGAATTTTCTCGTTTCGCGGATCCCGTCTTAAAGCGTCTCTCGTCTGTCTACTTTACGACCCTACTGTCGCGCGTGTCGCCGTTTATGGACGGCGATTAAAACGATGTGAAGAAATTTAATGTAGCTATTTCATGCCGCGATCCCATAGAAATCCCGCCAAGTATTGAGTGTCTCGCCAGAGAGAAATCATTACGCGTTGAAAAAGAAATCGGTCGCGTCGACAAATAAACTTTATCGAGACATCTCGCTTTTTTCATCATATGCGGTGAAATTACATGCCGGAATAATCTATGGAATATATCGCCATCTCACGCTTTCCGTCACGGCTATTTTTGCCACGCATTTGATTATCAAGTTATAAGCAAACACAGTTGCGATCAATCTCCCTTTACGCCGCCTCTCGCCGCGACGACATGTGCGACAAGGGATATTCCCGAGATGCAACATCTCTGCTTTATATCCTGAATAAAAGAATCTGCAAATCTGCAAATTGGATGTCGCTAACTCGGATCGGATGATACTTGCGTTTCTCCTTCGAGAAATTCCAGGTAACAATTATTCATATACGTCCTTTCTATAAGCTTAAATATTGCTCTTTGATATTGAGTTTATCTGTTTGAATTTTCTTATAATAAACCATATCCGGCTTTACAGATTTACATAATACGCGAGTAAATAAAATTAACCGTTACAATTTATAACACAACAATAACTTCGAATCCATTTAAATTTTGCGACACTTTTCCGAGAGAAAAATCGCGGCATTAAAAAAAAGTGACTTTTAAAGTCCATTTTAAAAGAACATAAGCGCCGGATTTTAACGGAGATAAAACGATTCCGCGTGGGATTTCGGGCTTCCTGTTTGCGGCGCGGACCGCGAATTCAATAAAGAAATCTCTAGCTGCTCCCATGTTGGCCGCCATGTGTTGGCCGAACGTGGGTCGCACGGCTATTACCTAATATCAGTTGAATTATGCGATAAACACGAAACATCTCTTCCATCATGGGCGTAACGACACTGGACAAACACGCGTGTCATCCGCTCACTAATCATACTATTAATGTCGAAAGGCGTTTCGACAATCACGCCGAAAGTGGATACGCGAGCAAAGTTAACATGTGGCGCGAGCCTTTTCGAAATTTATTAAAACCACACATATGCAATCTTATTATCAGATAAAAAGTTAAATCTCTTTCATGTGTATTGTACGTATGCACGTAATCTCTTTCCATACTCGATCTATATAATCCCTCTTATGCGATTGTATCTCTTATATTGCGAGAAATTTTTAAAATTCTCGCTTGTCAAAGTAATGTATATTGCGACGCAACAGTTTCCACGTACTTGGAATCACGCCGATGATGTAACAACCAAGTCCAGCCAAGCGAGCGATAGATTTTATCGAAGATAGATTTTATTTTGCGAGGAAGTCTAAAAGCGCGGTGATACAAGTCGTAACGAGGGTCGCTCCCTACTACGTTAGGATACCTCATTTGCATAATGTGCAGAATATCATCGTCTGACACAGTGACGATGCAAGAATAGCCCCACCGCCACTTTTTTACGCCGCGCGCACGAATAATACACGCACAAATATACACACGTGGCTGTAACGCACGCACGTATTCGTCTCATAGTGTATGATAGAATAGACGTTAACATATTCCGTCGCATATCGAAGTACACGCTCGCGCTCTCCCAGTTTTATATAAAGCCTTTGCTGGGATAAAACATGTCCAGAAATATAAATAACGATGTTATAAGCAGCCACGAAATGCCATTAACTCGGATGATTTATGACGCAAGTTTCGATATAAAGGGGAAAAAATTTGAAACGCTATTTTAATAAAATACAAAAAGAAGAGAAAGTTTGTTTGAAAGAGAATCTGTTCCCCTTCTCGCCAAGTTTGTAAATAGAGATTTTCCTATATATGAAAAATGAGAAGCTGACGAGGGCGACAAGAAGTTTCTCATAATTATAATCGTCGAATCTCTTTTTTTTTAAGCAGGAGTATTAAAGGCACTCGAGAGAGAAACTTTCCGGGAAAGAAGCCGAAACTTACTAATTACATAGAAAATCTGAAAACGTAACGACTCCGCACGAGGGTCGACGTCTCCCCATTCACAACTTTCCCAATGTCAGGGCCGCGGGCGTCGCACGAGACGGCGCGACGCGGCGCATCGACCAAGCCGCGCGGCGCTCGTTGAAGAAACGTGCCTTCATTTAATCGTCAACGCTGACAAGGCTCGCGAATTCTCCATGTCGAGCCGAGAGTCAGACTCGACTCCGTCCTCGCGTGCGGCAGATCGGCACGTTTATTCGAGAGAAAGAGAGAGAAGATACAAGAACGGCCATGCTCTTTCAAATATCGTGTATTTTCTTGAAAAATCTGCCATCGAGAACGAATAATTCATTTGCGAAGACAATGAGACGCGATCAAGGCCGCGTCTGTCGCTTAGAACGAGTCGGCGATGTTTTCCGTGCGTCTCTTTTTCACTGCGTGTGTTTCTCTCTCAATAAGTTTCAACGGATTAAAGAGAGCGTTGTCGACGGCTCATCACGTGCCGACAATCGGAATGGACGCTGCGGATGCACACGCGATTCTTTCTGTCTCTCTCTTTCTCGAGAGCTCTCCTCCTCACCTGAGTCTCGACACGAGGCCCAGCGAGAGTTAGTCTCGCGAGAGCAATCCCGTGACGGACACGCGAGACACAAAGCTCTCCGTGATCGATGTTACGTTTACATCGCATCTCCCTCCTTCCTCTTCCTCTTCTACTTTTCTCCTTGTCGCTCCTTCGAAGAGGAATGTAATTATTCCGTCATCCATATTCAAGAAACGAGATTACGTGGACTCGCGCTCCGAAGTGGATGGCAAATGTACGGCACGTTGCGTCGTTATTCATCAAAGTGCAAAGCACTACGTTGCACATACATACATATGTCGCTTATAGTCTGCTCCCCCTCCTCCTTCCCTCCTGAGAATAGAAAGCAGCGAATTTAAATTCAGATTTTGCGTCGCGATACGAAAGAATTGAAAAGACTTCTTCTCCGTCCGCGAAATAATCATAAGAGCTAAAAAGTATTATACTTTTGGATCTTTTCCGAATCTCCGAAAAAAGGAATTTGCTCATTTTATTCATATGCAAAATCTGACTTCAGACCTCTCACCTACAGCAAAACAGACTTCCAACGCGAAATTCCTCGCAACTTTCTATTAATCGTTTATAATCTTTATATTCATTTTATAGCGACTTTCTATTAGCTACTCACATCTCTTACATTTGCATATCGTTTCCTTGGTTTTCAACGAGCAATATTAGGCGACTATATAAGAAGAAATCTGTTGGAAAATGTGTCATCGATGTAATTCTATTTATTAAATTTTTACGCAAATGATTACAAAATTTACCATTCTGACACACACATAAGAGCGTAGTTAATATTTTAAATTGAGATTAAAGTTCATAACTAATTCTTTATATTTTAATTTCGCTAAAAGCACGCGACATGTCTTTGATCGGAAAATTATATTCCTTTCTCGCAGGCGATAATCTGTTAATTCCCTTTAAAAAAAAAGGAAAACTATTTTCGAAGGTTGCGCACGCGTCAATACGCAGAGAGTTTACGCCTGAATGATGAGAGAAAGCGCAATGCGAGGTTCAGGCAAACCTCCAGGTTTAATTGTGGCGTAATTGTTGTCACGGAAAAAAATTAAAATCTTAATATAAAGTATTAATTTTAAGTACCGATATAACTTGAGCATCCGCATATATATGCATAATTATAAAGTCGTATAATATTTATACTTGGTGCTTAAGAAATCTTGCGACGCAGTTTATAACTTATATCTCCTCGGCTTGAATGAACTTTAATTTGGTTTTAAGGCCGCGCGATACCGCCATTAAATATTCATCCGGCTTATGTCCTTCGGCTCTCACAGATGATATTCAAGGACACCGCGGCCGATCGAACGCCGATGACACTTTCCAGGTTGTAATTATATCTTCGTTTGACCTCTTATGCAAGTCGACCGTCCGATGTCGGATCGCTAACGGTGCAGTGGAATGAGAAATTATGGAACGAGGCAGAATCCCTCGCGCGAATCGCGCCGTGTAAGGATTTTCTCAACGAGAAAATCAAAGACCTTCGGCATTATCGGTTAATATTACGTAACACGGGAGAGAGACGATCAAACTTTTGTCAGAATTGCGTTGAGAGAATTCCCGCATCAAGATTATCCTCCTTCATGATCTCAATCTAACATCTACTTTGATACTTTACAGCATAATCAGATCACTCTCGTGTGAAACTATTTAATTTCTAATCCTGTAGAAAGAAGCTATTCTTTTAAATGTCCAAGTAAGAGACGGTTCATTTATTTAGGATCCAAAAAATAAAATTTTTATATAAATTAAATTCATGAAAATCCTTTATTAATTTAAAGACTTAAGTGGGAAAATTAGAAGTATGAAAATTTTAACTCGAACTAACTTTGAAAAATACTCGCTCGCTGAAAAATTAAATAAAGATTCATCTCGAATATCAAGTCGCAAAACGAGAAGAGAATAAAAACGTACAATTAAATTCTTATGATTTAACTGCTTACGATTTAACGGCGACATATAGATCTTAATTTCGAGCGACTCCAAGTATTTTTATACACCCTTGTAGAACGAGAGAACGTGCGAGACACGTCCTGTATGAATGGGGCGAGAAGAACCGATCGTCGTCGCTTCCTTCCTGCGATCTCGTGCTCGCTCGCACAGTTCTTTGCTCCAGCGACCTAGGTTCCTACCCTTTGCCTCTCAATGACAACTTTGCTCCACCCCCACACTCACGTGCACACACGTACACGTACACATGTCTACGTCGCGACGACCCGCCGTCTGCCGTCTCCCGTCTCCCGACGGCGATGACCCACTTTGGCGAGGATACCCATCCGCCATTCAAGACTGCTAGCTAGATAAGAAAGATGTAGGAAACGCGCCTTGCATCTTTAACCGAATTCGTTCGTACACCCCGTATATAAACGTGCGATACGCGTAGATAACCCGAATCGCTCTCTCCTCGCGATTCATAATTTTCCTCTTTCGTGATTCATAAATCATCGCGAGGCGGCAGTAATAAATCTTACAGAGCGGGGTCTTAAACGGATTGTTTCCTTCGTATATATTGCTGTAGGCGAAATCCCCGGGAATCTCGAATGCGAAACGACCGTTATCTTGGAAAATCGATCTTTGAGGCTACGATGGATGAGCGGATCGAGGAACGACGATGTTGTTTTCCAAAACAAACACTCTTAGGAGACAGTACATCGATGCTCCTGGACATTTTTCGACATATACAACCTGTCTCGATCCTAAAACGATAAATTCGCAGCGTCAATCGAAACTGCAGCAGCGGCTGCGGTTGTCGACAATCGACACTCTGGGAACAAATGAAACTAGTGAACTGCGAGTTACCTGCACGACGATCAATATTCCGTATGCGAGTACACACACACACACACACATACACGTACACACTTGTCGCGAAGCACGTGTACGCGGCAGTGTTTGTTTTCTACCATATCGCCGGAGCTTGCACGGTTGTTCGCATCATTGGAGGGATACTATCCTTTCATGCGAACTTTCCTCTAGACATTCTAAAGGGTGCAGAAACGTCCTGTTGGAGACGCTTTCTTTTTGCGTTTCTTCTTTCGTTTTTGAAAAGATACTCAGATAATAAATTAATCCTTCGAATTTAAATTTTTCATTACAAAGTATAATTTTTCAAGATCTCTTTTCATATATCAGGTACGTTTAAATGAAATACAAACTGAGATTTTTTATAGAACAACGATTTTAATTTACATTTCAGATAAACGTAATCGGAGCCAATATTTTTAGCTAGCTGCCATTTTGCGATCTTAAAAAATTACGACAATCTTACTATAAGTGGGTACGCTAATGTTAGGTATAACTGCGAAAGATGAAGTGACAAATGACATAACGGTATCATCGATCGTATCACATTTGAGATACTGCTATTTATATTTTTCTGAGAATGAAGGCTCGTACGCGCATCGTCTACGGAGTTGCCATTCAATTAGATTGCACCGAGGCCGAGCCGAGCTCTCGCACGAGGCGTCCGTCGTCGTCGGCGTGAACGGCGGATAGGTGCGCCACGACACGTGCGCAGGAGCAGAAATCCGCCGGAAATTCGATCGATTCGGTGCGAGAGCGCGAGAAAGTTGGACGACGGCGGGAAGACGAGCCGCGGATGCAATCGCGAGCGACGAATGATCGAATGGCGACGGGGGAGAAAGAGAGGGAGACAGACACGGGGAGAGAGAGAGAAAAGTCTTTTGACCCCGATTATATCTGCGGAAGAGTAGGCCCCGATACGAAACGAAACATGTTTCTTTACGCGATCGAAAATTGGCCTTGGCTGCCTTCGGTAGCAATGCACTCGCTAATCGCGAATGATTCTTAGACGCCTAGTGCATGTGCACTCGGACTTTTGAGATACGTAGATTGGGTAGAAACGAGCGTTAACTCTGTTCAGGGTCGACACTAGCGAGATCATTTTCACAGATTCAAGATGGTCACGAGATGAAATGTATATATAATTTCGCTTCTATTTTAATCTCAATCATATTTTTATGCATCCTAGAGAATTTCGAGATAAATTTAATTTATGTAGGAATTGAGTTTCTAACTTTGCATCTTAAGTAGATAAAATAGATGAAATAGTTTTAAAAATAGTAATCTATCTGAAATATTTAAATAAAAAAAGAAAGAGAGAGAGATATGAGATAAAAAATTGAGATTAAAAATTAGAGAAAAATTTCGACTCGGATACCAGAAGCTTGCTGAGAAAGCAATTTGTCGCTCCAACTGGCAACGGAAATTTAATGCAACGCAGTGCATACGGGGGTATAAAGTGATATATAGGAGACTCGCGCTACCCTCGAACCGCGCGCTGTATCAAGGTCAGAGTGTATTAATAAGCACGACAAAGCTCTCTTCGTGGCATTGCGATACTTGGAGACTAAACAATGATTTCTTATTGTCCTCCATGATCGATCAGTCTCGCGCGAAGCTATAAGACAGCTTAGAAAGTGTATCACTTATTCAGGAAACTCGCGCGCACCCACAAGGTCTGTCAGTACGAGGAAATGCGACTGCATTATTCCAAATTACATACAATTTCGCGATACACATGTTATCTACGTTTCAGGTGAAACGCTAAAGATCGACCGGAATTCGAAACACGTTAACCAGAATTGGTAAAATTCCATTATTTTTGGATCCATACCAGTGGTAAAAATCGGTATTTTTCGGAAAAAACTAGTAAAGAATTGGTCTTTTCTAAAAATATTAAATAAAAAATGTTTTTATCGATATTCGTCGATTGAGAATATTTTTTTAATTTAAGCTTGATATTTCAAATAAGCTTTATATATTTCTATAATTTAAGATTTATACTAAAATAAAATCAATAGATTAAAAGAAGCGACGTAAAAAATAATATCATTTCTATTACAAGACATATACATATATATTGAATGATAAACGCAAATTAAATCTATATATATATATTATAAAAATTTTAAAAATTCTGTTATTCTATATATATTTTTTTTCATTAAACTAAAAAAATTAATGTAAATTTAATGATATTTACATTTCCAAAGTTTTTGTTTTAAACATATATTTTATAATAATTTATTTAAATAAAAAAAGACTTTATTATTATATTTCGATTTTCTTAATAGTGATTAGTGTGATTTATTCCATAAAGTTATATGAATATATTTCAATGTTACGTATTAATCAGTTTTATAATTTTTGTCAGTTTTTTCATTGGATAAAGTCAAAAAACTGGAACGCTTACGGATTTCATATTATATTTTGTCTCATTCGTGAAACAGATAAGATCGTTTGACATTAAACTATTTCCTGTATGTGATTTTCGCAATCGAAAATGTATTTTTTAATTGATAACACGTTATAATCCTTAATCGCGTATTTGATTCTACCGTGAGACGCGATAGATCGTAATTAATCAAATTACGAGTACAGTGTAATCCGATTGAATGGTATATCGAAACGCATCGGCACAATCGATCGAATTATTGTTGTACTATGTAATCTAATTAATTTTCAACGATTGCAATGGTGGACAGAGAACAGCGCGAACGAGAAAATACGGAGGGTCAATCAGACGAGTTCATTGATTCGATTTAATTCACGGTTAAATTCGCAGACGTTATTTTTTTGTTTTCGCCTCGCAACAACTTATACGACATTGCATATTGTTGTATGCATTGTACATTTTTTAATTGGTTTGTTGTAAATTTGTATGAGGCTTTTTTGTTATGAATAAATCGAATACACGAATTCGCTCATTGTTAACTTATCTCCGACAGCAGTTACATATCGTAATTTCCGTAAAATAAACAATTACATCCACATTAGCAAATTACAGCAATCGTGCAATGAAAGGCCTATTCTATAATCCCAAGTTATTAGAGTGATAATACGATCGGAAATATCGAATTAACGTATCACAAACACGAGCACAAGATTGCTACAAGATTTTTCCGTTTCTTTTTTTATCTCGAATTTAAAACGACAAAGTCAATTTTCAGTTATTATCCATACCCGCTAATTTCCCCAATATACCGTGATATTGTCGATGATTCTTACAATTTGTCAGTAATTTGGTAATCATGCGTTGTATGTTTACTATGTTACGACTATCCTCCGTGAATATACAATGCCTTCCGCATTGTCGGCGGATGCATATTGTTTACAGTGAATTATCTTTTATATATTCCATGTTATTAAGTGTTTTATATGCTTTTGCGAATATTATAAACTGATTTGAGAAATACATTACAATTAAATGAATAACTACGCTCTCCTGAAATTTAGAATCTATAAAATTATCCATGGCAACAAATAATGTCAGAATTGAAAACACCATAGGGTGCATTGAATCAAATAAGCGCCCGTCTCCGGTTAAAGTTTCAATAGAGTGTCGTTAATTATGTATATTAAGAACTTCCCGTTATTTAGCAGAAAACAAACATCGCGCGACTTTATAATTCGTATAAAAAAATAAAAATTAAGTAGAATTTAATACAAAAAAAAATCGAGATGAAAATTATTTTCACTTCAGTTACAATTTTTTTAAGGAGGAAACTACAAAATGTCCATATTGTTCAATGTTAAATGAATTTTTATACACATATTAAAGGTAAAAAAATATTTTATTAAACTACTTAATTGGTGCATTTAGCTTGAACGCTATCGCGTAAAAACCGGGAGAAAAAGAGCAACATTTTTCCTATTTCGTTATAATTTTTCTTCTGTTTGATACGTGAGCGATAAGAATCAAAAAAAAATTCCGAGCCAAGTATGCATGCATCTAAATCGATCTATACATTGTGGATACGCAGGATATGTCGAAGGTCGCGAACACACGTAATCTCGCGCTGCGCGCTTCCGTCAAGAGTCGGAAAATTAGATGGGGTTTAGGCCGGCGAGTTTGAACGGCGGAGAGCCTCAATTAGCAAACGAAGGATATGGCATTAACCCTCTATTAAGCACGCCCACATCCCGTTGTTGTGGCGTTATAAAAACCGCGGGTAACCGTCGCGGATCGTACATTCCGTCGTAGAAGTGACATCTCTCGAGGCGAGTAAACACACAACAAACGATGCACGTGTCGGTGATCCTCGGCATGGTGTTCCTACAGGCGATTTACGTGTCCGCCGGGGTAAGCTTCTTTTCTGGCTTACTTTCGATATCTCGCGGAATAAATTCCAATACGGATCAGCATTATAATAATAATCGATATAGTGATCCATTATACTATCGCACGTGCACGTGTGTGCGCGCGCGCGCGCTGTTTATCGAATGGTGCTAAAGTCCGAGACGCAAGAATATCTGCCGCGATGCTCTCGTAATAAATTTTGATTCTGCTTAGCCACCTGACTGGATCCCCCCGGAAATGTTGGAGATGGTTCAAGCCGACAAGGAACGGTGCATGGCCGAACACGGGACGTCTCAAGGTGAGTCTCGCGACTAAATGGCGTAATCAACATTCGGCCGATAATCCCGCGCTCAGACGCTGGCAAGTTTATTCTTCTATTCTATAGCTCTAACGTTTTATTATGCGAAAAGAGAGATTATTTTTTTTAAATTATCTTTGTACCTGGAGAAAATTTTCCAGTACAAATTAAAATAAAAAATACATTTTCCCTTGCAATGTTTTTATCGTAAGGCTGGAAGTTAATATTTAAATTTATTATTATCAAAATTGCAAATTTAACGCAATTATGCACTTGTTTGTGCATCATTGGAATAATTAAAGTAGTCTGTGATAAAATATAAAATGGATATAATATTACTGAATTACTGAAAAAATTATGGATTCCATGATTACAAAATTTATACCTGCATATATTATTATTATATATTTAATTTTTACTGTAATATTTTCTCCGTATATCGCGCATTTATAATAAACATTTCAATTTCACAATGCAGCGCTTATCGACGAGGTTAACGATGGAAAACTTTCGGAAGATCGCAGTATAACGTGCTACATGCATTGCCTGCTCGACTCATTCAGTTTGGTAATTTCTTCAAGTATTATCGCGTTTATTATACGTATACGGCGAAATAAACACTCATCGAAACTTTAATAGGTCGACGAGGAGGGTGACTTGGAAACCGAGATGCTGCTAAGTGTCATTCCTGAGGAATTTCAAGAAATAGGTAACAAGATTTTGACTAAATGCGCCAAGCAAGGTAAGTCAAAAACGCTTTTTATCGACGATGATTATTACTTCATTGTTGGCTCGTGAATCTCTTCCCGTTCTAACTTTTAATCGGTATTTTAGACGGCGCGGATGTTTGCGATAAGATATTCAATGTAGCAAAATGTGTCCAAGGAACAGTGCCAGAGGTAAATGTGTATGCGTGTATATGCATGTGTATGTATGTGTGTGCATGCGTTTGTATGTGAATGTTTCTATTGAATAATTTAGCAAGATTAATTTCGCTCTCTAAGTTGGGGCGATTATTCAATATCGTAAAATATTGTTTGATTTCTTTTTTATTAATACGCTTAAATGTATCGTTGCAGCTTTGGTTCATGGTTTAATTCAACGCAGAAAGAATATTGCCTCACAATCGTGTGCGACGCGTATGATGTTACAACACAAAACAACTCCCTCTTGGAGAAAAACGAGGGCCAAAGAAGTAGTATAGGGATGATCTAAATTATGTAAATTAAAAAAAAAATAGTCATTTGTATTATTATACAAATACTTACTATTATTATCATAGTAAGTAATCACGGTAGTAAACACACATGCGGCCTAAATAAAATTAAAATGGAAAATATTGTAAAATATTGGATAAATTTATAAATATGCATTGAAACAGATCCGAGCATAATAACGAATTGAAGAGAGGGTCATGAGATATCGATGCGTAATAATGAGCTATTTATGAGTCCATGTTTAATTAAATAATTTTTTATGATTTTATGCGCCTTTGATTCCAATACCATTTAACTTTTTCAACTCGCTCACAAAATTGTATTGCGTAGGAAATGAGGTGGTATCAATTAATTAAGCAAGATTCGCGTTGTGAAGAATAAATAATAGTTGTAAGAGAGAAGAGATTTATTTAAAAAAAACAAAAACTCAAGTAACGTCAAAAACCGGATACCAGATAAGATTTATTAATTCGTGAAACTTCGAAAAAAATTGAAAAGTTTAATATATATGTGTGTGAAAGAGAGAGGAATAAAAGAGGTAAATTTATAATTTGAAAGAAATCCGTTTATAAAAACGACTTCGTACTTAAAATTGGCGAATTATAAGTTTACCTTAAGAAAAATCCACATGATCAAATAAAACTTAATTCGGCTCGACAATGTGAATCCAACTTTAGATTTGAATCCGATGTCAATTACATGCGAGATAAGAATGTCTCAGTTGACCCGAATGCCATAATTTCGGCAATCTTATACATCATGCAACAATCTACCTACGCTAATGATTACTTGTTTACGCACAAAGCAGTATATATAACTACGGTCTTCAATATCAACAAATCATAGATATTACACATTTTGTGATTTCATGCCACGGCTATCAGTATATCATACTGAAAAAATATTACGTAATATCTTCATTGGCTCTCTGTTTAAGATGGCATCGTATAATTTTCTCAGTTCATGCGAACACGAGAAAACTTCATTCGGCAAATTTAATTATTGCTCCGAACATTGCATAAAATTACACATTTTGCTACTTTGAAATAATAGAGTCAACAATAAAATTTAAATTTTCCCAGACACATATTACGCACGGACAATACAATACGTGCAATATTTTTATAAAACAGCGTAATATAAATTTTTAATTAGTTTGCTAATAAATTCATTATAAGTTATCGGGACTGTTTAAAATTTAACCGTCAATTTACATTCATTAAAACTTTTCGAAATGTCTGATGTAGGATCGTCGCGATTTCACTTATGTGACTTTGTTTATGTCACTAAATCCCTCGGAAAGACATTTGAAATTATGCATAAATTAAAATCACTAATGATTGAGTTCGGTCATAAAATATTCTTATAAAAATATTTTCCACATTTCAAATCTTGCATCATCATTTTTAATAAAAAAATAACTGTATAATTACCTGATAATTAAATGTATAACTATGACGTAAATGCAATATACAAAGATTCGATGGATATCTATGTATGTGATTTCAATCTTTATTAATGCTTTTTAGTGCAACATCGGAAATAACATTTACATTAGAAATGTACGCATTATTCATACCATTCATCAACTTTTATTACATTTCGTTCGCTATTCTGATCAGTGCGGGTCTTAATTTAATTATTGCTTAAAATAACCGACTACAGCTATGTGATATCTAATGTGATCGAAATTATCTTTAATTCGTGCTATTATGTATATACGTGCCATGCAATTGCATTACTGTGCAAAGACATTGCAGAGACATTGGAGAAAAAAGAAAATTAAAGAGATTGCTACGAAAAGAAAATTGCCACGATCGGCATCAGTCTCGCGATCCAGAGTTCCTACTCGCAAAATACGAAATAGATTTTGCAATCACACTGGAACTGGGCGCGAGATAAAGCAAGAAAAATGCCTGCGATGCAGGACGATCCTTGAAAATACAGAGAAAAAAGTCTTTCGCGTAAGGGAAGCTTTCGCTTTGGAAAAGCGTCAAAATGATGCGGCAGGAAATTGTTTCGTCCCGCAACACAAAGTTATTACTTTGAAATAATATATATACTATACCGAGTTTTCGCAGAATAACAGAGATCAATTTTATTATTCGAGAAAATTTTTCTAGAGCTAATCAAAAATCATTGATTGAAATGAGTCGGAATAAACTGACATTAAAACTTGACTTTGTAGTCTTTTTACATACGTCAATTGAAAAATTTTTGCAATTTACAAACTTTCGCAATTTAATTTGGCATTTATGTCACTCCAAGTACCATATAAAAGATTCAATCGGCACAAAAAAGTCTTGATCGCGCATCTCTTCAATGATCTAAAATGGAAATAAATCTGTAAGACGGATATGAGACTGAAGAGCGGATCGGACGAATTTTTCTCCGTGAGGCGCGGGAAACGCGAGAAGGCGGGGTAACAGAACGGAACGTTCGGGGGACAATAAAGCCGAACAACAACAACAACAACAAGGCGCAGCTTGGAGGATCAAGCGGTACAGACCTTGAGGTCGATCGAATGGATCGCGCCGGTGTGCGGCGAGGAGTGCTCTTTCGCGTCGTTGCCGCAATTGACATTGTTGTTAACGTTCGGCAGCGAGCCGCCCGCCCTGAACTGATTGCCCAGGTTAATGTGCAGATGTTTGCCGCTCGACTGCGGTGGGCTGGCGCCGGCACTCTTGACGGACAGAGGGGTCTCCGGAACGCCGGATCCCGTGGGACTAGCACCCACCGAGCTGCTCGCCGAGGCCACCTGTGCAGGTCCGTCATTGACAACCATTGACAGCCGTCTCGTAAACGATCCCCTTAATATTTACGGATCTCCCTTCGCGAGTCAATCGATCCCTCTCTTTCTACGAATGTGATTTCGCGGAGCCGGAAAGATCGAGGATTCGTTGCCTGACATATCGCGTCAATTTTCGGAAAAGTAATCTTGTTTCGCGAAAAGTTCCGGCCAAAGTTTTCGTCGGATGTTATTAACGTCGCGATTCGTGCGTTGCGAGTTTCAACTTTGCTTAGACTTCTCCCGATACCTCGAGATCCTCGCGCAGTTTTACGTTTTCGCGGCGTAGATCGGATAGATTCCTACGCTTCGATAAACAGGTTCTTATCTACGTAGCGAAATCCATTCTCCGATCGCCAATTCCAAAAGTACTCTAGTCGGCGCTCTCCGAGCGAGCAATTCGGAAACGCGCGAAACTTGGCTTGTAAACAGAGATTGCGAAATCTGACGAAATTTTTTGCATCGCACACCCAGTACATAAACTGACAGATGAGACACGACAGATGCTGGTTTAAGTAAAAAAATATAACAGTTTCGATGGAAACGTGTAACGATCGAAAATCTAGAGTTAAATTTACACGTTTCCGTTCTAAATTCTAATTGAATTTCGACATTCACGGCGTGTCCAAATATTGGAAAATTTTTACGTGCAAAATCCAATTTGGTCTCTCGTTCATTCGGGCAGATTTGTGCACAAGAACACTCGGAGATCTCGTATCAAATAATCCCGATGCGCCATGTTTTTATCTTTTTGGCGCGATTGGAGAACGCTCCCCGGTGCCCCATTTTAACCGCGCGCTCGGAGGCGCACTCGAGGACGCTAAATGCATCGACCCAACCTCGCCGACGCTCTCATTGAAAATACTTGGAGGGCCGCCGGCGCTAGCAAGAGAAAGAGAGCGGAATGTTTACACGCGCATCGAAACGTATCGAACGCACTTTAATCGAACGTCATATTGTTTCGAAAAACATGTGTAGTTTCTGTTTTTTTTTTTTTTTTTTTTCGAACCCGGGAGAAGGGCTCCCGGGGAATGGCAGAAAAATAGAAAAAAAAATGCAAAGCGATCGAAAGAAAACAATGAAAAAAATAAATTCGGACACAATTCTTTCTCTCTCTTTCTCTCTCTCTCTCTCATTCGCCGAGTAGAATGTAGCACGAACGATCGATTGTTCGCGCATGTTAAAACGTATGAATTTCAAGCGGCACATTGATTAGCGCGCGGGATATCGGACGATAATTGATTCGTCGCGTTTAATCGCGCACTCCGCGACCTACCCGTCGCAGGTGCGCGACGTCGAATTCGTCGCGTGCGTCGCGCGACAAAATTCGCGCGACGTACACGCATACATATACGTATATATCCGAGCGCGTATATGCATCGCTCGCGATGCACACGCATGCCGATACGCGGCCGCGCGCGCGATGCACTTGCGGCGCATATATAGCACGCACGCACACGCACACGCACACGCACACATACGCGATGGAGACACGCGCGCGACTCGACTCGCTCGCTCGACCCGGCTCACACACGCACACGCTCGCATGTATACGCGCGGAAAGAGAAAAGAGCGACAACGCGTAGTAAACGAGAAAAGAGATGGAACACGGATACACGGCGTACGGCGTAGATAGGGGAGGAGGGGGCTGCAAGGGGGGCGGAAAGGGGGACAGGAGGGGGGAAGACACACTCGTTGTTTACGTTCTAACATCTGAGCCGAGGGAGGTGCACGGACGGGTCACGGCATCGACCCTTTCGCGCGCGCCAAAAGACCTACTGGTGTTTCCTTACTCTGCTCGTGACGTCCGAAACCTCCTTCATGATCGCCTCGAACGCCGCCGAGTCCTGCGCCTCCTTCTGGTTCAGCAGCGCGATCTTTTCACTGAATTTCCGTGGGTTCGCCATGATGGCTCGCGGCACTAGTTTTTCGCGGACACTCGCGGAACCCGGAGCACCCACCACCACCGCCACCACCGCCGCCACCACACCACCACCACCACCGACCGACCGACCAACCACCACCACCACTACCACGCTACCCACTAAGCAACAGCACCCGATCGCTACCCTCGTCGGCGCTTCGTTCTCTCTTACACAGTTTCCCTTTTTTTTTTATTCTCACTCGGTCGTCCTACCGCGACGATTCCACTCGCGGAATCTCGCACGGACGATAATTCGCGACACGCGTAAACCGCTGCGTGCGTCTTCTCGATGGCACTGGTTAACACTGATACGCAAGATCATGCGGCGCAGCGCGCCACGCGCATCGCGCAGGCGCGGGCGACTTTGCGAGCCGATTGGTCGCGATTGTATCCAACGATGCGGCCGCATCCGCAAAGGGAAAAGCCCTAGTAAATTTCTTTGCACCGTGATTGCGGGTATAGTGAGAATTTAGTTATCTTTAGCGTGAAATTGGCCAATCGAGTGTTTGATAAAGATGCGATACTAGATGCGTGATTTGTTGATTTTTTCTGCGCATATGCTTCTACGCAAGTTTCGAAATTCTTGTCATTTTATTCTATTTACCGATGCACGTGACTTCCATATATATATATATATATATATATATATATATATATATATATATATATACATATATACGGTAGTCTCTTTTTACGCATCTCTTAAAACAATACATACGTAGGGTATATATTATGGGTACGTTCCATTTGAACGCTCACGCTTATAAGCGCTATTTTCAACCGTTCCATTTGTTGCTTAAGCGCTTAAAATTGCAAACAAAAAGTCGTTCTTTTTGGATGCGTGAGCAGTGTGAGTAGTACGAATGTTTAAAAATTGACGAAAAAGAAATTGTCATTTTATGCTCATTAATTACAATATTTTTTGAAATATTGTTTGAAGATGAAGATTCTCCAAGCAATACAGAATTATTAGAAAATATTTTTATAATTCTTAATAAACATCGCATTAAAAATCCTATATTACGATTAAAGGGTTAAGTAGAAAATATTTTACCATCATATACTGATATACAGTTTAAATCACATTTCAGGTAATTATAATATTTTATTATTATTATTATATTATTATTATAAATTATTATTTTATTTGTTTGTTACTTACTATTTTTATTTATTATATAATTTTTTATGCAGTTTAACATATTTCAAGTAAGAGTAATATTTTTTTTTATTTAATAAATTATAGTATATGTATGTACCCAGATAGCAAAATCGGATAGAGCACGTTTTGCAATTTATGTGCTGCATACTATGTCAGCAGAATGCTATCAATATTCTAGCAAAATATGCCGTTTCAGTTAATGTTGTCAGAAACACAGCAAAAGTTGAGCATAACGTGCGTTACGATGTAATGATAGAAATGCAGCAGAAATAAAGCAGAGTTTTACCAGCATAAATAGAACAATTCAATGCTGGAATAATGTGTCGGCAGAATGCATACTGAGAGTACGCATAATCTGTTGTCACAGTGTAATAGCAAAATCTCATCAGAAATATCAAACTTGTGCAAGCACGCTATGACAGCAGAAACACAGCAACAATGGAGCATGCTCTGCCGTCATACGATGACATTTAATTTTTAAAATACAGGATCTGTGCGACGCAATTTGACAACAGATTGTCGGCAGAAATCGAGCAGGATCTGCGCACAATCTCTGATAGCAGATTGATGGCAGAAACGGAACAGGGTTTGCATGATTCGATAGTTCCTTCACTTACCGCTACGTGAGCTGTTCTTTCTCGTAATTGAATTTTTGTCAGAAATATATATAAAATCGCGAATATGAATAAAAGAAAAATTGAATTAGTTTTTCACTATATGAGATATAACTATGATATAACATATTACATATATGTCATTTTCTAAAAAAATTCTAATTAACTTGCTGATAATATTGTTATTTAGCATCTGTAATAATTCATTTTGTTGCATTTATATAACATTAATAAAAGTAAGCGCAAATCTTGTTGAAGTTTCTGCTGTTAATGCGCAGATTCTGCTCGGTTTCTGCTGACAATCTAACATCAAATTGCACGCGTAGATCCTGCTCGATTTCTGCTGTTATATCATGACGACACACTGTGCTTCATTTCTGCTGCATTTCTGCCATCACATCATATTGACACATCGTGTTGGGAAAAAAGAAACTTAAGGAGGACACAGCTGAGCGATATCTGCTGCAAATTCATGATTGAATCTGCTGTTATACTGCTGGCATACTGCTAGCATTTTGCTATCTGGGTATAATAAATATATTTATTAAATATATTTATATAAAACAATTGTTTCCTAAAGCTAATTTTGTTTAAATTTTTAATTATGTTAGAATAAAGCGGACAACATTTAATTATATTTTAAATATTATAAAACCTTCATTATTAAGATATAAGAGTGGACGCAAAACATTATCACCAGAAAAACAATTTCTTATTGCTATATGGAAAATGGCTACACCAGATTCATATCGGTATGAGATATCAAATTTTTCTTTCATTTCTAATTATACTGCTTTTTTTAATTATACTTATTTGATAGTTTATTTATTTATAGATCTATTTATGAGAAATTTAATGTCGGAAGAGCTAGTGCATTAAGAGCTGTGAGGAGAGTATCAAGAGCAATTGCCAAATTATCTTCTGTATATATTAAATGGCCAGAAGGCAATAAAGCAGAAGAAATTATCAGAGGCTTCACTGTAGCTAGTGCTTTTCCTGGGATAATTGGATCAATTGATGGCACGCACATTAATATAAGAGCGCCACATACCTATCCCGAATCTTATATTAATAGAAAAGGGCATCATAGTATACAATTACAAGTAATTTAAATTGTAATATAGTTATCAGGCTCGTGAGTTATCATTATATAATAATTTTTTAAATTATTTATAGACCATTTGTGACCATGAACGACGGTTTATCCACTGTCTTGCTGGACACGTTGGTTCTGTCCATGATCAACGTGTATTTCGTTTATCTGAAGTTTATAATTATTTAGAAGATGTAGAAAAATTTCCCAACAACAGCCATTTAGTAGGCGATTCAGCTTACTCTCTTCACGAACACTTAATGACACCATATCGGGATAATGGGCATCTAACAAACAAACAAAAGAACTACAACTTTTGTCATTCATCTGCTCGAATTGTTATTGAACGTGCTTTTGGTTTACTAAAAGGAAGATTTAGAAGCTTACTAACAGTACTCGATATGGAACGTGTGGACTTGATTCCTGAATTTATTATTGCATGTTGTGTTTTTGCATAATATCTGTTTATTGCATCATGACGATTTTCCTATAGAAACAGACTTAATAGAAAACGATGACATATTAATAAGAAACCTACAAAGAGAGAGAGGAAATACAAGTAACACAAAACGTGATGCAATTTGTGATAATTTACTTATACGAAATGCATAAAAACACTACAATAATACAAAAATTTTTCTTTTAAATAATTATCACATGTTCATAATGTATTAGTTTTTTTATAAGGTATTTTTAGTGTTTTTTTTTTTTTTTATAATATAGTATTATAATATAGTGTCTAAAATAGAAACGTAGTATTCTATGATTACTTTTTGTATGCATGTTACATTTATTTATTGTATCACATTATTACTAGTATGCTAATATCACATTTATGCAAAAAAAGTAATAATAGAATATTACGTTATGTTCTATTATTATTTCTTGTACTCTTATCGCACGTATTATTACAAGTACACTGCACGACAACGATTTATTTCGCGAAAAAATAATATTTCTCTATATTCTCCTTGCCTCGCGAAACAAATTGTTAAACTAACAAAACAAATAATAAACTAAATAATAAAATAAACTTGTTTATAAGTCTTTAAACTTTGTAACTCTGTAACTTTAAGTCTTTGGTATAGTTATAAGTAATCTTTAAGTATAGTTATATTAATTAAAGTAACTTTAAATCTTTTATTAAATAAAGTTATTTCTTACATAAAGCTGCTAACTTACTGTATATAGGCTTTTCATTTTCTGAACTCTCAACACTAGATAGACTACTGTTTTCTGCTTCAGTTCTTTTTCCTGCGTCGGTATGACACAGTCGTTAGAGGTGACATATACGGTTTTGAATGGAGTAAGTTATCCATATGCTGAAAAAAGTTATTATTATTAAAATAATTAAATTTTTTTTACTTAATCATATTATCGATTAACTTAATAATAATAAAAAGATCATTGAAAAAATTGTAGTCGACCAAACTAGCCAAAAAATTGAGTTTATTAATACGACGTTTCGACCATATGGTTGTGGTTCTTATCAAGTGTACACGATGTAATAATAATCAGAAGGCAAGCATCACTGGCAAACAAATAAAACAACGCACTCACGTAATATAGGTAATATAAAAAGAAACGTTATTTAACTAAATTCAAATTAGAGAGAAGCTGATGCGTCCGTGTGAGACTTCGTAAAGAAACTATCAATTATCTACAATTTTTTAATAATAATAACTAACAGAAAAATAGAAAAAGAAAAGTCTACATAACTTCATTCCACTTTATTATGGGTGCTTTCCAGCAAGCAACACAGGCGACACCGTGTTGCTACAGTGTCGACACAGGTGCTTTCCAACAGAGAGAAGCCTGAGAGGGGTCATGCTGCCCTTTTTCAGGGAACGCTTTTTCCCCGCCATAAAGTGGCGCTAACTGGATCCATTTTACGGCCGGCGGTACTACGTGGCCGGATCCACTTTTCGCTGCCACGGTAAAACGACCGATTGGTTCATGTCCGTGCTAGATCCATAATTGTGGATCTCAAAAGTACGAAACATATCATACATTTTTTAATTTTTATTACATATTATTAACAGCGCGTGATCTTTTTTCACTTTAGCATATATTATAAAGTAATATATATGTATATGCGTGTATAATATATATAAAATTAAAATGCTTATTTCACATAAAATTTAATGTTTTAATAATTTCAATAAAAGTATTTTAATAAAATATATATGTGTATGTTACTCCAATAATAAATATTACCAAAATGAAAAAAAGATCATACACAATAATGTTTCGTACTTTATTTTGAGATTCACAATAATTAATGAATCTAGCACGAACATACGGTCGTTTTATACACTTATATATATGTATATGTATATGTACATGTATATGTATATATATATATATATATATATATATATATATATACATATAGTGTACGCGGGAGTATGTGAAGCGAGAAGGTAATAAGAGGGAGCGAAATGGCAATAAGAGTGAGCGAGATAGGAATTGAACAAGCAACGAAGACTCGAAAACCGAGTCTTTCTTGCAGTCTGGCATACTATTTCTCTCTCGCTCGCTTCTGTTATTGTTTCACTCGCTCTTACGTACTCATATACTGTCATATTCATCTCGTTATCAAGCCTGCCGCTGGCAAGCGACCGATGACAAATTGTGAGAAATAAATAAATTAATAATTTTAAGATATATTTTGTAAGGGTATGCGAGTAATTGTAATGGAACAATGAAAATTTTGCGACAATGACGACAAATTTTAAAACAACATCAAACGCGGTATCAATCGGATAAATGTAGTTAAATATATATAATCAAAATTTTTATTGTCAGACCAATTAAAAATTATTCGATTTATGTCGTGTTTGGTATCATTTTAATCGCAAGAATCTCAATAATTCATTAAAATTACTTTCATACCGATAAAATGAAAAAATAGGGGTTTCAGTTTTTATTTAATGAGATGTTTACATTCGCGAGGAAGCCGAGTCCGCTTATCTTTACGACGTGTCAAGTGCGAGAGCGACAGCGAAACCGCGAGTCGAGAGCGAGCGAGATGACCTATCATCAAAGAATTCCGAAGTCTCTTACAATCGGCTTCTTCACTTCCTCTATCCATTCGCAATTTACGAGATTATAAACTAAAAACTGAAACTCCTATTTTTTTATTTTATTGATATGAAAGTAATTTTAATGAATTATTGAGACTTTTGCGATTAAAATGATATCAAACACGACGTAAATCGGATAATTTTTAATTGTTCTGATAATAAAAATTTTGATTATATATATTTAACTACATTTATCCGATTGATACCGTATTTGATATCATTTTAATCGCAAAAATCTCAATAATTCATTAAAATTACTTTCATATCGATAAAATAAAAAATAGGAGTTTCAGTTTTTAGTTTATAATCTCATAAATTGCAAATGGATAGAGGAAGTGAAGAAGCCGATTGTAAGAGACTTCGGAATTCTTTGATGATAGGTCATCTCGCTCGCTCTCGACTCGCGGTTTCGCTGTCGCTCTCGCACTTGACAGGTCGTAAAGATAAGCGGACTCGGCTTCCTCGCGAATGTAAACATCTCATTAAATAAAAACTGAAACCCCTATTTTTTCATTTTATCGGTATGAAAGTAATTTTAATGAATTATTGAGATTCTTGCGATTAAAATGATACCAAACACGACATAAATCGAATAATTTTTAATTGGTCTGACAATAAAAATTTTGATTATATATATTTAACTACATTTATACGATTGATACCGCGTTTGATGTTGTTTTAAAATTTGTCGTCATTGTCGCAAAATTTTCATTGTTCCATTACAATTACTCGCATACCCTTACAAAATATATCTTAAAATTATTAATTTATTTATTTCTCACAATTTGTCATCGGTCGCTTGCCAGCGGCAGGCTTGATAACGAGATGAATATGACAGTATATGAGTACGTAAGAGCGAGTGAAACAATAACAGAAGCGAGCGAGAGAGAAATAGTATGCCAGACTGCAAGAAAGACTCGGTTTTCGAGTCTTCGTTGCTTGTTCAATTCCTATCTCGCTCACTCTTATTGCCATTTCGCTCCCTCTTATTACCTTCTCGCTTCACATACTCCCGCGTACACTATATGTATATATATATATATATATATATATATATATATATATACATATACATGTACATATACATATACATATATATAAGTGTATAAAACGACCGTATGTTCGTGCTAGATTCATTAATTATTGTGAATCTCAAAATAAAGTACGAAACATTATTGTGTATGATCTTTTTTTCATTTTGGTAATATTTATTATTGGAGTAACATACACATATATATTTTATTAAAATACTTTTATTGAAATTATTAAAACATTAAATTTTATGTGAAATAAGCATTTTAATTTTATATATATTATACACGCATATACATATATATTACTTTATAATATATGCTAAAGTGAAAAAAGATCACGCGCTGTTAATAATATGTAATAAAAATTAAAAAATGTATGATATGTTTCGTACTTTTGAGATCCACAATTATGGATCTAGCACGGACATGAACCAATCGGTCGTTTTACCGTGGCAGCGAAAAGTGGATCCGGCCACGTAGTACCGCCGGCCGTAAAATGGATCCAGTTAGCGCCACTTTATGGCGGGGAAAAAGCGTTCCCTGAAAAAGGGCAGCATGACCCCTCTCAGGCTTCTCTCTGTTTCCAACTACGACACAAGTCGACACAATCGTACACAGCAAAAATGCTGTGTTCGCCTGTGTCGTCGTTTTGTAGCACCCCAGTGAGTGCCAACATAACATTTCATATTTGGTATCATTAATTTTTTTAAGAATGGTATTGCGTGATATTGCGTCCAAAAGACATCTAAAAGACGACTTAAAGACATCTAGACGTCTTTAAGACGACATAATGTTGTGTGGGAACGTTCTGAAAATTTAGACCTAGTGACAACTATTAAAAGTGACTGCCCTGCACTCTAGTGGCAAAATAAAATAGCTAAAAAGCGTTCCAGCTACAAGTCGACACTGTGTAACACTGTGTCACACAGTGTATCACTGTGTTACCATAGCTGGAAAGCACCCTATATTAATACATAATATAAATTTCGAATAATATTAATGATAAACTTACCAGTTTCTAAACGTTTGGCTTCTTCCGTTACTAATTGGTAATATAATCTGTTCGTTTTAGCTGCACTGCTACACTAGTGCAATAAGTTAGAAAGAGACAAACATACTTTCTTTCACTCTACTAATTGCACTAGTGCTAAAACGAACAGACCCATGGTATAAATTTTGTTGGTTTCACGGTGAGCACGAGTTATGACGTCACAGTGACGTCATAAATGTTTTTATAAGCGCTTATAACTTCAAAGGGAACAGCGTAAGCAATGCTTATAAGCGCTTTAAGCGTGTAAGCGTCCAAAAGGAACGCAGCCTTACGTATGTGTGTGACTGTGTGTGTATGTAAGGCTGATGGCAGAAAACTAGATGTCTGTCGCAGTCGTGGACGTAAAGTAAGACAGAGAAAAACGTATGTCGTACAAGGCCATTGTGACAATCATCTAGTTCTCTGCCAGACATCTAGTTCTCTGCCATCAGCCTAAGAAACATATATATCTTCAAATATGTATCGTGTTTTGAAAACTTTCATGAAATATTTCTATGTTTTCACCTAAATTCTTCAAAAAAGAAATCAAAATAAATAACAATACAAAATAAATAACAATACAAAATATATAATATACAATATGTCCAATTCTAGTTTTCCTCCTTTCCTTAATGCATATAATGAATAATATGTATATTCTTAATGTATATTCTATAATGAATAATATGTATATCCCCCTTTCCTCTTAATGCTTATAATGAATAATATGTATATCCTTAATGCATATAATGAATAATATGCATATAATGAATAATGCATATTGTGCAACAAGTAGCATCATTTGACAGAACCAGGAAAGTCGTACGACGCCAATGAGATTACAATTCAATTTTTTTATTTGTGCGGAAATAAAAAATAGACTACATTGTAACATTAAGAAAGAATGGCAAAAATCGACGAAAATATGTCTCTGGAACATATTCCATTAGCAATATACAACGAATTAGTTGATGAATTAAATAAGAATTCGAATTGGCAAGTGTTGGCGTGTTGTGTAGCCGAACATCTTGGTTATCAATGGTAATGAGTAAATATTTGGTAAACGATTGTGATAAATCAAATGTGTATTATTTATAGTTTTTTATACATTTATATGTAGGAATGCATGGCTTCAATCCTTAGAGCAGAATTTAAGTACGACGAAAACACCTGCGGACAATCTGTTGTTTGAATTAAATATAAAAATGTGTACAGTTGGTATATTATGCACATTACTTAGAGATAGTGAACTTGGTAGCGTTTTGTCTGTTTTACATCATCCAGGTAATAATAATTATAATATATATTTTCTTTAGTTATCTCAAAATTTATAATTTTTTACTTGCAATATAATTTTCAATGTATCATTGTTAGAACCAGCAATAATTGTCAAACATCCATCTGATGATATGGAATGTAATTCCTTAGAAATATCCTTTGGCCAACATCTTTATCTTTCTTGTAAAGCTACTGGCATACCACCTCCGAGTTATCAATGGTGTCATAATAATATCGAGCTACAGGAGCAACAGAGTCATGAACTGGATATTATTATAAATAGGTAAAAGTATTGTCAAACATAAGTATGTAAGAGTAAATTAATTATTATGTTTAATTATTTACAGCTGTGATCAAGCTGGAGAATATAATTGTAAAATTTTACAAATAACTAAAGATGAAGAGACAGTAAATTCTGTACTGCTAACAAAATCAGTTTTTGTAAATATATCTCGCATGCCTGTATTTATACAGCAACAACTACCTCCTTTCTTAGAGGTTAAAGAAGGTGAGGATTTTATAATCAAATGTATAGCGCATGGTCATCCCAAACCATGTTACCAATGGTTCAGAGATAATACAAGCCTAGAGGGAGAAACATCAAATGTTTTGCATGTAAGCACGTATAATATTAATATTAGAGAGTTCTGTTTTTCATAACAAAGAATACTATTCTAGATAAAACAATTTAGTTCCAAATATGAGGGAAAGTATTACTGTTACATAAATAATGGTGTGAATGAAGTGATTACTGAAAAAAGTTATATAATGGTAAGGATTTTATAATTATTCACTACTTTATATTATAGAGGAATCTTATATAAATATTAAATTATTATTATTATTGTGTGTCAAAACTTGCTATTAAAAAAATTATATATACATGAAATTACAAGAAATTAAAAAATATTTTAAAATTGTTAATATATATAATATTCATAGATGGATCTTCCTCGTGAAAAAGCAATTGCAAAGATAGCTTTAATCATTGCAAATGGTAATTATGAAAATCACAAATGTTTAGAGACTCCTAAAAATGATGCTGCAAAAATTGGTAATCTATTGAAAGACATAGGTTTTAAAGTAATGTGTTTTATAAATTTATCACGCGAAGAGATGAGGAATGCTATAAAAGTATTTAGTCAGGTTTTAACAGAAGGAGTCTATGGTAAGTTGTTACAAATATGTTGTAAAAAATATATATATTGTACTTATTAAAATTTAATATCAATAGGATTGTTTTACTATGCTGGGCATGGTTTCAAAATGCAGGAAAGTTACATGCTTGCTGTTGATGCACCAACACATTATTTGAGAACAAATGCAATTTGTGAGAGTGAACTATTGGCTATATTATTACAAAATGATCCTGCTCTTTTAGTAACAATATTAGACATGTGTCAAACTGTACCACCAAAGTAAGTTAAAAATTTAAAAATCAGCAAATTAATAATTAAGTACAATTAGGTATTTAAAAATATGTTATAAAAAATTCTTGTTTTCTAGAGAATATAATCCTCATATTCATAATGAAGTACCAAAAATTGAAGAATACAAGAGTAGGAAAAATCTTCGAAATTTAGTTCAAGCATACTCCACATCTAGTCATCGTCCTAGTTATGAAAGAACAAGTAGCAAATATGGATTATATGCAATCCATTTAAGCAAATATATCAGTAAAAATATTCCAATCACAAAAGTATTTGAAGAAGTAGGAAAATGTAAGATAGAAAATTTATACATTTAAGACATGTATATATACCCTATATCTCTTAATAATAATTTTGTTAATTTGTGTTTATAGCAATAGATAAACAGTTAAAGGGAACAGAGCGTAACCAAATTCCAATGTTTGCATTAACCATTACTAAACCCTTCCGTCTTACTGATGCAATATACAAAGGTAATTATAAAATTAGATAAAATTCTATGTCTTCTCTCTCTCTTAAGAAATAAGTATTTTTAATTTATTGTATATTATATTATATGATATTGTTGCAGGAAATTCATCACCTATGCTAAATAAATTGAATAAGTTAATAGCTTTTTCAAATAAATCTTTTGAAATATGCTTTAAGAGAACTGATATCACTGCCAAGTGTACAATCTCGTTATTTATGGAGCCTTATTTAAATGTAATCAAAGTTTCAGTACACAACTTGGAAGATCTAGAAGTGAATTTTTTTAACTCTGAAGATGTAACGCCGAATAATTTGTTTCAAGATAAGAATTCCAAAAATGAATGTTGGATACATAATCCACAAAAATGTCAGGTACAGTGTATATATAAATTTTATCATTTATGAAATAAATATATGAGCATTGATATTGTAAAATATTTCAGGGTTTAATTATATCTATTTCAAAAAATGGAACTCACATTGATGTAATAAGGGAGCATGTTGAAAATTATATTCCACTGATACTGAAAAGCATCAATAATAACTAACATATGTGTATAATAACTAATAAATGTGTAAAATATGATTTATATAAATTCTTATACATATATGAAAAGATTGTATAGTATACATAAGTTTATACACTTGATGTTTAATTAAAAAATATATAAGATGTAACTAGTACTTGTAATTTTTCAACACCAACTGTAATTAGCTAAATAGATTGATAGACACAAATTTTTATTTCAAACTATATATTTTGCAAATATTTCTATGACACAGTGTAATGATTTACAAAAGTTGCAATCCACGGACCCCCAATATTATTTATATACTTACGTGTGAATGTATAATTACATACTAAGTGTTTTGTTGATGTAGTGAAATCTATGAGTCCACTCATCATCATTTTATTTTTCTTCTCAGCAAGACCTTGGATGTAATGACAAATTGTTGTGATTTTAATGGAATGCTCCTCACCTGTGTGAAAGAAAATATATATTTGAGAGAAATTATATTTTTGAGAGAATCTAATATCAATTTAATAAATAGTTCCTACCAACTGTAGCATCAATATCAGATAACATATAAAACAACATGTCAGTTTCATCTACTGCAATTAATTGTCTTTGATTAGGACTAAGCGTCTCAATCTTTGCCCTTAAAATCTCTATCATATCTTCTGTTACAAGGCCTTGTAAAGAATCATAATTTTTATTTGTTAAAGCTTTAGATATTATTGCTGTTGCCTAAAAATATGCGATAATATACTTATTAATATATAAACAATAGTTCTTCACAAATCTTTTCATTTAGATTAGTTAGGAAAATCATACATATTTGGCTCCTTTAAGAAATTCAGCTATGTCAAATTCTTTATCTATATATGGAGCGATCCTAAGGGTTGATAAATAGAGAAGCTTCAATGGTGTTAAAAGAGATGGTACGTGTGCAGGAGCCTGGTCTACAAGCATAGGTAACGAGATCTCCGATTCGGTGCTGTAAATTCTACAGGAAGCAAAATTTGGGAGCGATGTAGACAGTAGATCAGATTCATTGCAATATCCTGGTGGGACCTTTGTCCTCGTTTTGTTTCTATAAGTAACACATGCAGTAAATCGTCGTAGATTGCACGGCACATTTCTCCTAATTGCCGGGATTAACATTGCAACTTGCATAAGATCGTGCAAAATTCCTCTAAATCGGACATCAAAACCGGAGCGCGAGATATTTTTCTAACCTATTTTCAATATAGTATTAATGTCACTCTTACTCGTGATAACGTCAGAGTCACTTAAATTCTATACAAAGCACCACTCTATTAATGATATTAAACGTTGTTTATATACATTATGCACAGTATTTCTCGTAAAATTATTTTATTCTTTAACAATTATCCTTAAAGACTTTTATAGTTGCCGCCAATTGAAGATGAGCTAAAAAAAGTAGTCGTTACAAGATTGTTCGTTTTAGCGACTTTTGGCATTAAGCTAATATTACACATATTACACATATTACAGAAAGTTTGTCGAATATTTCGATTAATTATAATTAATAATTAAAATTTTATCTCTAATAATTATTAAAGAACAAATTTCTGAAATCTTCATAAATATATGCCTAAATATTTGTCATTGCACGAGTCGCCGTAAATTAATATTTATATACATAAATTAATATTTATATATATAAATATTTAACGAATTAATCGAACGAATGCATTCCAATTCATCTTTTCGTTTGATATATATAAATATTTAATTCAATATTCGACTGATTGCATTCCGACTCGCTTTATTATTCGATATATATAAATATTTAATTAATTACTCGAACGATTGCATTCCGATTCATCTTTTCGTTCGATATATATAAGTATTTAATCAATTAATCGAACGATTGCATTCGGCTCGCCATTTTACTCGCCGCGTTACAGTGAATATCGCGCGAGAGAGGCAGGCAACATGCGCGGCGTCGTGCACGATTTCGACCGTCCGCGCGCAGACGAAAAACGGCCAATTTATATCTCGACTTCCGGACGCGATAGCGATTTCGTTCTTTTTGCATAAAATTCTACACCATTTCGCGGTACTACCGTTTAAATTTCATCCCGATCGCCCGAGGAGCGGCTGACTTACAGTGAATATCCGAAATCTGCTTCGTGGACTCACACTTAAGTGTAATATTTATATATATCGAATAAAAAAGCGAGTCGGAATGCAATCAGTCGAATAGTGAATTAAATATTTATATATACCAAACGAAAAGATGAATGGGAATGCATTCATTCGATTAATTCGTTAAAAATTTATATATATAAATTAATATTTATAATTCAGCAGATTGGCCGATCTTCTTTATTTAATATTTCATTAATTATTGCGACAATCCCAAAACAATACAGGTCATTCCTTCTTAATTCGAGCCAATCTACTTCTTTATTTTGTTAAAGTCGAAAATTGACGACCCTGTATAAATATTACACTTAAGTGTGAGTCCAAGAAGCAGATTTCGGATATTCACTGTAAGTCAGCCGCTCCTCGAGCGATCGGGATGAAATTTAAACGATAGTGTCGCGAAATGGTGTAGAATTTTATGCAAAAAGAACGAAATCGCTATCGCGTCCGGAAGTCGAGATATAAATTGGCCGTTTTTCGTCTGCGCGCGGACGGTCGAAATAGTGCACGACGCCGCGCATGTTGCCTGCCTCTCTCGCGCGATATTCACTGTAACGCGGCGAGCAAAATGGCAAGCCGAATGCAATCGTTCGATTAATTGATTAAATACTTATATATATCGAACGAAAAGATGAATCGGAATGCAATCGTTCGATTAATTCATTAAATATATATATCAGAGAGAAACCTGAGAGCGGCCACCTCGCTTTAACGGGTATATTGTCCTAATGCGCTCCCAGACAAAGTGGACGTCAACTACATCCATTAGAGTCGATAATAATACATGGTTCGTGTCTGAGCTATGGTTCATGTCCAAGCTATGGAGTGATCCCAAAAGTGATACTCCCTCTATGGACATTCAAAACATGGACATGAACTACAAAGTCCATGAATGTTCTCAGAGGGTAATATATAATTGCACAATTTCTGGTTTTGTTCTGTGCTATGTACACGAAATGCCGGTAGCACCAGTGCTATATAACAATTAAATACTTATGTGTGTAAATTGATAACAAATAAATTATTCAATCGCGACAGATACTGTAATATTCAAAGATGAAATAAATATTTTTCAAAATAAATTGGTAAATAATACGGCTCTATGTATTTATCAACATGATAATTAAGTAAAGAGCATTAAGAGCCCACAAAACGCGGATGGCAATGCGTAAATTATTTCGAACATTAATTGTTCGCGAAATTTTTTTTTTTTTTTTTTAAATGCGTTATTAAGAGAACATGATTTGTAAAGAGGTCATCAACGCATCTTCGACCTCCTCGCAAAATATATTCTCCTGATAATATAAAATAATAAGAAACGAATTTTCGAAAATTTTCACGCTTGCGTTATAAGGAGAACATGATTTGTAAAGAGGTCATCAACGCATCTTCGACCTCCTCGCAAAATATATTCTCCTGATAATATAAAATAATAAGAAACGAATTTTCGAAAATTTTCACGCTTGCGTTATTAGGAGAACATGATTTGTAAAGAGGTCATCAACGCATCTTCGACCTCCTCGCAAAATATATTCTCCTGATAATATAAAATAATAAGAAACGAATTTTCGAAAATTTTCACGCTTGCGTTATTAGGAGAACATGATTTGTAAAGAGGTCATCAACGCATCATCGACCTCCTCGCAAAATATATTCTCCTGATAATATCAAATAATAAGAAACGAATTTTCGAAAATTTTCACGCTTGCGTTATTAGGAGGACATGATTTGTAAAGAGGTCATCAACGCATCATCGACCTCTTCGCACAATATATTCTCCTGATAATATAAATTATAAGAAACGAATTTTCGAAAATTTTCGCGCTTGCGTTATTAGGAGAACATGATTTGTAAAGAGGTCATCAACGCATCATCGACCTTCTCGCACAATATATTCTCCTGATAATATAAAATAATAAGAAACGAATTTTCGAAAATTTTCACGCTTGCGTTATTAGGAGAACATGATTTGTAAAGAGGTCATCAACGCATCATCGACCTCTTCGCACAATATATTCTCCTGATCATATAAATTTTAAGAAACGAATTTTCGAAAATTTTCGCGCTTGCGTTATTAGGAGAACATGATTTGTAAAGAGATCATCAACGCATCATCGACCTCCTCGCAAAATATATTCTCCTGATAATATAAATTATAAGAAACAAATTTTCGAAAATTTTCACGCTTGCGTTATTAGGAGAACATGATTTGTAAAGAGGTCATCAACGCATCATCGACCTCCGCGCAAAATATATTCTCCTGATAATATAAATAATAAGAAACGAATTTTCGAAAATTTTCGCGTTTGCGTTATTAGGAGAACATGATTTGTAAAGAGGTCATCAACGCATCATCGACCTCCTCGCAAAATATATTCTCCTGATAATATAAGATAATAAGAAACGAATTTTCGAAAATTTTCACGCTTGCGTTATTAGGAGAACATGATTTGTAAAGAGGTCATCAACGCATCATCGACCTCCTCGCAAAATATATTCTCCTGATAATATAAAATAATAAGAAACGAATTTTCTAAAATTTTCGCCCTTGCGTTATTAGGAGAACATGATTTGTAAAGAGGTCATCAACGCATCATCGACCTCCTCGCACAATATATTCTCCTGATAATATAAATTATAAGAAACGAATTTTCGAAAATTTTCACGTTTGCGTTATTAGGAGAACATGATTTGTAAAGAGGTCATCAACGCATCATCGACCTCCTCGCAAAATATATTCTCCTGATAATATAAATTATAAGAAACGAATTTTCGAATATTTTCACGCTTGCGTTATTAGGAGAACATGATTTGTAAAGAGGTCATCAACGCATCATCGACCTCCTCGCAAAATATATTCTCCTGATAATATAAGATAATAAGAAACGAATTTTCGAAAATTTTCACGCTTGCGTTATTAGGAGAACATGATTTGTAAAGAGGTCATCAACGCATCATCGACCTCCTCGCAAAATATATTCTCCTGATAATATAAATTATAAGAAACGAATTTTCGAAAATTTTCACGTTTGCGTTATTAGGAGAACATGATTTGTAAAGAGGTCATCATCGCATCATCGACCTCCTCGCACAATATATTCGTTTCTTATTATTTTATATTATCAGGAGAATATATTTTGCGAGGAGGTCGATGATGCGTTGATGACCTCTTTACAAATCATGTTCTCCTAATAACGCAAGCGTGAAAATTTTCGAAAATTCGTTTCTTATAATTTATATTATCAGGAGAATATATTGTGCGAAGAGGTCGATGATGCGTTGATGACCTCTTTACAAATCATGTTCTCCTAATAACGCAAGCGTGAAAATTTTCGAAAATTCGTTTCTTATTATTTTATATTATCAGGAGAATATATTTTGCGAGGAGGTCGATGATGCGTTGATGACCTCTTTACAAATCATGTTTTCCTAATAACGCAAGCGTGAAAATTTTCGAAAATTCGTTTCTTATTATTTATATTATCAGGAGAATATATTTTGCGCGGAGGTCGATGATGCGTTGATGACCTCTTTACAAATCATGTTCTCCTAATAACGCAAGCGTGAAAATTTTCGAAAATTCGTTTCTTATAATTTATATTATCAGGAGAATATATTATGCGAGGAGGTCGATGATGCGTTGATGATCTCTTTACAAATCATGTTCTCCTAATAACGCAAGCGCCAAAATTTTCGAAAATTCGTTTCTTATAATTTATATGATCAGGAGAATATATTGTGCGAAGAGGTCGATGATGCGTTGATGACCTCTTTACAAATCATGTTCTCCTAATAACGCAAGCGTGAAAATTTTCGAAAATTCGTTTCTTATTATTTTATATTATCAGGAGAATATATTGTGCGAGAAGGTCGATGATGCGTTGATGACCTCTTTACAAATCATGTTCTTCTAATAACGCAAGCGTGAAAATTTTCGAAAATTCGTTTCTTATAATTTATATTATCAGGAGAATATATTTTGCGAGGAGGTCGATGATGCGTTGATGATCTCTTTACAAATCATGTTCTCCTAATAACGCAAGCGTGAAAATTTTCGAAAATTCGTTTCTTATTATTTTATATTATCAGGAGAATATATTTTGCGAGGAGGTCGATGATGCGTTGATGACCTCTTTACAAATCATGTTCTCCTAATAACGCAAGCGTGAAAATTTTCGAAAATTCGTTTCTCATTATTTTGTATTATCAGGAGAATATATTTTGCGAGGAGGTCGATGATGCGTTGATGACCTCTTTACAAATCATGTTCTCCTAACAACGCAAGCGTGAAAATTTTCGAAAATTCGTTTCTTATAATTTATATTATCAGGAGAATATATTGTGCGAGGAGGTCGATGATGCGTTGATGACCTCTTTACAAATCATGTTCTCCTAATAACGCAAGCGCGAAAATTTTCGAAAATTCGTTTCTTATAATTTATATGATCAGGAGAATATATTGTGCGAAGAGGTCTATGATGCGTTGATGACCTCTTTACAAATCATGTTCTCCTAATAACGCAAGCGTGAAAATTTTCGAAAATTCGTTTCTTATTGTTTTATATTATCAGGAGAATATATTGTGCGAGAAGGTCGATGATGCGTTGATGACCTCTTTACAAATCATGTTCTCCTAATAACGCAAGCGCGAAAATTTTCGAAAATTCGTTTTTTATAATTTATATGATCAGGAGAATATATTGTACGAAGAGGTCGATGATGCGTTGATGACCTCTTTACAAATCATGTTCTCCTAATAACGCAAGCGTGAAAATTTTCGAAAATTCGTTTCTTATAATTTATATTATCAGGAGAATATATTTTGCGAGGAGGTCGATGATGCGTTGATGACCTCTTTACAAATCATGTTCTCCTAACAACGCAAGCGTGAAAATTTTCGAAAATTCGTTTCTTATAATTTATATTATCAGGAGAATATATTGTGCGAGGAGGTCGATGATGCGTTGATGACCTCTTTACAAATCATGTTCTCCTAATAACGCAAGCGCGAAAATTTTCGAAAATTCGTTTCTTATAATTTATATGATCAGGAGAATATATTGTGCGAAGAGGTCTATGATGCGTTGATGACCTCTTTACAAATCATGTTCTCCTAATAACGCAAGCGTGAAAATTTTCGAAAATTCGTTTCTTATTGTTTATATTATCAGGAGAATATATTGTGCGAGAAGGTCGATGATGCGTTGATGACCTCTTTACAAATCATGTTCTCCTAATAACGCAAGCGCGAAAATTTTCGAAAATTCGTTTTTTATAATTTATATGATCAGGAGAATATATTGTACGAAGAGGTCGATGATGCGTTGATGACCTCTTTACAAATCATGTTCTCCTAATAACGCAAGCGTGAAAATTTTCGAAAATTCGTTTCTTATTATTTGATATTATCAGGAGAATATATTTTGCGAGGAGGTCGATGATGCGTTGATGACCTCTTTACAAATCATGTTCTCCTAATAACGCAAGCGTGAAAATTTTCGAAAATTCGTTTCTTATTATTTTATATTATCAGGAGAATATATTTTGCGAGGAGGTCGATGATGCGTTGATGACCTCTTTGCAAATCATGTTCTCCTAATAACGCAAGCGTGAAAATTTTCGAAAATTCGTTTCTTATTATTTTATATTATCAGGAGAATATATTTTGCGAGGAAATCGAAGATGCGTTGATGACCTCTTTACAAATCATGTTCTCCTAATAACGCAAGCGTGAAAATTTTCGAAAATTCGTTTCTTATTATTTTATATTATCAGGAGAATATATTTTGCGAGGAGGTCGAAGATGCGTTGATGACCTCTTTACAAATCATGTTCTCCTAATAACGCAAGCGTGAAAATTTTCGAAAATTCGTTTCTTATTATTTTATATTATCAGGAGAATATATTTTGCGAGGAGGTCGATGATGCGTTGATGACCTCTTTGCAAATCATGTTCTCCTAATAACGCAAGCGTGAAAATTTTCGAAAATTCGTTTCTTATTATTTTATATTATCAGGAGAATATATTTTGCGAGGAGGTCGAAGATGCGTTGATGACCTCTTTACAAATCATGTTCTCCTAATAACGCAAGCGTGAAAATTTTCGAAAATTCGTTTCTTATTATTTTATATTATCAGGAGAATATATTTTGCGAGGAGGTCGAAGATGCGTTGATGACCTCTTTACAAATCATGTTCTCCTAATAACGCATTTAAAAAAAAAAAAAAAAAAAAATTTCGCGAACAATTAATGTTCGAAATAATTTACGCATTGCCATCCGCGTTTTGTGGGCTCTTAATGCTCTTCACTTAATTATCATGTTGATAAATACATAGAGCCGTATTATTTACCAATTTATTTTGAAAAATATTTATTTCATCTTTGAATAATACAGTATCTGTCGCGATTGAATAATTTATTTGTTATCAATTTACACACATAAGTATTTAATTGTTATATAGCACTGGTGCTACCGGCATTTCGTGCACATAGCACGGAACAAAACCAGAAATTGTGCAATTTTATATTACCCTCTGAGAACATTCATGGTCTTTGTAGTTCATGTCCATGTTTTGAATGTCCATAGAGGGAGTATCACTTTTGGGATCACTCCATAGCTTGGACATGAACCATAGCTCAGACACGAACCATGTATTATTATCGACTCTAATGGATGTAGTTGACGTCCACTTTGTCATGGAGCGCATTAGGACAATATACCACGTTAAAGCGAGGTGGCCGCTCTCAGGTTTCTCTCTGTATATATATATATTCATGGACATTGGCTTTTTAGTTCATGTCGACGTTTTCAATGTCCATAGAGGGAGTATAGGTGCAATTTCATTGACGTTAAAAAGTAGCGTCAACCATTGGTTGAACAAAGAAGTAAGTAGTTGCTTCTTTGTTCAATCAATGGTTTCATTGACGCTACTTTTTAGCGACAATGAAATTGCACCTTATCGCTCCAGGGACTTAAAAGCAGGCTATGACACCTCTCAGTCTTCTCTCCGCTTTGACATAACCAAGTAGATTGGCATTTTGCAGACACTTATGTAAAGATAATACGCAAAAACGTATATACTTATACTCTGAATAAAAAAATTTTGAGAGGAATTTAAAGAAGAAGCAAATATGAGATTAACGTCTACTTTATTAAGACACGTGGGAGAATGGTCAAAGAAATATTCAAATTTACCAGACAGTTATATACAGCGGGCTATGGCACAGGTATACATAATTATCTATAATAATTGTTTAGAAAAAGATGCATGTTATTCTTATAATACATAACACTCTCTTTACATAACATTCTCTACATAACACTACTACATTTTCTACACCTCATCTTATTCTTCATGAATTTTTTAATATTATTGATAAAAACTATAATTAGGTTTATTGGAGAACACCTCGTAAGCCAAATTATTTGCCACGTACGATTGAAAAGAAAAATTTTCGTTTCTCCATATTTCGTCCATGGACTAATCAATTTCATCGTGATAATAGGCCTGGTAAGAAACACAAGTTCATTCATGTCGAGCCTATTAAAGATTGGAGTTTCTTTAGAGGTGATAGGGTATGTAAATTTACTTGGAAAGCATTAATACTTTAATAAAATAAATAATTAATAATATTATATTTATCATTGCAACTTGTGGCATTATATATATAATTGTGTTCATACTTTTCTATATAGGTAGAAATTTTAGAAGGGAAAGATAAAGGAAAACAAGGGCTCGTAAAAGAAATCTATCAAGAAAGGAATTGGATAATTGTGGAAGGACTTAATACAAAACTGAGATGTATTATGAAAGACAAAAACTATCCTGGTACATTTATACAGGAGGAACAACCATTACTAGTAACTTCACAGGTGCAATTAGTTGACCCTTCAGACATGTAAGTACAATTTATTCAAAGAATTCATTTTATATATGAAAATATGGCCAAAGTATATTATAATATTTTATAACATAATATAAATTAAATCATTGTAGGCAAGGAACTCAAATAGAATGGCGATATAAAGAAGATGGCGAAAAGGTTCGCATATCTCTGAGAACTGGTAGAATAATTCCTGTGCCTGTCGCGAGTGAAGAAACAGTAGATTATAAATCTCAGAAGTTATATAGAGAGCAACCCAAAGATACAATTAAAGCCGATGCAGAAAAAGTAACTTTTATGGTATGTAATATATATTTAAGAAATGTTGCAACAATTTAAAATATTATATATATAATTTTACTTTTTCATCTATATGAATTATCTACAAAGATATACTATAATACATAATATAAATGATATAAAATAAATATATCTTTTATATTTGTAGCCATCATTAAAGACTTTTGAAATGGATATCATGGATGAAATGGGTATTAAAGAGGACCGTATTCAGAAAAGCTCTTATTGGTATTAATCATTGTTATATACAATTTTCTGTTATTAGTTTCTCTACACAATTACAATTTTTAATAAATATATTAAGTAAATGAAAGAATCAGAATACATAGTCATTCTTTTAATATAATTAAAATATAAAATTCTTATATTACAATCTTTTTGAATGAAAAAATTGCTTTTGTGGAATATTTTATTAACATACTAATAGAAAATAAATTTTTTATATGATAATTTCAATATCGTCTTTCATAGTATCGAAAAATTGTGGTTATATCTTGTAAAGCTATATTATAATATCGTTGTTTTGCAATTTCTTATATAGAGAATATTTAAATGCAATAAGAAAAGAAAAATTCATAATATTAAACAATAAAAAGCGAACAATTCAATATTTTATATAACAAATTTACATTGGATTAAAATATGAATATTAGTGTTTCGATCAATAAACGTTTGACGCTAAATTCATGTCACACATATCACAGCACAAATTTTGACAACTGCAAATTCCTAAAAAGTTCAGCTCAGTTCTCTCTCATATTACGTTTAGATATTCCAAATACATATTTTTATTAATTCTGTTATGTTATATATGACACACTCTCTTCCCTCCTTAATTTTACGCATTTATAACTCTGATTATAAATTGAAATTAATATTAACGATTCATCAAACGTCAATTTCAACATGTTAGAAATTTGTAGCCATAAACGCGCGCATGTAAGAATATAAAAGCACAGAATAATATTTTAGGAATCGAAACCTGAGAGAAATGTAGAATTAGACCCAACATTCACAAAATATTGTTTTAATTTAATTTAATTTAATTTATTTAATGTTTAATTTATTTTAACTTAATATTTAAAGTAAAATTCTACTTATTAAATTTAACATTTAAAATAAAATTCGAAAATGTTTACCAAATTATGTATATTTTAATATTTAAATTTAAAATAAAAGGACAGAGAATATATATACATACACGCACATTTTCGCGTGTGGCGATAGATTTGGAAATAATTTTTAAATCTGCCGCGCGATGTAGAGATTCCACTTTATTAGTTCGTAGTTCATTACTGCGATCTAACGGCTAACTTCAGTTTGAAAGACAGTGTTAAACGCGTTTTTACGCGAAGTGTCGTGGAGTTTTTTTTTCGAGTGTTCTCAGGCTTCGAATTTCTCATCGAAATCGGTACATCGTAACTTCGTCCTACTATATTCTTAAGAAAGATACAACCAGGACTCGAGAATTAAGTTTGGGGAAAGAAATAAAGCGTCACGACGGATCTCTTGTTCACAAGACCGTCCGCTTCCCCTGCTTCGTCTCGGATCTTTCAAAGTCCTCGTCCGAAGTAAGTGTGTGTGTATTCGATCCTGTTATATTTTTTGTTATAATGCTACAATTAACCGCACGAAATGCTGCGCGCATTTTATATCGTTAAAAGCTAATTTCGTTGATCGATCTACACAAATGTTGCAAACAAAACGGTATTATTTTATCCGATATCTCCATATAAATCGCATCGCTATCAGTGCGTAACTTCATTAGAACCACTCGTGACTACGCTTTTTTCTTACATCGTTTTCAACGGAATTAACCATTGAAAATTACGAGAAATTACGATTCTCGAATTATACAATTTCCAGCAGCAATTAGCTATTTCTTAATATAATGCAAGTTACTAATTACATTTACTGATAGCTGCGAGAAAAAGGGCAATTAAAGATAGTTAAAATGCCTTTATAACACAAAAAATATCTATTCGTATTATACGTGATCTTATGTATATAGAGTTGAAAACACTGAAACAAACATATATCTTCTTGTATTATTATTCGGTTCTATTAAATGGCGCGTCAATTTGCGCGCCAATTTGTATTTATACGATATATATACTACCGTTTCTATTC